>NC_082663.1:40311000-40620000 GCF_025265405.1 Mesoplodon densirostris | reverse complement strand
CACAAAAAGGGAAAGGTACCAACTTTGCAGTTAAATGGGCCCAAGTTAATTTAGTAGTTGCTTATCCCAAACTACATTCCTGAACATCTCTATGACTCAGTTGCCTCCTCTGTGAAATGGACCAATACTGTATTCTCAGGGTTGCTGTGGAGAATAAAGAAGTCAAAACAGATACAGTGTGGTTTTCTGAGTGTTGTTTACAGGAATACATATCTGTGTAATCCTTATAGGAATGACTAATCAACGAACTGGAAATGACAGAGTATTGTCACCACACAGTTGCCCAATACATGACAGGAGAAGCACACTCATAGCAAATGTTACTTCCCTTCTCTTTAAAGAGAACCAGTCCTAGGTAGACTTAATTCTGTGAAGTGAAAGAGAGCTTTATTAAAAATGACATTCACAATTATATTAAGACTAGGTTTCCTTTATGTAATAAAAGAAGCAGATATGAGAGATAAACAAGGCTGGGGTAACAAATATATATTTATTTTGTCAAGTGGGTTTCCAGTCAGCCCTTAAAGCTGTTTACCTCAGTAAAGAACTGGCTTACAATTGATCTGATTTTCTGTCAGGGGGATTGTGTTAATGTTAACACAGCTCCACTGGGTCTGGCACATGAAAGTGGCCCCAAAGGGTGAAGGCAGTTACTGAAAGGGAAAGAATAGAAGGGCTTTTAAACTCTCCAGTTTCTAGTACATGTGAGATCATATTGGACGTGGTACAGACATTGCTTTGCCATGAACAGTGGGGCAATTCAAAGACTCATATTTTTGCATCACAAGTACCAAAGAAAATATTTACATTTTAATCCATTTCATTTTTAAGCTTTTTTGTGGACATTTAGAATACAGCAATTTTGTCTCAACCTGAGTTAATGTAAGACAAAAAATTTTAAAGGTAAACATTTATTTCAATAAATGTTTTTTATTTCATTGGAGATTTAAACAAGAATATCCACGGTAAGTGGAAAGGTAAACCAACTTCTAAAAAACTGAAATAGTAAGAAAATAGAATTATAACAAAGGTATTTTGTTCCACATACTAACTGCTGCTTGGGAGCAATTTAATTCTTGACTGGCTTTTAGATACTTAGAAATTCCTTCCCTGTATGCTATTTAGCATTTGATAAAGATTCTGACATTTGGGACATAGTTTTTAATTGAGTTGAGTGTGATAGAGAGATTTTAAAGTGCCCTAAAAGTTTGTCTGAGTAAAAATATTAACTTTTGGCAGTGTAAGTGTAAAACTAGAATAAATTCTAGAACATAAAATATCTGTAGCAATCTAACTAAAAATATATGTTATTCTTGTATATTATTTCTTTTTCTCTTCGTATAAGAATGACTCCCTAAAGTAACATTTTGGAAAATAATGTTGTTATATTCCAAATGCACTGTACATAAAAAGCCACTGCAATAAAAACTAAAATGTGTTACCTACTTGATATTAGAAAATGTATAGCTTGTTTCTTCAATATCACTCTAGTTGTATTAGCCAAATTAATTAAGAATAATTTAGGAAAGTGTAAAATACACTACTGTTTTAAAACACTTTACAAAATTAAAAAAACAAAACAAAAACCAATAAAGCAAAGCAAAGAATTATCTTGAGGTCAGATATATTCCAAGAAATAACATAGCCAGACAGAGGTAGGACTTAGAATAATCAGGTAGTTCTCATAGAATAATAAGGTAGTTCTCAATTGTATCCAGTACTCAAAGCCCATGAGAACTCCCTTGTTACTCTGATGGACACAATATTTCCAATACCTAACAAACTAGCTAACAAAAAAAGAAAGAAAGGAAGGAAGGGAGGGAGGGAGGGAGGAAGGAAGGAAGGAAGAGAAGGAGGGACTAGATAGCAGTGCAGAAATAGGCATAAAAGTCAATTTTGCAACATTGTCCCAGAAATGGAAATTAAGTCCTTCTACTGAAGTTCCTAGAAGTTGACTAAATCTAGGCTGTCAGGATAGAAGTTTTTATTCCAATAATATAAACTATAAAGGATCCAATGTATTGTTCAGTGGAAAATTTTATCTTGAAAAAAATAAAAATCTTTTTATTGAAATTGTTACTTATCCTGACAGCAATATGTTGTTGAAGTTCAGAAGAGGATCTCTCCATTGATCATCTGATCTGAAATTTTAAATGGCCTTTCACCAGCAAAAGGTCACCAGAGTAGGTACATATTTCTTTTAGGCTACCTGGAACCAATGTGCCCTTTCTAACACCCACAATTTCCATATGTGGTATCACCTTTTCTCTGTTCTGTGCCATTTTGGGAGGTTGCTATATCAAGTTGCTGAGTCCTCTCTCTAGGGAAGTCTGGTTTTTAAAAACTTCTTTTAGAGCCTTTCTGTTACTGTACAGCCAAGAGGCAAGAACATGTCTTCAATACAAGCAAATGGTTTTTCTCTCTCCAAGGTTGAGGAATACAAGATTTTAAAAATTGGCTTACATTTCTCCTTCATTTCGACTAAAGATCAGTTCTTGCTTCTGAAACTTCATCAGTTGCCTGTTTCTTCAGCATTCCTTTGAAATTCTAAGTGACTCCATATTCTTACAGTAGTTTTCCCTTGGGCCAAGAATTAGATTTTTTTTCCTCCCCCGCTAGAAACTAAAAGCCGTAAATACCAAGTGTCAACGATGCAGTTAACGTAATTCTTCTCAATCCTTTGTCATCTAGGCCAACCTTACATATAAGTAAATTTAGACATAGTTAGGACAAGACTTAAATTTGGCATGGAAGTGATCAAACATTACTCAGTTTCTGGTACCTGTGAGATCATATTTCATATGGTACAGACATTGCTTTGCCCTATTATTTATTGAGTGTTTCGTGTCAGACACTATGATGAGGACAGGTCATGAGTTACATCATTTAATCCTTACAACAAACCTATGAAGTAGGTCCTATTATAATGACCATTTGTCATATAAAAAAATGATCCCTAAATTAGAGCAGTTAAGTAGTTTTCCCATGTCTTGTGGCTAGCAAGTGGCAGACTTAGATGATAAATGCACCTCAGAGAGGAGCTAAAGAAAGTGTAAGCAATGAACAATGTGGTAAGATATATGGATAAATTTTCTCCAGAGCTTTCCTACTGTTAGAAGGAGAAATGCTTCTCTCCTCTTCCTTCTTTACCTGAAGATAATTTCTTTTTCCTTTTAACTTCCCTGGTTATCTTTTTGGTCAATGATAGCCAGCCATTGATTCAAACTTCTCAGTTGAATAGATCTAATCTATCAAAAATTTTGACTTGAGGAATTTAATCTCTTACTCCTTCATTCTTTTTTGGGTAGGTATCTGCTCAAATGGCAGATTTTTTAACTTCTAGACCCAGAGAAAACAGATAGTTAGTGCCTTTTGGTATTTGTCGTAAGCCATAGTGTTCATTTCAACTTTTATCAATAATCAAAAAATCATTTTAATGTTCCAATCTGCAGATCCACTAGCATTATTTTTTAGTTGTTTCTGAACACAGATGAGAGAGAAGTACGGTTTTGTGTGTTTGCTCAAAATCATACATTTTACCATCTTTCAACACTCCCATTCTTTACATAAAGTTGTAGAATTTACCATTTAAATTAATATTGACTCAGACTAGAAGAATGGCCCATAAGAAAATAATTCTCACATTCCTCAGCTCTCCAAAGAGGACACCATTGGAGCCATTGATACTCCCAGCATTCAGATCCCCAAATGATTAATGATCAACATAGCTATTTTTTTAATAGGGGAATGAGAAAAGTGGGTAGAAAATAATATAGGAGAAAATATGTACTTAAGAATCCCTAAAGTTGACCACAACTGGTGTAATTATCCTTTCTTCCCCTGACACCTTATGCATACGTTAAATGATTTGGAAATTTAAATCTCTTATGAATGTGCAATATTAAGCTTACACAAAAAGTGGACCCTCATCAGGATCACTTAGGAGCTCACTGGGGAAATGTCCAAGAAATTAATCTTAGAGATTGAAAGGTACATTGAAAGAATCTTTCAACTCATTAGAAAAAGAAAAAAGAGAGAGAAAATTTCAACCTATAGCTTTATATATGGTTTATGATAAGGCACTGCTCCTACAACCTATAAACTAACCTCAACTGCCCAAAGGTAGAGTATGTCTAACTAGTTCTTAGAAAAAGAGAAGTCTATGGGTTTTCTGAGCCAGGCTGCTTACAGGAGAAAAGGGATGATTGGTATAGTTTTCTCAAGGGTTATCACTAAGAAGAGTGGATTCAAACATTGAGTAGAGCTCTCCCAACTTTTCAGTCAGGAAGTTGTAGGTAATGTTCTTCTGTTTTTTGGAGGGGACAAGAAAAAGATCAGCAAAGACCAGCATCAAATGAATTATATTACCTGAGCACTTTTCCAGATGGGATCAAGGTCATTTTCTGGAGTTGAGATGGCTTTCCCTTTCTCGTTATGTTCTGATTAACTAGGTAAGCCTAGATCATCAAATAAAGAATACAAAATATTAAGAGATGTCAGGACAATGTTAAGATAAGTTGACACCCTTTTAAAAAAAGCATTATTCAACAGCTTTTACTGTAGTCAACTAATCCCTAGCTATCTAATGGCAGTGGACCAGCATAGACTGATCACTGAGAGAATCTTCTGTTGATTTTCACGTAGAAGTCTAAACCAACTGGGAAATCAGTATATTAAAATTAGGCCACTGTTAAAGCGATGGTGTGAGTCACTATTTTCCTAGGAAGATGCCTGTGGTTGTATTAATCCATCAGAAGGTTTAGTATCATCTAATTCATCACTATAGTTAAGGGCAGAAAATAGATATCTTTTCTACAAGTATATCTCTTAGATACTATCTCCTGATCATTTGAATTTTTTTATTACAGTTTGTCCAAATTTTAGTGATATTAATAATAGAATGGTTTATTATACAGGCTGTAGTGTTCCACAGACTTTCCTTAGAATCCTCACTGTGGACTTAGTAGTTAAAAATTTTGATATTAACTTGTTTTAGTTCCTTCATTGGTAAAATGGAGCTATAATACCTATTTAGTACAGTGGTTGTAAGGCTTAATTTAGACATCAACTGAAAACTATTCCATGTATACCAAGTACTCAATAAACTGCAGCTAGTATTATATCATTGTCATCAATATCAGAGACTGTGAGTTTTAGAAGCCTTATATAAGGGTCATGAGTCTTCAATAGCCCTGCACAGAGAGTTTAGCCTTAGGGACAGTTAAGTTACAGGTCTCTTGTGTGTCCTAAACAAAGGATTACTTGAAGAGTCAGGGTTAGAAGAGCTTGATGATCCACCAGTGAAGCCAAAGGCCAGGAGACATTTGTAAGGCAGCATGAAGTAGTCCTAACAACACCTCATCTGGATGGGGAGGGAGGTGGAGACGTCTATAACAGCTCCAACCACTCAATCACAATGGTTAACACTGTAAATTAATTAAAAAAATAAGTTAAATAATAAAATCAAACAAAATATAAATGGAGAAGTGGAGGTATCAAAATAAAACAAAAGAAATAAATGCATTTAATAAGCCCAGGTATTAGGCAGAGTGAAAAAATCCAATCAAAAAAATGTTATATTATGCATGGTTCCCTTGATTAAAAAATTCTCTAAGTGACAAAATTATAGATGGATAAGAGAGTAGTGGTTGGCAGGGCCTAGGAATGGGGAGATGGGGATTGACGTAGCATAGGAGGGTCCCTTTGTGGTAATGGAACAATCCTGTGCCTTGATTTTGGTGGTGGTTACATAAATCTGTACATGCAATAGAATATTGTAGAACTACACACACATGCACACACATGAGTGCATATAAAAACTGCTGAAATCTGAAAGTCTATAGTCTATATTGTGTCAATGTCAATTTTCTGGTTTTGATATTGTATTATATGAGATGTTACCACTGAAGGAAATTTGTTGAGACGTTTATGAGGACCTCTGTACTATGCTTTCAACTTTCTCTGAGAATCTAATCATTTCAAAATAAAAAGTTTAAAAATTTAAACACCAAAAGGAAGATTGAGGCAATAATCACAAAAGGCCTAAAATAAAATGTAAAATTCTTAATAATTATATAGCAAAGCCATGTAAACATAAAATTAATAATATATAAATAGATGTTATTATATAATTTTAAACATCTGCATTTCCAAATACACCATGTATAGATTAAAAAAGCAAATATAAACTGTGAAAATTATTTATGACAAGATTGACAGACAAGGGGTTGTTCCCAAAAATATATAAAGAGCCCTTACTGTTAAAATAGAAAAAGTCAAAACTCTCAGAAAAAGTGGGTAATAATATGATGATACAACAAACAAAAAATTAAAAATGACAAACGTACAAAAAGTATTTAACTCATGTATTAATCAACTGTTTATTTTGAAAGTAAGAAACTTTTTATATGAAATCAGCAAAGGCGTGTTCTCATATAGCAGCTGGTATATACACACAGAAATGGGACCTCTCATACATTTGAAAATGGGAGTGTGTGACTTGGTACAACTATTCTAGAGGGCAAATTAGCAAAATATTTGCTAAAAGCTTAAAGAAAAAACAATACAATATTTTAATTTAAGGATTGTCTATTTAGAAATTTGTCCTACCAGAAAACGGATTTATGAACAAAACAATTCATCATAATGGTATTTTTACAAATAAAAAATTAGAAATATTTTAAAAAGTAACTGGTAAAATAAATTATATTATTTCTTTACCGTGAACCCATTACAACTGATGTTATAAAAGTATATTTATTGGGCTTCCCTGGTGGCGCAGTGGTTGAGAGTCCGCCTGCCGATGCAGGGGACACGGGTTCGTGCCCCTGTCCGGGAAGATCCCACATGCTGTGGAGTGGCTGGGCCCGTGGGCCGTGGCCGCTGGGCCTGCGCATCCGGAGCCTGTGCTCTGCAACGGGAAAGGCCACAACAGTGAGAGGCCTGCTTACCACAAGAAAAAAAAAAAAGTATATTTATTAACATAGAAAGATGTTTATGATGTTTATGTTATGAAAAGAGTAATATAAAAATATATTTTTTTAGTAAAAACTTACTTCTTAGTTTCTCCTGACTTTCTCTAATCTTTATTAAAGTTAGCAGTTCCAGTATTTAAATTATGTTTTGAATGACATGAATTTTATCTTATTGTTTATAATTAGTCTTTCAAAAATCATATTTTATTTTTGTTGTTTCTTAAAATAATTTTTTCTAAATATAAAGAAACTATAAAGTCATACAAATTCAATATTACAGAAATACATGCTATAGAAAGTAACCCATCACCCAGTGGGAACTACTCTCAAATAAATCAATGTCACTAAATTAAAATTAAACATAAAAAAGAAAATAAAATTCACCTATGATCTTTTTTCCTACCTAACATAAATATCAAACCCAAATCTTTGCTGTGTCTAGCTGAGTTAATACTCTACACATTTCTTCTAGATCTTATAAAAGCAAAGCATGGAAAAAAATCCCAAAGAAAATCCTAATATCCTCCATAATAATGTAATAATTAGATTACATATAATTGCAATCATTACAATAGAAAAATAATAATGAAACTATTAAAACAAATACTTTATATCTCCTAGTAGCATGCACTTTTATTATGGCTTCTTTTGATTGACAATAAAATATTAATCTTGAAGAAAATAAGTTCAAACCATTATGGATATTATTGTTCCTTGTCATAAATTTTGTCTTATTTTTGAACAATTTGAGAATATATGTTGTTGAGACCATGATATAATCAAGACTATGAAATAATATGAAGATTTTAGAAAGTAACATTACAGCAGAATATTTTCCTTTAATTAGTTTCATGATGCTCATAAATACTTATAAAATGGAAGGTTTAATTTAAAATACATTCTCAATAAAATGTTAAACTTGGTGGATAACTTTATTTTCCATATTTTTGAGGGTAATATAAATCTTCTATATCTACCTTTATGGAAAAAGGCTGCAGGCTTTATTCTAAATTTGCAGTAGCCTTAGTTAGCTAAAGTTTCAAGCTTTTGCATCATGGAAAAAGTTGTATTTAAATAGCATCAATTTTCCTATTTTTCAATAGCCAAAAATCTATTATTTGTTATTGTAATACTAGTATTTCGATTATGATATTCATTAAAAGAAGCCTATCCTTGCTGATAGAGAAGTGTAATATCAAAGATTGGGAAACATTACAAGGAAACAAGAGAAGAAAACTATACATTTTTATGGTTATTGTTATTCAGCATTAAATTTTTCTGATAATAGACATTTAGTTCTTTAGACATGTGACTCATGTTTTTCCCATGATTCTTTTTTCTGTTGTTCTATTATCACAGTATTCAATGAGTAGAAAACCAGAATTTAATGTAACGAATGCTCTGGAAATGTTTCTACAAAACCTAAGAAGAAACCCTGAATAGAATGAATGTAATCCCTGCATCCCACTGAAATATTCACATCTCAAAACAGCCACTGTAACAGATCCTACACTGATAAGAAAAGAAGATGTCCCCTCTGTTCCTTGTGAATATTTGCAGAATAAGTTAATAATATTGTATTAAGTGGCTTTTTCAGGGAGCTAAGTCTGATTTCTCACATTTTTTTGTGGGTAAGTTGTGTTAAGGGAGGGGTATTTTTTTGCTTTTATTTTTATTATTTTATTTTTTAATTATTATTTTTTTTGCCATTATTCTACTCTATTTTTAAGAGTAAGAGAAAAACTGTTACTGCTCAAGATGACCAAAGAAGTCTGTTTGGGTCATGGAAGAAATGTGACCCTGAGGTTCTAGAACAAAAGTAGAGTCAAGGCATAGAAACAAGATCTATTGTTTTGTCAATGGAGAGTAAACTGACAGGGTTAAGGTGAGTTTTTTTTTTTTTTTTTTACCCCTTTAATAAACACAGAGCCAACATATGGGCTGTTTGGAAAGTTTCTTCTTCTAGGAAATCATTGAACTATTCATTCAAACAACTTATTAAATGTTAAACTCTGTGTGAAATATTGAAAATGCAAATATAATTAGGATATGATTCCAATCTTTTTAGAATATCATAAAGGTAAGAGGCAGACAATTGAGCAAATTTTTATAATACATTATGATAAATAATAAGAAAAAAATAAAAGGTACAAAAGGGAAGAGAAGGATTGTGATATGTCTTTTTTTTTCAGGGGAAGTTTCAACAAGATCTATCCAAAAAAGTAAGAGAGCTTTATTTTGCAAGATAAATGAGATTTTGCCTAGCAATAGGGATAGAACTGATAATCCAAATAAAGAGTATACACAAACATAACATAAAAAACAATACAGAACCTTTGGTAGTCCAGTACAGGTGGAGCTTAAAAATGGTGGCACCCTTACCCTATGATCCCCACCTCCTCGTCTATACCATTGTGTAATCCTCCTTGCTTGGGTGTGGGTAGGACCTGTGACTTGCTTTTAACCAACAAAGTATGGAAAAGATGATAGATTGCCACTCCTATGATTTTGTTACATTACCTAAGACGTCTATTTTGGTAGCAGACAGGCTAGGAAATGTTTCTTACTGACTTGATGAGGTAAACAGCTATTTTGAGGAAGCCCACATAGCAAAGAACTGTGGGCAGCATCCAGCAGCTGTGGGCAGCCTCCAGCTGACAGCCAGGAAGAAGCTGAATGCCTCAGTCTTAAAATCATAAGAAAATGAGCTCTGCCAACAACCTAAGTGATCATGGAAATGGATCCCTTCCCTAGTGAAACCCCGGGTGAGAACCTATCCCTGGCCAATACCTTGATTGCAGGTTTGTGAGATGCCACTAAGGTGTGCCAAACTCCTGACCTGTGGAAACTGTGAGATAATAAATTGTGTGGTTTTTAGCTGCAGGTCTTTGGTAATTTGTTATGCTACAGCAGATAATAAATACAAGACTTGTAGAGAGCCAGATCCCCAGCCAACCCCTAACTCTTCCAGCTAACCCAAGTAACAGATATAAAAAAAGAAGACCTCCTAGTCATCTAGCCACCTGATTGAACCAACACTTAACTGCAATCTCCTGAAAAACTCAAAGAATTGACTAGCTGAGTCCAGTCAACCCACAGAATTGTGACAGATAAGAGTAAATTGTTATTTTAAGCTACTGAATTTTGGGGTGATTTATGGTGCAGCAATAGATAACTGAAATATTTATTCACTGGAAAAATGGGTTTGTTGCCTTGACTCAAACATTTGCCACCTGTTACTTCATGAAAAGGTTAAGTACACAGGGGTGAATTTTGCTTGAATCATAATTTTAAGAGTAAAATTTTTTATGCACCCACATGCATAAGCAAGAACTTACCCATGCCTTTTTGACTTTCAAATAGTTTCACTTCTCTCTTGATGAGCATTTTAGCACTGGCAGAAACACTCACAAATATGAATTCAAAAATTGCTTTCTCTTGTTTCTAAAAAAAATCAAAATGTGGAATCATTCTCATAATAGATGCCAGCATTGGACAAAATTGATTTTCTACTCAAAATATATCCAAGCCTTCAATTTTTACTAAGAAACATATTTTTCTTGGAACACTTAGTTTCTCTTACTTTCCATGCCTGCAGTAGCAGTCGGCTTACTCATCAGGACCATTTACATCATTTGATTACTGAATAAAAGAATTCAACTTGTATATATATATATTTTTTATTAGTTTCTGCTTTATAACAAAGTGAATCAGTCATACATATACATCTGTTCCCACATCCTTTCCCTCTTGCGTCTCCCTCCCTCCCACCCTCCCTATCTCACCTGTCCAGGCGGTCACAAAGCACCGGCTGATCTCCCTGTGCTATGCGGCTGCTTCCCACTAGCTATCTACCTTACGTTTTGTAGTGTATATATGTCCATGCCTCTCTTTCATTTTGTCACAGCTTACCCTTCCCCCTCCCCATATCCTCAAGTCCATTCTCAAGTAGGTCTGTGTCTTTATTCCTGTTTTACCCCTAGGTTCTTCATGACATTTTTTAAAATTCCATATATATGTGTTAGCATACGGTATTTGTCTTTCTCTTTCTGACTTACTTCATTCTGTATGACAGACTCTAGGTCTATCCACCTCATTACAAATAGCTCAGTTTCATTTCTTTTTATGGCTGAGTAATATTCCATTGTATATATGTGCCACATCTTCTTTATCCATTCATCCGATGATGGACACTTAGGTTGTTTCCATCTCCGGGCTATTGTGAATAGAGCTGCAATGAACATTTTGGTACATGTCTCTTTTTGAATTATGGTTTTCTCAGGGTATATGCCTAGTAGTGGGATTGCTGGGTCATATGGTACTACTATTTGTAGTTTTTTAAGGAACCTCCATACTGTTCTCCATAGTGGCTGTACCAATTCACATTCCCACCAGCAGTGCAAGAGTGTTCCCTTTTCTCCACACCCTCTCCAGCATTTATTGTTTCTCGATTTTTTGATGATGGCCATTCTGACTGGTGTGAGATGATATCTCATTGTAGTTTTGATTTGCATTTCTCTAATGATTAATGATGTTGAGCATTCTTTCATGTGTTTGTTGGCAGTCTGTATATCTTCTTTGGAGAAATGTCTATTTAAGTCTTCTGCCCATTTTTGGATTGGGTTGTTTGTTTTTTTGCTATTGAGCTGCATGAGCTGCTTATAAATTTTGGAGATTAATCCTCTGTCAGTTGCTTCATTTGCAAATATTTTCTCCCATTCTGAGGGTTGTCTTTTGGTCTTATTTATGGTTTCCTTTGCTGTGCAAAAGCTTTTCAGTTTCATTAGGTCCCATTTGTTTATCTTTGTTTTTATTTCCATTTCTCTAGGAGGTGGGTCCAAAAGGATCTTGCTGTGATTTATGTCATAGAGTGTTCTACCTATGTTTTCCTCTAAGAGTTTGATAGTTTCTGGCCTTACATTTAGGTCTTTAATCCATTTTGAGCTTATTTTTGTGTATGGTGTTAGGGAATGATCTAATCTCATAGTTTTACATATCCCTGTCCAGTTTTCCCAGCACCACTTATTGAAGAGGCTGTCCTTTCTCCACTGTACATTCCTGCCTCCTTTATCCAAGATAAGTTGACCATATGTGTGTGGGTTTATCTCTGGGCTTTCTATCCTGTTCCATTGATCTATCTTTCTGTTTTTGTGCCAGTACCACACTGTCTTGATTACTGTAGCTTTGTAGTATAGTCTGAAGTCAGGGAGCCTGATTCCTCCAGTTCCATTTTTTGTTCTCAAGATTGCTTTGGCTATTTGGGGTCTTTTGTTTTTCCAAACAAATTTTGAAATTTTTTGTTCTAGTTTTGTGAAAAATGCCAGTGGTAGTTTGATAGGGATTGCATTGAATCTGTAGATTGCTTTGGGTAATAGAGTCATTTTCACAATATTGATTCTTCCAAACCAGGAGCATGGTATATCTCTCCATCTATTTGTATCATCTTTAATTTCTTTCATCAGTGTCTTATAATTTTCTGCATACAGGTCTTTTGTCTCCTTAGGTAGGTTTATTCCTAGATATTTTATTCTATTTGTTGCAATGGTAAATGGGAGTGTTTTCTTGATTTCACTTTCTGATTTTTCATCATTAGTGTACAGGAATGCCAGAGATTTCTGTGCATTAATTTTGTACCCTGCTACTTTACCAAATTCATTGATTAGCTCTAGTAGTTTTCTGGTAGCATCTTTAAGATTCTCTATGTATAGTATCATGTCATCTGCAAACAGTGACCGCTTTACTTCTTCTTTTCCAATTTGGATTCCTTTTATTTCCTTTTCTTCTCTGATTGCTGTGGCTAAAACTTCCAAACCTATGTTGACTAAGAGTGGTGAGAGTGGGCAGCCTTGTCTTGTTCCTGATCTTAGTGGAAATGGTTTCAGTTTTTCACCATTGAGGGTGATTCAACTTGTATATTTGAGTGGTAATGATATGCCAGACACTACAGTAGGTGCTGGGAATGGAACAGTAAACAAGGTGGGCTTGGTCCCTAACCATCTGGAGCTTACAGATTAGTGGAAATGACCATCACAGAAATTTTCAGATATTCTCTGTTCATGGACCTCTTCTTTTCTAAAGAAGTTTCCTCACGGTGCTCCTAGACAAAGATACCTAACATTCCATTTAGTGAGTAGTGAAGTCCAAATAATGTAATGAGTACTTTTGTTCTAAAAACTTAGTACATATAAATAATACACAAAAATTTAAAGAAAAAATATGTCAGTTCATTCTTGAATAACCACAACTACTTAGTAATGACATGCATGCATGCAGCTGCCCGGCATTGCACAAGTTCTCAAACGTGGCAATCAGATTGGACACGACCACCCTCATTTCCTGTTTTGCATTGATTTATACATGGTTCTTTCTTTTTATTGTAGGAACCACTGAAAACTCATCTTCGTTAAGATATTATGACATCATACCTACTAGCACCATCTAATGCAGAAACTGTGAACTCTCTTGGGCTTGTAGTTCACAGAATTCCAACAGGTGTCAAGTATCACTGTGCTTCTTTCAAAGTTTTAAAGTTTTTCAATTTTAAATATCCTGTGGCATCCTTGTGAGTTTACTGCAGTGCCCCAGTGCAGCTGCATGTGCAGTTTGAGAACTTAAGACAGATAATACAGAATAATATACAGTTGATCCTTGAACAAAGCAGGTGTGAACTGTGCAGGTCCACTTATACACAGATTTTTTCAGTAGTAAATACTACAGTGCTAATACTGGTTAGTGGGTCAGTGGTTTGTTGAATCACAGAAGGGTAGGAAACATGAATGGAAGGCTGACTATAAATTATATGTGATTAATCCCTGCCCCACTTGGTTCAAGGCTCAACTGTTCGACGACTGCATGGATTTCCCTCCCAAGTTCAGCACAAGAGAGCTGCCAGATTAAGTCTGATGTGTATTTGCTTCATAGAATAATATCATAGCAAAGTTTATCCATACTCTAAAGTATTTGTGAATGGGCAAAATCCTTTCTATTGCACTCATGAAATCCAGTGGTCAATTATATATAAATAGAGTTTGAAGTTAAATGATTAATTAGATATGACAGGAGCTATACATGCAGAACAAAGGCTATGTAAAACATGTAGAGTACAAGTTTCTCCTGGATACAGCACATTTTGTCTTTGAACATGAAAAAATAAAAAACTTTTCCTCACTTTCCAGGGGCTGATTATGATTGTGGAGATTGAAGTCCTGTCTGAGCAGATATGGTACATAGAAAAAAAAGAACTTTTATAACCCGTTTATTATATAATTTGCAGATTATAAAATATCCTATACCCACTTGGAACAAATTAGTCTTTCTTATCCAAAAGATAGCTCTGGTTTTATCTACAAAATAAGATATAGGATTGTGTTATTATACTAAAAGTAATTAGATGTACAAAAATCTCCTAACAAGGTCCTTTAGGTATAAAGACCTAAAAGAGGAAAGAAGTTTAATGAAAGAGGAAGATCTTGAAGAAGAGGAATTTATTCTATGAAACATCAAATCAAATTAACTTATATTTTAAGAGCACTTATGATATGTCAGGCTTTTAACATGTATTTACAGCCAACAATAAAACATTTGCTATTGTTAATCAACTGAATTGTCTAGAGCAGAAATTTCTCATTGCCAACCAGTTGGCCACCTTCACTTAGAAGTGATGTTTTCTGGCCTATACCGATTCTAAATTTATGAATGTGACATTAACATTTAAAATTAAGTTATCTTACTAGAAATCTGGGTTATGAGTTCCTTATGTACATTGGAAGATCTGGCAAATTCGGCCTTGAATGAATCAGCTGGTGCTATGTGGAGGTATGGCTTTAAAGGGATGGGAAGTTCACTATCCCGTTTGTCGCATTCTCCACTGTACCCTATTTTATTATACCTGAATTATTTAACTTATTCATAATTCATGCCTGACCATGTAGGCTTTTGAGATTGTGAATCCTGATAGATAATTGTTGATTTATCCAGGTAATGTCTACATCATAAGGATAATTGCAGAACGACGATGAATGTTTTCATATAAGGCAAATAAAATATGCTCTTATTTTAACAAAGCACACTTATAAGTCAGCCTTTTTTGGCCCCTTTGGAAGAAATGGAAAAGGGAAAAAATTAATATGCCTCTTTAATCACAAACAAGTTTTATAAACTCAACTTACCATGTAAACTTCTGGGGTGGGAGATTTTTAGGAAAGCAATTAATTAATAAGAAGTAGCGATCATGTAGAAAAACTAGTGAAAAACCTGGATTCACCGTGGAAATTTAAAGACAACTAGAGGCAAATATCATTTTTCCCAGCAGCGTTTTTCAAATTATTTAATTTGTGGGTTAAATAAAATATATGAAGATAGAAAATTCAAATGACTAAAAGGAAAGAAAAATACCTCACCTCCTCCTTCCATGAAGCTTACCATCGATTCTAAATATAACGTAGCATGTGTTAATTCTTATATTCTCTTATCTTTGTAGCGTTATTTCTTTTAATTTTAAAAACAATTTGAGGTGATTTGTAAAATTAAGCACAATGTACAATCGGGTCATTAAAATGCAGAAAGACATAGAACACAAGGGATTAAGCATCCTAGTTGATTCAGGATAATTATTTTATTTGTGCACTAAATTTAAAAGTAAATTTCTTGATATCTAAAACAAAAATTCATGTATATCTATAGATACTTGGTAAACAATTCTGTCTGTGATAGGATGGATACAAGTTTTTCTAAACACTTCTGCATCAACTTCAAAGGTAATATAACACACAGTGCATTATTTATAATGAGGTTTGGCTGTATATTAAAAAACAAAATAATTATAGTTTAAACAAGGGTGGTAGGTAGAATTCTAAGATGTCAATCAAGATTCCCACTTCCTGATGTATGTTCTCTGTAGATCCCCTTCCACTTGAACATCGGACTATGAGTATGATGGATTTCAATTCCATGATTCAACTATATGACAAAGATGAAAGGATTTTGCAGGTACCATTAAGGTCCCAAATTCAACTGACTTTGAATTAATCAAAAAGGGGATTATTCTGGGTGGGCCTGACTTGAAACAGATGAGCCCTTAAAAGGGACTGAGCCCTTCCTAAAAGAAGAGATTTGAGGCACCACACCAGGGAACCTCTTGCTGGAGTTGAGGAACTAGGTTACCATGTTATGAGAGGGCCCGTGGAGAAGACCAAGTGGCAGAGACCTCCAAGCCACGTGCAAGATCTGAGAGCCACCCTCAGCTGATGACTAGCATGCCTTTAATTCAGCCTTTTGAGACTCTGAGCAAAGGACACAGCTAACGCATACCTGGATTCCTGATTAATGTGATCTGTGAGGTAATAGGTGGGTGTTGTTTAAGTCACTAAGTTTGTGGTAAATTGTTATGCAGCAATAAAAATCTAATACAAAAAGATAGAATTTTCTTTTCCTTACATGTAAAAGCAGCCCAGCGATGAATAGTCCAGGACTAATATGTTGTCTGAATCATCAGGATCCAGGCAGCTCTATCTTATTGCTTTGCCTTTCTTTTTATGTTATTTCATGATGCAAAATTGTGGCTAAACATTCAGCAATTACATCTACAAGTAAAGAGAAGGAAGAAGGAGGGTAAGAAAGAGGGCATGTCCATTCCCTTTAAATTCCAGGAGCCAAAAACGCTTGTGCTTTTTATCTTCTTGGCCATTATTTAAGTATACAACCATACCAGTTGCATGTGTGGTTGAATAAGGGAAAGACTGACAATCGAGAAAAACAGAAAGCTAACGTGTCACTAGACTGTCTCTTCCTTTTAAATGAAAGCTATCTTAAGGGACTAGATTACAACAAACTTGTGACTATCCTATCTTATTTTTGGGAAAGGGATCCATATGCTGACCAATTAAATTATAAAGAAGCTCAGACTTTGCAGCAAATTGAAGTTCCACAATTTATTACATAGCTTGAGAGACTTGCATAACTTCTCTTTTGTTTATGTAATCTGTAAAATTTAGGCAATTATTCCAATACATAGGCACCATTGGGAAGACAGCACAAACTGGCATAGGAGATGAAGGTGCCAGTTGTGAAATATTACACTACAGTATGAAATCTGCATTCACTTGCTAAAGAGTTTGGGTCATGAGGGTGCATTAGTGAGAATTATTATTTTTATCAAATAAGGAGTTTTACAACAGCTTCAGCATTTGAACAAATATGCAATTGAAACCACAGATTACCACAATACATAACATGGATAGGAAAAGAAAATGAATAGGTGTTTTTAATCTATAACCTTGTCCACAACTTACCTAAACGCTGTAGAAAAATGAAATGGAACTCCAGTAGACTTGTCAAGGATGAATTTGTTTCCAAAAGTATTGCCACATAACTGAACAAAATAATCTATTTGACAAAGCCACTTAGCGTAGCCAATTTAAATATTAAAGAATATCTTTCAAGAATAATGAATTACATTAAATTGATATTTACTTACTTTGTTGATGATTAACCAAGAATTTCTGCTGCTATTTAAGGTTTCTCCTGTTTGGATGTAGTAAACAAACCTGTTCTGTTAACAAAGAGGTCTAAGTTTCCTATTTGCTAGATCTGGTAGACATTCATCTATTTTCTTATTACACAGTGTATATTTTGTTTACTGAGAAAGTTAAAATTAAGTCAGTGTGAGGGGTTTAAGGCACAGCTCTGTTTTCTTCAGACAAGATATTTAAATCATGTGTTTTATTTCTCAAAGAAATCTTTTCTTTGTACTCTGATTTTAGCTGTAGTATCAGGAAGTAGGCTTGAAAATGTATTAATAGAATGAAAATTATGATAGTTGTATGATTCAGACTTGGGATAGTTCCTGTAAGTGGAATCAAAATCTGATGAGAGATTTATGAATGCAACAAGCACATACACTCCCACACAACTATTTCAGTATTCTCGATCATTTGCCCTATAATATAAAATAATGTATAGAACAATGATCAGAATTCGAGCAACTGTAAACCAAACTTGATTCTCTCACACAAGATACAAGATTAAATGATCTAGTCTTATGATTTTGTTGAAAAGAAAGGTGATGTTTTGAGGGGATATGGACAACACTAATTGCTCCTATATATTTTGGCTTAAAGTGTTTGTAAATCGAGAACATTTCTGTGGATATATATATCTCCAACAAAAATGTATATATATATAGTGTATATATATATGTCTATATGTAAGTGTATAAATATAAAATATACATACTTTTCCATATATACACACATATACCTTATACATCTATGTATCTATGTGTGTAGTACACACATTTGCATTTCAAGGATACTAGCAGTAGTAAATTCTTTTATAGCAAAAGCAAATAGAAATTTTAGTAAATTTATATAATTCATATTCTTATTAATTATTTTTCTCAACTTGTGCTTGTGTAAGACATTGAAACATTAGAGACCTATAGACAAGAAAAAGCAAACATCAATGAAAAATAATTCAACAACAAAAAATGTTCACCTAGTAATATAAAGTAAGTGTCTATAAGTATGTGGAGAAATATCTTGCTTGATACTGATAAATCCATTAAGATCATTTTTAAAAACCCACAGAATTTGCCTAAAAGTATCAGGTAATTGTGGAAAATTGAGAATGAAGTGTCACACTCATTTTTTTCCATTTTTTAAATCATGCCTTATCTTTGTTACATTGGACATGATGAGACTATAATCATTTAAAATTTGTAAATTTTCTGATTATAATTTGTTATTAATTTGCTTCCTTAATGATTATAATTTTGAGCCATTCAAACACCAGTTTTACAGAAAATTCTTTTTTTAAAGAAAAAATATTCCTGAATTATAAATAATTGGGCTCTATTATTGTCTGTGCGTGGGCCAGGGAGTAGGAGAAAGTGGAGTCGTTAGCCTTAATTATCTGGATAATTTATTTCTGTCAACCCAGCCTTGGTGCCCTTTCCTTTCAAAACTGAAAAGTTATATTAGAAATTATAATTCGTCTTAAAGGAACTATAACATTAGAGATGACATTTCAGCACATTTGTGGATAAGTTATTTTCACTATGTCACCTTTCCCTGTGGTAGTTGTGCAGTGTTCCTATCCTAGGATGGAGATTGAGAGAGTAGATGACAGGAGGGTCAGGGGACTCTTCTCTCTCATGCAAAGCCTCCTACCATGGCCATCTGCAATCAGATTGTTAGCATGTCAGCTCAGTCTCTCAGAATCCCCTGAATGTTGCTCAGCCAGCTAAGAGAAAATACCTTGTGTATTGGCTGTGGATGTCCCTTAACAACACCCAGTCACTCAGTCATGCAGCCTAAATGTGGCAGCAGACAGCACCTTCACACCAGTGTACGATAACTGAGCTTTCTGTCGATGTGTCTTGACCTTATAAGAAGGCACAGCAAAGGGCCAGGGTGAAGAGCCCAGAAAGGCTTGATTGCTACTAATCTTCTCTTGTCTGTTAAAAATGGCAGCTTCTTTCACTCCAGTCAGTCAGAAACAAATGTAATAAAACAATCTTTACTCAGAAAAACCAGTAAGGCATTTCTTTTATGCAGTGATGAAATACAACCACTAGATGACACCAAGAGATAGTTTCTGTATGTCTGATTAATATCCCACACTCAGTTGCCTGTTCAAAGGTGACATTCTTGTTAAGATTTTCATTGAGATCACAGATGTAGGCCAATTAAGTGAGCTGAATTTTTAGAATTGCTTTGCTTCAGTAGTATTGATTGCCATCTAATCAGGAAGTCAAAACAAACCCAAACAGAAACAAAAACAAAATAAAACAAAACCAATGGATATGGGGTCACTGGGACATCCAACCTTAAGCATTTCCACTTTTGTTTCTTACTGTACACACCGTTAATAAGGTATTCAAAAGGAGGCGTTACTGTAACTGTGATTTTGGAAATATTCTGCTGGCGTTTCTATTATAAAACCTTCTCAGTGACTTAAAATTTAGCTCTAGTACTTCTCTCCAGTCTACATTTTATAATTCAAGTCTCAGCAATATGCATCTTTACATGGCTGTAAACAATTGACCTGCTTAAATGCCTGTAACAGAAGAGGAAAAAAATTGTAAATACTAATAAGTTTGTACTCTCAGATGATTATCTGTATTTTCTTCAAAAATCAACTAGTGTTTCATCTTGAATTTGGTGTGCTGATGTCTCATGGCCAAGTTAATGTAATTTGTACCCCGGGAACAGGCTTAAGCTTTAAAACAGTAGTTTCCCTATATGGTAGAATACTGTTTTAGTAGCAGGGTATCTATATAATAAGAGTTGCATACAAACTTCAAAATCTGATCTCTTTACCAGTAAGAATCTTCAGAAGACTGAGATCATGAAGAAACAGTTAATATTAAATACTTCTTAATAATTCTAACAAGTGTTGCTTGAAACTGCTTGAGTAATTTTGAAAACACAATTGATGATTTTAGTATTTAAGTAGCATTGCCACATGGTAAATTAACTTGCATATTTTTCAAAAAAGATATTTATTATTAGAAACAGACTGTATACTGGTTACATAAAGGAGAAAATAAATGTTGTTAATTGCAAAAGTAACATTTGAGACATATAACAATTTCTAAGAAGTAAATGTGTCAAAATTAACAGAACACAAGGTCATACTCATATATTGAACATTAATTTAGTAAGACATGAACATCCATCAATTTACAAACCTAAAATTATAAGGAAAAACAAATACAACCTCACTTTGAAATAACTCGTTATTTTTTTAAAACGAGAAACTTTATTCTGACTATTCAGTGCATCCTTTCTGCTTCTTTTATGAATTTTGAACTATTACATATCTGATTTTTCTGTTTTAAGGGTTTTCTGAAATTATGGTAAGTTTTTTAAAATTCAACTACCACTCATATTTTGAAATCAGTATAACAAGACATATTGCACATTGAGTATCTTTATTTAAGAATGTTGACTAATTTGCATAAGAAACATTGGTACCTATATAGATTTCCTCTTTCTTTTTTTCTTATTTTCTTAAGTGGAGAAACTTAAGATGGACCCACTTAAAAACCTGGTTTGTTTCTAATAATAACAGCATTAATTTTGTGTTAACATAAATTTTATGTGTATAATTTTCACAAGAATTTTTCTGAAATTCCATAAGGATATAGGAAATGAGTCACTCAGAAATATTTGACTTTCAGAAGAAATTTTGATTCTATTTATATTCATTTTATTTTATTGGATTGGAATATGTAGGTGAGAGAAAGCTCTTACAATTTCACACCAACTGCTTATTCTCCTTATGGTTCTATTGACTTATATCTTCTCTATCAAATTGACTGATTAACTTTCCATTTTTGAGAAAAAAATGTGGATTTCAAGTCCACCCATAAAATAAAAAAAGACACACATACCCACATGGACACACCTCATTCTAACATGTACTAAATGTATTACAAATTGCATATAGAGAAATACTGTTTTGTAATGCCACAACGTGTTAACTCTTCTTTTGTGTGGCATGTCGTGGAGTAGTGGGGGTTATCTTCTAAATCCCGATAATAGCAGTTATATAGAGACATGGCAATGGAGAGAAAAAGTAGCTTGAGATTGTGTAATTCACAGATGAAATAAGTACATTAAAGATAAAATATTAAGCTTAATTGGGAGTTTTTGTTTATCATCATTTATTTTTCTATGTCCTAAACTTTGCAGTCACTTAAGTAGAGTTATTTGGTCATTTGATTCTATTTATGGAAAACTTTGAATTATTAACCATCTGAGTTTTAGAGGGAGACCTAACAAAGCAGCTTAAAAATAATTTGGCTAATTTATTTTTCTTCCTTTTTGTTTATTTATTTCTTGGTAGAGACACTTTCTTTATTTTTCTCTCCATTTACAGGTGCAGAATTAAAGAACACGTTCTCTCACTATATTATTGATGCACTTAAGTGGAGTGTTCCAAAGCATGTAATTACCGTGTAGGCTTATGGCCCTGAAGTAGCCGGGGATAGTGGTGCTGCATATCCATGATTTGAAGGACATACAGTGATGATTATAGAGGCAGTACTCTACATCCATTCTAGCCCTTTTGTGTTTAGCTGGTTGTCATGGCAAATAATTGGATAGAATTTAAGCCACTTTCTTCCAAGTAGGAAATTCATAATTTTACCCTTCACCTAATTTTGTAGATACTTTTAAAGAATCTTAAAGTTTCTATAGGAATGACGTAGAGCAGTGTGGGAAAAATTTTCTCATATAGCGGGCATCTCAGAAATTAGGCTGCTTCTTTTTTGGGGGTAAAAGATGTCAATTTCTATTTGCATCAGTTTGCTTCATTTTCTTATAACTAAGCCACAGACTTTGAGCTTCTTTGATAAAACAAGCCCAGTGTAGTTTACTTTGACAGCTCCTGAGAGAAATGGAAAAAGAGGGTAAAAAGTTGAAATCTTTTTAGATTTTAGCTAAAAAGACACTCTGACTCAAGTTGTACCTGGAAAAGGCAGTGAGCCTTTTCAGAACATGGCTGATGGAGAAAATTGTAAATAGAAATGATTTAAGTTAATAGTATGGTAGGGTTGCCATGAGACAGAGAGTCAGGATTAATTAACCCAGAGGATCTATAAGTCAAGTAATAATGATGTGTTTTATTTATTACTTTCTATTTTAGTTATATAATATGTTAATGCATGTTTGGTATATTAGATCCTCCTTTCAATCGTAAAATACAGTTATAACATAATAGAAAGTTTAGATTTGAAAGATGTTCATCATCATCCAGTTCAATATTCCCTGAGTCATTTAATCTTTATTTAGTGAGCACCTATATAATGCCAGCCCCCATCAGCTATTGAGAATATGATAAACAAACTTTTAAAAATGAGCAAACACACCTCTGCCCTCAAGAAGTTTGTATTCTAGAAACGATGTGAAATATGGAAGATGATGCCTAAGAGAATTGTCATCACTTTATCCAGGTGATTATTTGTCCACCACACTAGAATCCAAGACTAAGTTCCAAACACTGTCATTCTTTGGACAAAAAGGCCCCTCTGTCAAAATTCTTTGTTGTTTAATCGACGTGTTGCCTAAGCCCTCTTATGTTTAGCAGTATGTAAATGCTAAATCCAGTGATGGAGAGCACATGTAGAAAAAGTGTGCAATCCTGGAGGATATGAAGTGTTCCTTTAAGATTAGAATTCCTGTCTGTGCACAGAATCATTTACTAACGATAACACAGCAGAGCATTGCTACAAACAAAGTTTTATTTTACAGTGACTATACTTTTCAGATTCTTTTCCATTATAGATTATTACAAGATATTGAATGTAATTCCCTGTGTTATACAGTAGGTCCTTGTTATTTATCTATTTTATATATAGTACAGTGTATCTTGAACATTTTGAATATGTTGTTCTCCTGTCTTCTGACTTCCATAGTTTCTGATGAGAAATTAGCTGTTAATCTTATTGAGGATTCCTTGTAAGTTATGAGTCCCTTCTCACTTGCAGCTTTCAAGATTCCCTCTTTGGCTTTCAACCATTTGACTATGATGTGTCTAGCTGTGAATCTTCTTGAGTATATTATACTTAGAATTCATTGAGATTCTTAGATGTGTAGGTTAGTATTTTCCATCACATTTAGAAAGATTTCAGCAATTTTTTGTTGTTGTTGTTGTCATCCTTTTCTCCCTCTGGTGTCCTTTAGGTCTCAATTATGTGTTTCCTGTATATTTGATGGTGTATCCCATGTCTCTGAGACAGTGTTTATTTCTCTTTTGGGAATACACTGCATGGAGCCCCCATGCCAAGGAGGCCCAGAAATGTCTTTTTCCACCCTCTGACCATTTTATTCACTTATGTGTCTATAGCCATTGGTCCCCAGTCAGGAGTCAGGTCAAGGGGCCTAGACCCTCTAATCAATTTTTATCTTGTGGGACCATTGTCCCAAGTGATTATAGGTCATATTTCTCATTGCCATCTTTGCCTTACAGTCTTTTAAATTCCTCCAAACTAAGGTGAACTAGGCAGATTTGTTTGACTTGTTTGAGGCTCTTTAATATTGGCAAAACATCAGGGACTTCCATTGGCCCATACAACTTCCAAGAGTGCTGGATTAGGACCTTTGTTTTGACCTCATCAATGTTTGCTTTATTCATCCCATTTCTTAATAACCATTTAAAGATTTCCATACTGTTGGGATGAGTCCTTTGACTTACTCTTTATTCTAGCCTCTTTATTTTGCCCATTGTCCTTTGAATCATTCTAACTTTCTTTGCTGAATATTGTTTCAACATAACTTTCCCCTTTGGAAGCAGTTTTGAGACCCAGTATTAAGGTGCACTTCAATATTTTCTTTGCTTTATTTTTAACTTTACCCCTGAGACTAAAGCTTGTAAACTCAGTTGGTCAGGATCGAAGCTTGGCCCAGAGTCAGAATTTGCCTTAATACTTTTTAATTTTTTATTTTAACTTTACCCATTGATATGAGACCTGAGGTTAAAGGCTATAACTTGGAACAGCCAGAATCCAAATTATAGATGTATAAGGTTTACATCCAAAGATGTATAAGGCAGAGTCTGGGAGGGTTCCAAACATGAAGTTCTGTTTTTGCCCAGACGCATTATCCTCCTGACATTGATATGCGACGGTACATATGAAGTACTGCTCACCAAGGAAGTTCATCAGAGACTCATTGTCCAGAATTTTTTTTTTTTTTTTTTTTTTTTTTTTTTTTGCTGTACGCGGGCCTCTCACTGCTGTGGCCTCTCCCGTCGCGGAGCACAGGCTCCGGACACACAGGCTCCGCGGCCATGGCTCGCGGGCCCAGCTGCTCCGCGGCACGTGGGATCCTCCGGGATCAGGGCACGAACCCGTGTCCCCTGCATCAGCAGGCGGACTCCCAACCACTGCGCCACCATGGAAGCCCTGTCCAGAATTTTTATTGGGACTTCATTATGTATACATGACTGATTGATTGATTACCCACTTGGTGGAACTCAGTCTCCAGGCCAACTGATACCACGTGACCCAAGCTTTCCCCCCTTATTCACATGGCTGGGTTCTGGTGTGACCAGCCTCTGCTCTAAACTGTGACCTTCCTAGCAGAGTTGACATTGGTTACCTCCCAGAAATTGAGGGCAAAGGACAGCCCTCTCTTTGGACAAGGTCAAATTCTTTACTAGACACACTTAACAGGTCAATAATGACAAATCTTTGGGAATGAGGTTTAAAGGAGCTCCAACCTTATTCTGCACTCTGGTGGCTGCCGTGCTGCTGTTTTTTGCTATGATTATGGGCTGTTAATTTTCAAGACTACCCTCTGGAGCAGAGGTGGGGATTGGGAAGAGGTCAAGTTAAAATACTCCAAAGCTCACTGTTCTTACTGAAATTTTCAGCCATTTATTTTTCAGTAGATACTCCCTGAATTACTGCAAGCCTTTGATTAATTTCCAGAGTAGTGAAAAAGTCGATTCTGATAATTTTGCCATTTTTCTTTGCTTTTACGGAGGAGAAAATTTTTGGAGGTCCTTATTCTATCATTCACCAATGTCACTCCCTCAGCCTACTTTTCTGAATAAAGGTTTGTTGGAACACAGCCATTCTCATCTGTTCACATATCATCTAGGGCTGCTTTCCCATGGCAGTGAAAAGGTGGGTAGTTGCAACAGAGACCTTCTGGCTCACAAAGCCTAAAACAACTTAAAATTTATACTATATGACCCTTTAAAGAACATTTTTGGCAGCATTTGCTCTAAGGTATAGACATTATTCTCTGTGTGTGTTTGTGTGTATATATATATATGCATGCACATTCCATAGTCCATAGCCCTGTACCCCAAATATATCAGTGGCTTCTCAAAACCCTGGGGGAAAAGTTAGTAAAATATTACAAAATTTTATTAAAAGAAGAGAATCTGGGCTATTCAATTCTTCTCCATGTTGCTGTTCCTAATTGTTTTTGAACACACAATGGTTCATGACATCAGTAAAAAGGGAAAGAAAGAGTTATAATAAAAGCTCTATCAAACCTTATACTACAAAGACTCATTAAAAATCTAAGCTTTACCTTCTTTTACTTCTTTGTTGATTTTTCCATATACCATTTTGTCAGTTTTGTAACAGAAAAATGAAAGACAATTCTTTTTTTCTCCACCTGTATAAGGTAGAGTTAAAAATAAACATCTCTACGTCTGCATCTTTAAATCTTAAATACTATTCTCTACCTAATAAAAAAGTTACACTTTTATGTAAATTGATATGATCCATCATATTATTTGCTTTTAAAATTTTGTATTTCGTTTGTGTAAAATTTTAAGAAAAGTGATTCACTTATTAAACAAGGATTTATTTACCTGCTCACCACTGCTCAATTATTTGAAGAGAGATTCTTTAGCTTGAGGAAGTCTCTTCTTTTCTCAGCATGTCTGTTCCTCAACCATGGTGAACACACATATCTGATGGAACTTTAGACTCACTGAGCTTCTATTAACCTCCTTAGTCAAGAAATAAACCTTGTTTTATAAAAGGGTAGTAAACTAGAAAATTTAAAGGGCAAAAATAAACTCAGGTATTATAGGTTTGAATTACTGGACAAGATTCCATGTACAAAAAGAAGTTGTGAGTCTGATTCTAAAATTAATAGGATCTTCAACTTGCTTGCATGATTGAGTCTTTTAATTTATTCGATAGAGAGTAGGTGTTGTCTTTGAAGTTCTATTAGGATAAATTTAATTATCAATCAAAATAATTCTGGAACCAAGATTTAACATATGTGTCAAAATATACAACATATCTCTGCTTATATGCCATTTATATTACATTTATTGTTTCATACTATAGGAAAAAATAGATAATTTTAAAATATGGCAGCAAATAAAAGAAATGCTTTACTGCTTTTTGAATTCTTCTACCAGAATAACAGCAACATTTGAAAGTGTAGAAAATCAGATTTTATTGGAAAAACACATAAACTCAGGGTATGAGAAGTTCCTTAAGGGCCAGGGGTCATAAGAGCATCTAGTCACCCCAAAAAGCTGCCAATATTAATGATTATTGATATGGTTGTAAATTTCTACATGTGCTTACTACCCTATCTTCCTGTGACCCAAAACTCTTGGTCCAGTTACTATTGGGCCTCTCTAATGTAGACCCAGGAAAGTCACTCAGTATTTTGTACGTGATCCTCTGGGGACAACCAGATGTCCTTTTTGCCTTGGAGTGGGGAGGAAATATTTTTAACAAAATTTTAATGCAGTATTGTTTTCCCTATTCCTCTGTATTGATCTGGGCCTGAAAGTCATCATCCTTTACCGTAATTTTCACACGCACATATGCACACACAGACACAGACACACACTGTCAAATTCTGTGGTTTCAGAGCAAAATGAAATGCAATTTGGTTAGCCGGCATACCTCTGTTCTGGGTCCCCCTCCTTTGCTCGCCTCCAACAACAGAGATAATTATAAATAAGTTCACTATATTTTATCACTTGACTTTATCTGTGAAATGTTGTTTTAAAATGTATATGCCTCATATATACAATGGAATATTACTCAGCTATAAATAGAAACAAAATTGAGTTATTTGTGGTGGGGTGGATGGACTTAGAGTCTGTCATACAGAGTGAAGTAAGTCAGAAAGAGAGAAACAAATACCATATGCTAACACATATATATGGAATCTAAAAAAAAAAAAAAAAAAAGAGGTTCTGATGAACCTAGGGGCAGGACAGGAATAAAGACGCAGAGGTAGAGAATGGACTTGAGGACACGGGAAGGGGTAAGGGTAAGCTGGGATGAAGTGAGAGAGTGGCATGGACATATATACACTACCAAATGTCAAATAGGTAGCTAGTGGGAAGCAGCCACATAGCACAGGGAGATCAGCTCGGTGCTTTGTGACCACCTAGAGGGGTAGGATAGGGAGGGTGAGAGGGAGACACAAGAGGGAAGAGATATGGGGATATATGTATATGTATAGCTGATTCACTTTGTTATAAAGCAGAAACTAACACACCATTGTGGAGCAATTATACTGCAATAAAGATGTTAAAAAAAAAAGTAAATGCCTGCTGTTTTTAAGTCTGTCTGCATTCCAGGCAAGGTCTTTGTGCACAAAATGTTACAGTTGTGCCATTTTTCCTTGCTACCCAGGACAGAAGGAGAAGGTAGGTAACCGTCTGTGAGCTAACGGAGAACTTCAATAACTCCCACAGAAAGAGCCGGTAGGGAGTTTGTATTTTTGGCCATGAATCCAGGGCTTTCATTTTAAGTTTCAGGGTGCATCGTGCAGTTGATCACTGATTGAATGGGGGCGCTGGAGGCTCTGGGGATCAAGCTGTGACATTTTTCTGAGCCTGAAGGCCGCTCACAGTTATTACTGCACAGGCCTTGCTGACTGCTACTTCAGGGGACACGGGGAGAAGGAGGTTGTTCTTCTGAGTGTGGGTGGTAGAATAAACTCTTTTAGCAGCAGCAGTTGGTCTATTTAGCCTGAAAAAGAGACCACCGGCAGCCCCCAAAGTGCTAAAAAAATTACAATCCATTTTAAAAATATATATTATATTACATAAAAGACTGTAAGAGCAAGTGCTGAGCATTGCTGCACAGAATTACCAGCTGCTAAATGAGGCAGTCACGTGTAGCTAAGCGAGATTTATCCTGTAACCCAGAGAACTGCCAGCTCTCCCACCACTCTACCCTTCTCTCAGGGGAAAGAGAAGGAAAAAAATAAAAAACTAAACAAAACAAAAAAATAGCAGCAGAAAACAAAAAAACACAAGCCAGTTTAGAGAAAATGGGTTGAAGGGAACTACTGAAATGTAGTAGTCTTGGAGTTTATCCTTCGGTTTTAAGTATTTAGGATTTGTTTTTAAAGGGATTGTTAAGGCTCATATGTTTGCCGTATATTTAGACAGTGTTTAAGGACCAACTTACACCTGCCAATTCATTTAGGGCGTTGATTGTCAATACTGTTCTTTATCATTGGTGTTAACTCAGTTTTCGATTGTCTCAAAGTTTTTAACCCTAACCTGTGTCCTTTACTTAATTTATATTTAATTTAAGAAATTCCTGGATTTTTTCTAATTGCTGATTGTCACGTAATGCATAAAAGATACTTCAGCCATCATACTAAATTAAGCACTTGGTTTTTTTAATCCAAGCAATTAAAAATTTGAAAAATATGATACATATACTTTACAAATTTTTAATCAGGATTCATAAATGTGTATTAAGCACCTATTGTATACACTTATAATACAATTAAATGAATAAGACTAATTTTCTGCCTTGAAGACTTCATAAGACTATAAACTCCATGAAGGAGGGACTATTTCTGGCTGATTCACCACTCTGACACTCAGAACCAGCATTGTGTCTGTCAGACATCAAGTCCATGATGTCCTGTAAATTAATGAGTGGATTTTGGAGAGGAAGCAGGAATTTAAACAACTAATATATTATATCATAATTAATGCCCATCTAATTTGTATTAAAAATTATGACCACGGGCACAATTACCAAGTCTACATAGCTTTCTGCTAGAACTTTTGCTTTGCATTTAATTTACTTTAATTGAACACTTCGAGCAAACTACATTTCATCCAGAAGACCCACCAGACAATCAAGCACCCGGATGAACTCAACATAAACTCTGTCCAAAACACTGTTCAAAACAGATTCTTGATGCCCACGTTTAAACTACCTCTTAAAAATGAAAATTTAATTTTTTTAAACATCACCTGAATATCCTCCTCTTATAACCTGGCCAGCAAAAGTTTTGTAGGACCGAAATAATGAAGAGACACTTTCTTTAATCATAACTGTAACACTGAACTCATGAATTAATGCAGAGCCTTGTTGAATAGGAAGCCAAAGAAAGAAATTGAACTGAGGAAAAGGCCAGAAGTAGGTTTGTTAATCTGATGTCCATATGACGGCTCTTCATGCTTAAAGAACTATATCAAAGCATGCTAGAAAATGTGTTATCTACCCTTTGGAAACTGTGTTGGCTTCTAAATGATCACTCTTTTGATTTTTAAACAAATTTTATTGGAGATTAATTGCAGGTCACTCTTTCTGAGTCTCCCAATCAATCTACCTACCTTTTTGGCAAACCACAGCAATATTTTTTATCTATAGATTTAGTTATTAAATCTATTTACAGCAATTTCTCAAAATGGTCTTTAGTATCTTTGGGTCTATAATGCATACCCTTTTCTCATCTGGAGTAATAATTAAGCTATTTTACAAAAGTCCTAAATCTAAGTAATTATATCATTTTAAAACAAAATTACTATCATATCTAATTCTGAGATTACATGTAGGTTGTTTTATACTCTGCCTAATTTTTAAAACAGACCTTTGAAGACATAGTCTGTTTATAAAGTCATCTTGTGTCAAATCATCTTATAATTTAAGAAATTTATTTAGTACATATCTATATCTTAAATGTTGAGACCGTCTCAGAAACTTATTTATTTCTTTAGTGCAGTGGCTTTCTAATCTACTTTTAAGTGGCTGATCCTTTTCTTCAATGGAAATTTTATATATTTTCAACATTTAAAAAAACAATAACAATATTAAAAATAGTTAGCATAATAAATTTCCTGTTGTTGAATCAGACTGGGATTTGGGACAGAAAATTCTCATCCGTCCAAATGTGTCAAGTTCACATTCTTTCCATAGTTCTAAAATAGACTTTGGTTATATACAAAGCACTGGTCAAGGAAGAGCTGCTTCACTATTTACTGTCTCTGGGTTTGTTAACTATTCTTTGTGTCTTCTTGACCATGAGGTTCCATAGGTCACTCAGGTGAAAGTGACCTCTCCACCAATCAGTGTCAGAACACCTAGAAAGCATTTTGGTAGTATTCTTCAAAACCACTCAATGATTCAATGACAGCCATTTTATTGTGTTGACCCCTCACCACACAGAGAATACACTCATTCAGGTGTCAAGTGCGTGCTGACAAAGGCCAGCTTAGTTGAGAGTGGTTGTGCTTTAAACCCCTTTAAACAGATTTATCCCTCCATCATATGTGAATGTTTAAGTGTTTTTGAACAAGTATTATAAAAACAACTATTGTAACAAAATTTTAATCTGGTAAAATTTAATTTTTTTCAAGGTTGATCTATGTAGTTAATATTTTTATTAAATGTACAAAGCAATATTTTTTGACTCGATAGCTTTTCTCATTTTCAAGATGACTATGCAATGATATAGAATAAAATTAATTGAGCACTAGCCATATCACACAATAGCTGTTCAGTTCCTTTCAGACCTTAGTTTAAAAAAAGAAACATTTACTAACCATTAGATAATTTCCTAGAAAAAAGTAGGTGTATTATTTTATTTTTGTGTATCAAAGACCGAGTAAGAGGGGAATCTCAAACAATGGATTATGAAGAAAAGCTCATAAATCAAAAATAATTATGTGAGTTTAGAGGTGAGATAAGTTTTTATATTTGAATAGCTTAAGTGTGTTCTTGACAAAAGGAAGAAAAATTTATAAACTAGAGAATTCTCAGGATGTTTTACTGACAGTCAGAGCTCACATATTTTTTCCCCAGCTATTTTAATTATAGAGTAATTAAATGTGGCTTAGCTTGAAATTAGAGAGTCATTTTCCTAAACTTGTCATTTCCTTTCCCAATTATTATTTCAACTAATAATAATAATGCCTGAATAATGTACCTCTCTATAGGTTTTAGGGATGTTTTTTTCAATGATGGTTTATTTCTGTAGTTAGGTGAATTCATTCTTTCTGATGCTGATGTCTATATCATCCAAGTAAATTTGTCTCTGTTATTTATTGTTATAGGCTCATTTATTTTTCTGTGTTTCATCAATGTATGCTTCATATGAAAAATACATGTAATAGTAAAATTACTTTATTTATGATATTTCTAGTAAGATTTGTGATGAAAGAACTAGAAATGCTCCATCTCTTTCTCATCAAGAAATTCTATACTATCTGGAACATATTAAATCTCATTCTCAATCTCAATTCAGTGTCACATAAAGCTCAGAGTATCATCACTCTTCTCCTCCTCTGTCTTCACTGTTAAGTGTCCTTTTAATGTTTTCTGAGAATTGCCAAGTACTAAAAAGTTAAAGACATATCTCCATGTATTAGATGGAAAACTCTAATTATTAATGTATCACCTGGTTTACATTAAGCTTTATGATAACATATGAGAATGAGAGATAGTAATCTTAGCAGAGGAATGATAACATTGATTAAAATATAAAGCGCATTGGCCAATAGATAATACAATAAGTCTATAGACCCTAGTGATTATTCTGCTGGCCTGGGTTCCAATTCCATTTTTGCCTCCCATTTAGCTATGTTACTTTGAATAAATTACTTAAAATTTCTGTGCCCAATTTCTTCATCCCCCAAAAGGGGATGAGGATGATGTTTCTCTCCAAGGGTGTGTGGCGAGAATGAAATAAGTTAATATAGTAATATACTCAGAACCATGATTAGAACTTAGTGAGTGCTATACACGTTTGTTATTATTATTTTTAAATATTATGTATGTTAAATTGATATTAGAATTTTCTGGTTGTCTCTGAAAGTCATTCAAACTGAAACATCATTTTAGGATATATATATATATGCATATATATATATATATATATTAATATTTCTCAAGTGAAAACTTGGAGCACATGTAGTCAGTCAATGAATGAATGGTAGTAAGGGAGTAAGATCTAGGTATTTGCTAATGAGGCAGGAAAGAAGAAAAGAGGTTGAAGAGTTGGGGGTGGAGTAGATTAAGATTTAGGACAATTTAGCTGCTTTGTTATAATAAATCAGAGGTCAGGAAAGTTTTTCTATAAAGACCCCAATAGCAAATATTTTAGGCTTTGCAGACCATAAGGTCTGTCCCGAGTACACAATTCTGACCTTGACTGCCATTGACAATATGTAAATGGGTGAACATGGCTGTGTTTCCATAAAACGTTATTCACAAAAACAGAGCAGTCTGACTGGCCCTGCAGACTATAGTTTACTCGCCCTGCAGTAGATCCTTGAGTAATCACAACAGGGGTCAAGCCTTTTTCCTCTTCTTATTGCCCTTGATCAGGTGTTTTGAATACCTGCAGGGGTTCTTGGGCATTTCCAGATTCAAACAAATAATCAAAAGTGATCAAGAATCCTGAGAAGGAAATCAAACAGATACATCTGATAAGAATGTATCAGATCCTTAAAGAAAATATCAGAGATATTCAAAGATTATCTTCTATCACTCTTTACAGTTTAGTAATAATAAATGGTAATCTAAGGTTAAATTCCCTTACAAGACTGTGAAAGAATCAGATACACCTTCACTAAATGTCCAAGTAATTTGATTCAATAATTATACATATAACTTAGTAAGATCTTAAATTTGCTATCATGATTACATACTTATTATATAACCAATTTGTTTGTATGTATGTAATTTCCAAGTGTAGTTTGCAAATTCTAAACTTCTTTATTCTTCTGTGTCATTGCTCCTTTACTTTGTATATATTTAGCTTCTTAAATGTCACTTTGGCAACCATTAGACTACTTTTTTACAGATTATTATCATATCTTAAATAGGATATATATTCATTAAAGCAATAATCCTACTTCATGTCATTTGTTCTACTCCATCTGTCTCTTACAATCTGAAATTAGCTGCATGATTCAGTATAACAAATACTCCATCTAGCATCAAAGATTGTACAGACAGTCAATGAAACTAAACTAGCTACATTAGACACGATGAATAAAATGTTTTGAGAACCTATAGCATTCCTTTCCATGAACACAACTCAAGTGATTATGATTTGGCCTATTTATCATCTTCCTGACTGCAGTGGAAGCATTCGTCAAAGTAGAGCTACCCTCACATTAATGGGAAAAGGTTCATATAACATAAGATGGAAAAGGGCCAGGGAAGACATTTTAGTCTTTGGGGAAGAGGCAAATATATGAAGGCCAATTATATTCCTTAAACGATGTTATCTGTGGTATTATTGCTACTATCAAGTGAATGCCAACAACATGGGAACCCAGAGCAGCTAATCAGGGCTGATGGAAATATTTTGTTATGAAAAATAACCCTGGCTTAATGCATGTGCTATATGACATTCTTCTTGACAAAAGAGGCTCAAGAAGTTCTCCCAAAGCACATGCATTGCTAATGAATTTCCTTCAGGATAAAACTGACCAAAAGTATAATACAAGTAAAATATATTCAATGGCTGCATCTTTCATACTGTTTTCTTTCTTAGCATTTCTAAGTTCCTTTAGTCAATTTGTCTCTTTTATGTGTGTGCACGTATGCTCCATTTCTCTTTCTCCTGCTCTCTCTCATTCTCCACCTTTCACGTACTATTTCTGACCTGCTCCAAAGGAACTCTTAAACTTTATTCTCACCTACATTTACTCTTCTCATTTTCTTCTTTTACAATTTCTCAAATTTAGCAATACAGAAAGAAAAAAAATATGGGATTAATATGGGGTTATCTAGTTGAAAGGTGTTATGTCTATTGACTTGATTCCAAATTAATAACCATCTTTTCAATTGGAGTATGCAATAGGGAGGGCCACTGAAAATAGTGTAGGATTTTAAATGTACACTTTTGGAAATTCATATACTTTTTTTATTTATTTTTATTAGTTTCTGCTTTATAACAAAGTGAATCAGTTATACATATACATCTGTTCCCAAATCCCTTCCCTCTTGTGTCTCCCTCCCTCCCACCCTCCCTATCTCACCCCTCCAGGTGGTCACAAAGCACCGAGCTGATCTCCCTGTGCTATGCGGCTGCTTCCCACTAGCTATCTACCTTACGTTTGGTACTCTATATATGTCCATGCCTCTCTCTCGCTTTGTCACAGCTTACCCTTCCTCCTCCCCATATCCTCAAGTCCATTCTCAAGTAGGTCTGTGTCTTTATTCCTGTTTTACCCCTAGGTTCTTCATGACATTTTTTTCCCCTTAAATTCCATATATATGTGTTAGCATACAGTATTTGTCTTGCTCTTTCTGACTTACTTCACTCTGTATGACAGACTCTAGTTCCATCCACCTCATTACAAATAGCTCAATTTCATTTCTTTTTATGGCTGAGTAATATTCCATTGTATATATGTGCCACATCTTCTTTATCCATTCAACCGATGATAGACACTTAGGTTGTTTCCATCTCCGGGCTATTGTGAATAGAGCTGCAATGAACATTTTGGTACATGACTCTTTTTGAATTATGGTTTTCTCAGGGTATATGCCCAGTAGTGGCATTGCTGGGTCATATGGTACTACTATTTGTAGTTTTTTAAGGAACCTCCATACTGTTCTCCATAGTGGCTGTACCAATTCACATTCCCACCAGCAGTGCAAGAGTGTTCCCTTTTCTCCACACCCTCTCCAGCATTTATTGTTTCTCGATTTTTTGATGATGGCCATTCTGACTGGTGTGAGATGATATCTCATTGTAGTTTTGATTTGCATTTCTCTAATGATTAATGATGTTGAGCATTCTTTCATGTGTTTGTTGGCAGTCTGTATATCTTCTTTGGAGAAATGTCTATTTAGGTCTTCTTCCCATTTTTGGATTGGGTTGTTTGTTTTTTTGTTATTGAGCTGCATGAGCTGCTTATAAATTTTGGAGATTAATCCTCTGTCAGTTGCTTCATTTGCAAATATTTTCTCCCATTCTGAGGGTTGTCTTTTGGTCTTGTTTATGGTTTCCTTTGCTGTGCAAAAGCGTTGAAGTTTCATTAGGTCCCATTTGTTTATCTTTGTTTTTATTTCCATTTCTCTAGGAGGTGGGTCCAAAAGGATCTTGCTGTGATTTATGTCATAGAGTGTTCTGCCTATGTTTTCCTCTAAGAGTTTGATAGTTTCTGGCCTTATATTTAGGCGTTTAATCCATTTTGAGCTTATTTTTGTGTATGGTGTTAGGGAGTGATCTAATCTCATACTTTTACATGTCCCTGTCCAGTTTTCCCAGCACCACTTATTGAAGAGGCTGTCCTTTCTCCACTGTACATTCCTGCCTCCTATATCAAAGATAATGTGACCATATGTGCATGGGTTTATCTCTGGGCTTTCTATCCTGTTCCATTGATGTATCTTTCTGTATTTGTGCCAGTACCACACTGTCTTGATTACTGTAGCTTTGTAGTATAGTCTGAAGTCAGGGAGCCTGATTCCTCCAGCTCCATTTTTCGTTCTCAAGATTGCTTTGGCTATTCGGGGTCTTTTGTTTTTCCAAACAAATTTTGCAATTTTTTGTTCTAGTTCTGTGAAAAATGCCAGTGGTAGTTTGATAGGGATTGCATTGAATCTGTAGATTGCTTTGGGTAATAGAGTCATTTTCACAATATTGATTCTTCCAATCCAGGAGCATGGTATATCTCTCCATCTATTTGTATCATCTTTAATTTCTTTCATCAGTGTCTTGTAATTTTCTGCATACAGGTCTTTTGTCTCCTTAGGAAGGTTTATTCCTAGATATTTTATTCTTTTTGTTGCAATGGTAAATGGGAGTGTTTTCTTGATTTCACTTTCAGATTTTTCATCATTAGTGTACAGGAATGCCAGAGATTTCTGTGCATTAATTTTGTATCCTGCTACTTTACCAAAATCATTGATTAGCTCTAGTAGTTTTTCTGGTAGCATCTTTAAGATTCTCTATGTATAGTATCATGTCATCTACAAACAGTGACAGCTTTACTTCTTCTTTTCCAATTTGGATTCCTTTTATTTCCTTTTCTTCTCTGATTGCTGTGGCTAAAACTTCCAAAACTATGTTGACTAAGAGTGGTGAGAGTGGGCAGCCTTGTCTTGTTCCTGATCTTAGTGGAAATGGTTTCAGTTTTTCACCACTGAGGATGATGTTGGTTGTGGGTTTGTCATATATGGCCATTATTATTTTGAGAAAAGTTCCCTCTCTGCCTACTTTCTGCAGGGTATTTATCATAAATTGGTGTTGAATTTTGTCAAAAGCTTTCTCTGCATCTATTGAGATGATCATATGGTTTTTCTCCTTCAATTTGTTAATATGATGTATCACATTGATTGATTTGCATATATTGAAGAATCCTTGCATTCCTGGAATAAACCCCACTTGATCATGGTGTATGATCCTTTTAATGTGCTACTGGACTCTGTTTGCTAGTATTATGTTGAGGATTTTTGCATCTATGTTCATCAATGATATTGACCTGTAGTTTTCTTTTTTTGTGACATCATTGTCTGGTTTTGATATCACGGTGATGATGGCTTGGTAGAATGAGTTTGGGAGTGTTTCTTCCTGTGATATTGTCTGGAAGAGTTTGAGAAGGATGGGTGTTAGCTCTTCTCTAAATGTTTGATAGAATTCGCCTGTGAAGCCATCTGGTCCTGGGCTTTTGTTTGATGGAAGATTTTGAATCACAGTTTCAATTTCAGTGCTTGTGATTGGTCTATTCATATTTTCTATTTCTTCCTGATTCAGTCTTGGCAGGTTGTGTATTTCTAAGAATGTGTCCATTTCTTCCAGGTTGTCCATTTTATTGGCATAGAGTTGCTTGTAGTAATCTCTCATGATCCTTTGTATTTCAGCAGTGTCAGTTGTTACTTCTTTTTCATTTCTAATTCTATTGATTTGAGTCTTCTCCCTTTTTTTCTTGATGAGTCTGGCTAATGGTTTATCCATTTTGTTTATCTTCTCAAAGTACCAGCTTTTAGTTTTATTGATCTTTGCTATCGTTTCCTTCATTTCTTTTTCATTTATTTTGGATCTGATTGTTATGATTTCTTTCCTTTGGCTAACTTTGGGGTTTTTTGTTTCTTCTGTCTCTAATTGCTTTAAGTGCAGGATCAGGTTGTTTTCTCGAGATGTTTCCTGTTTCTTAAGGTGGGATTGTATTGCTATAAACTTCCCCCTTATAACTGCTTTTGCTGCATTCCATAGGTTTTGGGTCGTCGTGTCTCCATTGTAATTTATTTCTAGGTATTTTTTTATTTCCTCTTTGATTTCTTCAGTGATCACTTCGTTATTGAGTAGTGTATTGTTTAGCCTCCATGTGTTTGTATTTTTAACAGATCTTTTCCTGTAATTGATATCTAGTCTCATAGCACTGTGGTTAGAAAAGATACTTGGTACAATTTCAAATTTCTTAAATTTACCAAGGCTTGATTTGTGACCCAAGATATGATCTATCCTGGAGAATGTTCCATGAGCACTTGAGAAAAATGTGTATTCTGTTGTTTTGGGATGGAATGTCCTATAAATATCAATTAAGCCCATCTTGTTTAATGTATCATTTAAAGCTTGTGTTTCCTTATTTATTTTCCGTTTGGATGATCTGTCCATTGGTGAAAGTGGGGTGTTGAAGTCCCCTACTATGAGTGTGTTACTGTCGATTTCCCCTTTTATGGCTGTTAGTATTTGCCTTATGTATTGAGGTGCTCCTTTGTTGGGTGCATAAACATTTACAATTGTTATGTCTTCTTCTTGGATTGATCCCTTAATCATTATGTAGTGTCCTTCTTTGTCTCTTCTAATAGTCTTTATTTTAAAGTCTATTTTGTCTAATATGAGAATTGCTACTCCAGCTTTCTTTTGGTTTCCATTTGCATGGAATATCTTTTTCCATCCCCTTACTTTCAATCTGTATGTGTCTCTAGGTCTGAAGTGGGTCTCTTGTAGGCAGCATATATATGGGTCTTGTTTTTGTATCCATTCAGCCAATCTGTGTCTTTTGGTGGGAGCATTTAGTCCATTTACATTTAAGGTAATTATTGATACATATATTCCTATTCCCATTTTCTTAATTGTTTTGGGTTCGTTATTGTAGGTATTTTCCTTCTGTTGCGTTTCTTGCCTAGAGATGTTCCTTTAGCATTTGTTGTAAAGCTGGTTTGGTGGTGCTGAACTCTCTCAGCTTTTGCTTGCCTGTAAAGGTTTTAATTTCTCCATCAAATCTGAATGAGATCCTTGCTGGGTAGAGTAATCTTGGTTGCAGGTTTTTCTCCTTCATCACTTTAAATATGTCCTGCCACTCCCTTCTGGCTTGTAGAGTTTCTGCTGAGAGATCAGCTGTTAACCTGATGGGGATTCCTTTGTGTGTTATTTGTTGTTTTTGCCTTGCTGCTTTTAATATGTTTTCTTTGTGTTCAATTTTTGACAGTTTGAATAATATGTGTCTTGGCATATTTCTCCTTGGATTTATTCTGTATGTGACTCTCTGTGCCTCCTGGACTTGATTAAGTATTTCCTTCCCCATATTAGGGAAGTTTTTAACTATAATCTCTTCAAATATTTTCTCAGTCCTTTCTTTTTCTCTTCATCTTCTGGAACCCCTATAATTCAAATGTTGGTGTGTTTAATGTTGTCGCAGAGGTCTCTGAGACTATCCTCAGTTCTTTTCATTCTGTTTTCTTTATTCTGCTCTGCAGCAGTTATTTCCACTATTTTATCTTCCACCTCACTTATCCGTTCTTCTGCCTCAGTTATTCTGCTATTGATCCCATCTAGAGTATTTTTCATTTCATTTCCTGTGTTTCTAATCATTGCTTGATTCATCTTTAGTTCTTCTAGGTCCTTGTTAACTGTTTCTTGCACTTTGTCTATTCTATTTCCAAGATTTTGGATCATCTTTACTATCATTGTTCTGAATTCTTTTTCAGGTAGACTGCCTATTTCCTCTTCATTTGTTAGGTCTGGTGGGTTTTTATCTTGCTCCTTCACCTGCTGTGTGTTTTTCTGTCTTCTCATTTTGCTTATGTTACTGTGTTTGGGGTCTCCTTTTTGCAGACTGCAGGTTCGTAGTTCCCGTTGTTTTTGGTGTCTGTCTCCAGTGGCTAAGGTTGTTTCAGTGGGTTGTGTAGGCTTCCTGTTGGAGGGGACTGGTGTCTGTGTTCTGCTGGATAAGGCTCGATCTTGTCTTTCTGGTGGACAGGTCCACTTTTGGTGGTGTGTTTTGCGGTGTCTGTGGCCTTATTATGTTTTTAAGCAGCTTCTCGGCTAATGGGTGGGGTTGTGTTCCTGTCTTGCTAGTTGCTTGGCATAGGGTGACCAGCACTGTCGCTTGCTGGTCGTTGAGTGAAGCTGGTGCTGGTTTTGAGATGAAGATCTCTGGGAGATCTTCGCCGTTTGATATTATGTGGAGCTCGGAGGACTCTTGTGGACCAGTGTCCTGAAGTTGGCTCTCCCACTTCAGAGGCACAGCACTGACTCCTGGCTGCAGCACCAAGAGCCTTTCATCCACCCGGCTCAGAATAAAAGGGAGAAAAAGTAGAAAGAAAGAATTAGTAGAAGTAGAAAGAAAGAAAGAAAGAAAGAAAGAAAGAAAGAAAGAAAAAATAAAGAAAAAAGGAAGGAAGGAAGGAAAGAAGGGAGGGAGGGAGGAAGGACGGAAGGTAAGAAAAAGAGAAAGAGAGAAGAAGTAAATAGAATAAAGTATGATAAAATATAATAGCGTTATTAAAATAAAAAAATAATTATTAAAAAAAATTAAAGAAAAAAAATGGACGGATAGAACCCTGGGACAAATGGTGGAAGCAAAGCTATACAGATAAAATCTCACACAGAAGTATGCACATGCACATTCTCAAAAAGAGAAAAAGGGGAAAAAATCGTAAATCTTGCTCTCAAAGTCCACCTCCTCAATTTGGGGTAGTTCTTTGTAAAAAGAGAAAAAGGGGAAAATATCATAAATCTTGTACTCAAAGTCTACCTCCTCAATTTGGGATGATTCGTTGTCTATTCATGTATTCCTCAGATGCAGGGTACATCAAGTTGCTTGTGGAGCTTTAATCCGCTGCTCCTGAGACTGCTGGGAGAGATTTCCCTTTCTCTTCTTTGTTCGCACAGCTCCCGGGTCTCAGCCTTGGACCTGGCCCTGCCTCTGCGTGTAGGTCGCCGGAGGGCGTCTGTTCTTCGCTCAGACAGGACGGGTTTAAAGGAGCCGCTGATTCGGGGGCTCTGGCTCACTCAGGCAGAGGGGAGGGAGGGGTACGGAGTGCAGGGCAAGCCTGCGGTGGCAGAGGCCGGCGTGACGTTGCACCAGCCCGTGGTGCACCGTGCGTTCTCCCGGGGAAGCCTTCTCTGGATCCCAGGACCCAGGCAGTGACGGGCTACACAGGCTCCCCGGAGGTGGGGCGTGTACAGTGACCTGCGCTCGCACACAGGCTTCTTGGTGGAGGCAGCAGCAGCCTTAGCGCCTCATGCCCGTCTCTGGGGTCCGCGCTGATCGCTGCAGATCTCGCCTGTCTCTGGAGCTCCTTTAAGCAGCGCTCTTAATCCCCTCTCCTCGCGCACCAGGAAACAAAGAGGGAAGAAAAAGTCTCTTGCCTCTTCCGCAGCTCCAGTCTTTTTCCCGGACTCCCTCCCGGCTAGCCGTGGTGCTCTAACCCCTTCAGGCTCTTCCCGCCGCCAGCCCCAGTCCTCTCCCTGCGCTCCGACTGAAACCCGATACCCGAGCCTCAGCTCCCAGCCCCGCCCGCCCCGGCGGGTGAGTAGACAAGCCTCTCGGGCTGGTGAGTGCAGGTCGGCACCGATCCTCTGTGCGGGAGTCTCTCCGCTTTGCCCTGCGCACCCCTGTTGCTGTGCTCTCCTCCGTGGCTCCGAAGCTTCCCCCTCTGCCACCCGCAGTCTCCACCCACGAAGGGGCTTCTAGTGTGTGGAAACCTTCCCTCCTTCACGGCTCCCTCCCACTGGTGCAGGTCCCGTCCCTATCCTTTTGTCTCTGTTTATTCTTTTTTCTTCTGCCCTACCCAGGTACGTGGGGGAGTTTCTTGCCTTTTGGGAAGTCTGAGGTCTTCTGCCAGCGTTCAGTAGGTGTTCTGTAGGAGTTGTTCCACGTGTAGATGTATTTCTGGTGTATCTGTGGGGAGGAAGGTGATCTCCGCGTCTTACTCTTCCGCCATCTTCCTCCAGGTCCCCCTGGAAATTCATATTCTTATAATATTGCTCTTCACATTATGTAGAATTACAGATTTTGGAAAAAGCACAATGAATATTTAGTCATATTTTTTAGGTGAGAATACTAATTTATTTCTCAAAGTGATGATCGAACACATTAGAAACAAAGACCTATTTAAGTAAGGTCTTTGTTTAAGTAAGACTTAACTTACTGTGTGCTGTCATAACTCAATAGTAATCCAATTGTGTGCTGTTGTTTTTCTTCAAACATGTAAGAATTATCTTTTACATTAGTTTCTTTTAACCTAACAATCCTAGAAATATTCAAAATGTGCTTTCCTTTTTCCCTTTTGACCTTGGAGCTCCATTTTAAATTCTCATCTGTGAGACCCCTATCAACCCCTCAGTCAGTGACAGAACTATCACAGAATTCTCCAAAGCTGATCTCTTTTCTCTAAGGAGACAGCTGTTCACTTCTTACGATCTTTTGCCCCAAGCACTGACAACTAGAAAACTTGCTTCTAATGTGGTTACAAATCTTGATCCAGCTGGTGACTCCTTTTCAACAATGAAGGTTACTATGAGCCCCATGGTGGCACTTCGAATTGAAACTATGCTCTTACAGTACTTTCAGCTCCATATGCTGGCCCTTTATCCCTTATTCTGGGCCCAACCCTGGCTCTCAAGCATATGCCTACTACCAAGGGTAGTCCATGTCCCTATGAATGTTTATCTCTTTGTCTCACTGTTTCAATCTGTCTCATATATACCAAGGCAAAAAGTTAAAAACTGTTTAATTTACATTATTATATTGAATTTTTCCCTAAGATTTCTAATCTACTTAGTTACATCATATGCACAAAGATGGACCTAGAATCTATCATACAGAATGAAGTAAGTCAGAAAGAGAAAAACAGATACTGTATGCTAACGCACATATATAGAATCTAAAAAAACAGTACTGATGAACCTAGTGGCAGGGTAGGAATAAAGATGCAGACTTAGAGAACGGACTTGAGAACACGGGAAGGGGAGGGAAGAGGGGAAGCTGGGACGAAGTGAGAGTGTAGCATTGACATATATACACTACCAAATGTAAAATAGCTAGTGGGAAGCTGCTGCATAGCACAGGGAGATCAGCTCCGTGCTTTGTGATGACCTAGAGGGGTGGGATAGGGAGGGTGGCAGGGAGGCTTAAGAGGGAGGGGATATGGGGATATATGTATGCATATAGCTGATTCACTTTGTTGTACGGCAGAAACTAACACAACATTGTAAAGCAATTATACTCCAATAAAGATATTTAAAAAAAAAAGCACAGAGTTGGTCTTAGGCTTCAGCTTACCCTGTTTCATGCTGGAAATAGCATTTGATCAAATCCCAATTCTCTTGTTACATTTTAAGGAATTTGTTTGCTATAACATTCAGCATAGACATAACTTCTAAGAAAATGTGAATGGTAAATGAAAACATGGTAATACAATTAAAGTTTTAGCAAGTTTTTTACATTGCGTAGTAAAAGATATTTGTCTTTTATAAGATTTGAATAAAAACTAATGAGCTTAAACCAGCTTCAATTTAGCAGTTGAGTCAATTTTTATTTTAGATTAGTTTACCTACTTTAAAAAAATGCTATTGATTCATATTCACATATATTTACCCTCTTCCGTTTTTATTCCATAGTTCATCACAATTGCAACATTTTATAATTCCTTAGGAAAAAAAAGTTTTTTCGTAGCCAAATTTTTCAGTATGAGAATCATGTAACTAGTTGGAATAGATTTGATTTTATGTTTATTTAGAAACTATGATAATTACTAAACGTATTTTTATTTGAAGAGCTAGCAAAGGACTCTAAAGATGTACCATATATTCTCTAGAATTGAAAATGAGGTTTTTTTATATAAACATTTGAAGCTGAAGTAAGAATCATTTTAAAATTTGCTTTACAATTCAAAATAACACAAATAAAAACAACAGACTACGTAAGCAAAGTTTTTATTCCTCAGGTAAATAATTTTTGAAGTCTGAAATATTAACAAAGCTTAGTCATAATTATGCATTTTTCTTTTGGATGATTCTTAAGTATTAACTGCCTTACACATGAAAAAAATCTGGATTATATATATATATATTTATATATACACACACACATATATGTATATACATATAAAATATATGTGTATAAATGTCAAAAGAGATACCATATTAATTTTATTTTCATTTTCAATATACATATTGAGGAAAAGAATGAAAACGAGTTCAATTATCAGTCTCAAAACATTTGATAAAACAAACTAATCAAAATTTCTACCTATATAATAAGTGGAAATGAGGAAAGGTAGTGAAAGAAAATAAGAAACTGTTTTTAATGTTATAATAGCAGACTGTGCTTCTGCAAAGGAATTTAATCTCTATTGTTAGAAATTTTTTATTTTTCTTCCTTTTACATTCCTATACCAAAAATTTTATGTGTTCAACTGTGGCTGAAAAAAAGTAATACAGTGTATTCAAGACAGATGCTTCTTGAAGCATTTGTGTAAATACATTAGCACTTCTTTGACACAGCATGGACTGGACAAGTATTTCATCCTACTGGTAGTAAGGAAATAATAAGAAATGTGTCAGAGCCAAATTCATTCAGATATTGCAAAATTCAGAACAGATTATAAAAATGCTGGCCACTGGTAATTAATCATGAAAATTGCTGGAGAATTTGCCCTACTATGAAGGATATTGGCAGAATTATTTGCTGCTAATAGACTTTAAGTTTTCACCACTTGTTGAGATAATAGATTACTAGATAGTTGGCATAGAACTTTATATTTTCCCTTTTAATGTTTGATGATATCACAGACTGTTCTGGATTTTGGACTTTAGTACTGAGCTTTGCCATACATTGGTTCAATAGAAAAGTTAAGAACAACCAACTATGCTCCTGAAAGAACACTTCCATTTTCTTTTTTGACCTTTTGTGCCTTGGTTTGTTTTGCTTTGTTTTGTTTTGTTTACATTAGATCTTGCTGGAATTTATAAATTCTTGACATATTAGTGAATTTTGAAGTTATAGCTCTCATTGAATGGAGTTCTGAAACATAAGTGTAGAATAGCCATCTTTAATTATAAAGATGTTGATGTCACAATATTTTCACTTTTACCTCCATTGTGAATACATATACGTATATGTATGTATATAGATGTATGTACACACACATATCTGTGCGTTATATATGTATACACACATGTAATACATATGTATATAAATAATGTATGTAACTATGCCTTTTAAATATTAAAGGAGAAATCAGACTGATAAATGCCATGAATAGTTTGAGGCAAAGTTCTTTTTCAATATTGACTCTAATAAGTAGCAATTAATATATATATATATATATATATATATATGGAGTTTCATATTTTTTCATTTTTATGATTAGAGAAGGAATATATAACATTCTTGGAAAATTTAGAAAATTCAGAAAGCTATGAATAACAAATTAGATCACCAATGATCCCAAATCCCATTTTCTGCTTTTTAGTATCTTGCCTTAGAGTCTATTTTAAAACTAAATATTTTCACAAATTTGAGAGACTACAGTACATGGTTTTGTCTCCTGATTTTTAACTTAAAAGTTTTTGCCGTCCTTTGTATTTAAATATATTTCAAAAATATTTTTGCTTTTTATATTGTAGAATAAATATTTCTAAAATATCATTTTTCTGTATCTGATTATTTTCTTTGGTTACATTCTTAAAAGTGCATTCATTAGACTATAGGGGCAAGAGATATTTTTTAAGGCTTCTAATGCATTGTGTCAAATTTCTCCTCAGAAAAAAGTCAAAAGCAGCAAGAGAGAGCATGTCTCCTTGAGTGCTTGGCCATTTTGTATGTAGAAAATAGTCAACTTATGTTGTATTTCACATGCATTGGTTATTAGTGAGAATGAATATTGGTCCATGTTTTATTGCCATTTGTATTTCTTTTCTGTTATGTATTCTTTAACTACTCTGTATCATATATTAGAGATTTCTATCCAACTAGTAGGAACTTGTTTCATACTAAGGTATTGACCTCATTGAATATCACATCCTTTTCCTTTTCTTTTGTACTTAAAATATGTTCTCCCTCAATTCAAAAAATAAAAATATTCAGGTGTTTCCTTTCAAAGTGTGTGTACTGAATATAGATGGACTTACAGGGCATTATTCTTATTACCGTTTTGTAAAATAGATCAGATTTTTTCAGATTGCCAATGAGATGTTTGTTGAAAAAATATCATTTATATTAAATTTTCTCTCTTTAAAATTTATTATAATCATATATTTGTTTATGAAGTTGTCTTGAAGTTTTAAAATGTACATTCAATTTCTTATTTTATTGATAGCTTTTCTTTTCAATGCACAGTGTGAAATTAATAACATAAAAAACAAATGAATTTAAAATTTGATATCTTAATAGTTCATATTTAAATTATGAAATATAATAATCTCTAAAATATTATTCTTTTGAAGAAAAACCATCTTAAACTCTGTATTTTAAGCTATGCTTTTCTCTTATAAGCCAATAGAATATTTTTCTTTCTTGGTTATATTTGACAAAGAACACAAGACAACATCTAACATTAGGCACTGGTAGCAGCCATACATTTTTGGCACTGCACTATGAACAATACTATAGTTCATATAGTTAAATATAGTTAAATTCTGTCCACTTTCATTTAGGCAGCTCTAAACTGATCATTGTAAACCAATGATAACAAAGTTTAACTAGCTCACAGTTAATACATGTTTTATGTTGACCAACTAATAAAATGCATTTAATTCCATGTTTGAAAGAATATAAAGTCTCTTTTCAGAAATTAACCTTGGTGTTTTGCAAAAGCATAATTGCTGTCACTTGCGTGGACCTGGACCCTCTTGCTTCTCAACTCAGGCCACTTTCACAAGACTAGAGCATGCAGGAAACCACTGACATCTCTCCTTCTCAGAATCCCAGGCCCTGGACACCTGAGTATGTCCTGCTCATTCCCTTATATTAAGCATCATCTAAGCCCTATACATACTTTTCATTTCCCTTGCTGAAAAATTTAGATTAATTTGTTTCACTATTCAGGTCTCTCATTGACAAGATCGTTTGGGGGATCTAGTTAGTAATCTCCCATTATTCTCATCATTTGAATATAGATCATCATTAGTTACTTAATGGACTTCTGAATAATTGTCTGGGTTATATGTAGAGACATTATAGTGACAAAAGCACTAAATATGTGAAGCACTTGCAGAATTTTACTAAGGACCATATAGAATTTCATTGGTCTATTTGGGGAAATTGAGATATGAATAAAATAATTTAACTGTGTGGCATGTTGGAAATCAAAGGATCTTAAGACTTAGAATATTCAGTGGTCAGCTATACATTTTGATTGATAGGAAGAGGCTTTTTAAAATCCAGGAAAATTCTAAAATTCCTACCTGGAGAAAAGAAGTACCTATATGGAAGAGCTAAAATTTATAGTTGAACAGTCCCCTCTTCCAGATACAATTCTAGATTAAACTCTTTCCTGGCTTTTCTCTTGGCCTCCTCTACTTTGACCCCAACTGCCCACCTCTCACCCCTTGCTTAATTCCTTCTCTTCCTTCTTCCTTCTTCCCCTTCTACCCTTTTCTTTTTCCTACCAACCTTTTCTACACACATACACTCTTGTTGGTCAATACCCATGTACAATGTCTTATAACACAGTTGCAGAAGATGACCAATCTTGCTGGCTTTATGGTTTTAAACCTTAGTCAAGATTAGATTTGATTTATCTGGTTAAAGACTTTACCAACCCTCACAAGTAAAGGTAAAAATTCACCTAAGAATTTAGTACTGCCCTTTGAACATTTTGTCCAGAAGTCTCCTCTTAGGATCAAAGAAGGTCAAAACTTGATTGGCAAAATAAGAGTGAATTAATTACCAAAATGATATCAAATATATGAATCAACCTGAAACTAACACAGCATATTTATACTCCAATAAAATAAAAAAATTTTTAAATATATATTAATCAAAATTTAGCCAAGGACAGATACAAAAAGAGTACAAATGTAGAACAAGTTCTGTTAGAGGCAATTCCCGAGGTCTTTTCTGTAAAAATTGGTAAAATATCCAGTCCTATATACAAGGGGAAAAAATGAGTACATCCCAGATATTGAGACCATCTCCCTAACAGTTTCAGAAAGTATCTGGGTTCCACTCAGAGAGAAGATATTACAACTGTCCTATTCACCTTTCTTGTTGACTGTCTTAAATCTGAGGTGGCAGATTTAGTAAGAAATACAAAAATAGGATGGCAGACTTCCCCATCTCTGCTCTACAAGACCTCACTGAGCATTTTGAAGATACTTTAACTAATATATATATCACTAACTCCTAATAACTCTTCAAACCTAATAACTCTTCAAATTTGGCAATTAGATAAACCTAAAAACAAGGACATCTCTGGGAATACTCTTGGAAAACAAAACAAAACAAATTAACAACAACAAAACCCCTCATACCTGTCAATATAGGAAGAACAGGAGACATTGAATAAACAATTGCCCTGCCTTATCTTAAAAGATAAAATCTAAAAAAGATAAAGAACAAACTTTGTCTGATCTAATGATGAATGATGCCTCCTGTTTGACCAAAGTTACCCTTAACAAAATAGGGAGAAATTCTCATACAATGGCAAGAAGAGAATATTTCATTCCTACTTGATGCTGGGGTTACTGAGCCCTGTCAAGTAGCCATAGATAGGAGAGGAAATGTCTGTAAAGGTAGAAGTTATCTATCCTTTGGAACCTTAATGATTTTGGTGCTTTGGAAGCAACAAGGAGGTGATAGTACAATTAAACATGGCAACCATATCAAAACCTAATTAAATGTCTTGCTTCTTCCAAAGGAATTGGTTATAACTAAGGTTAAGGCACCTACTAAAAAGCAGATTTAAGAGCAAAGGGCTATGTTTTAGTGAATTTTAATGCTAAATGGGCTGTTTTAAGACACATCTAGACTATTCAACAGTTCAAAAATCAAAGCCAAAACTACATCCTGACTGATGCCATTAAGTCATGATTCAATGCCAGTTTTAAGTACCTAATTCTGAGGGGGGGGGAAAGACACTTTGGTAAAGATTTGATTCTTTGTTCCACTCAGAGTGTCTCTCTGGTGGTGTTAAGAATATTTGCCCAAATAGGCTAAAAGAGAGTCTGTCAAAAATGTTATATGTTATAAACCACCACAAAGAGGAAAACCTAACAATAATTATCCGAAATAGGCTTTATTGGTGAAACTTCTGAAATTGCCCAGAATGTCTTTATGTCTTTCTTCTTTTTTTTAACTGTTCAAGCCCACAGTCCTAAAAATCTTTTAAAATGGGATAAGAATATAAGCTCAAAGTTTAGGCCTGTTTGAATATCTACAAATAAGGATCATTCTAGACCCTGTCCCATATGGTTATGAATATGCTCTTAATATTATCTGTTTGTTTTCTGGTTGGCTAGAAGCCCTTTTCATGCTCCTCTGTCCTTTTTTGGATTCTTTAACAATAAAACAACTGTTCTCACAGAAGCAAAGAAGTTTTAGACCTTACATTTTCCACCTGGGGAAGAATCTCCTATATGTCTGGTAATATGAGTATCAATTTTACTGTGAGAGTAAATAAGGAACTCTATAACCAATAGGCCTCACTGCCATCCTCAGTCCTCAGAAAAAACAGAATGAATGAATGGCATATCAAAAACTGAAACTGGCAAAATGAGTTTTCATGACCAAAGGCTTTGTCAGTAACTCTTATGGGCATTAGGTCCACCCAACAGGAAGTCATAAACTATTTCTACCTGAATTAGGCCCAGATATCACATGAGTGTAGGGACCTAACTCCTCTCCTTAATGCTGCTGTTTAAAAGGCTGATATGAGCAAATATTGTAGAGGTTTGATGTGCTATATCCAAGCTTATCATTAACAGTTTTGAGTAGCTGTTCCCAAAGGCAAACCACAGGATGGACTACGTGCCCTTCAGCCCAGAGGCCTGAGTTACAGAAAATGGCACCAACATAAAATTACGCTTGAACCTCACCGGACAGTAAAATTCATTTCCTCCAAGGAAAATTATTGGGTATTGTTAACCATAAACCAAACGTTGTAGGAAAAATCCGAGGAATTGATAAAACCTAATATATAGAGAGTCTTTCATTCATTATTTTTTATCTCAAAAAATTCAAAGGAGGGCTTCCCTGGTGGCGCAGTGCTTGAGAGTCCGCCTGCCGATGCCGGGGACACGGGTTCGTGCCCCGGTCTGGGAAGATCCCACATACCGTGGAGCCGCTGGGCCCCTGAGCCATGGCTGCTGAACCTGCGCGTCCGGAGCCTGTGCTCCACAACAGGAGAGGCCACAACAGTGAGAGGCCCGTGTACCGAAAAAAAAAAAAAAAGAAAAAGAAAAAAGTTCAAAGGAAATTTCAAGTTATGACTAAAGGCATTAACCAAAACTTAAAGTTTTTTCAATTGTGGTAAATAGACATAACATAAAATTTAGCATCTTAACCATTGAAAGTGTACAGTTAAGTAGGTTTTTAAAAATTAATTAATTAATTTTTATTTATTTTTTTCTGCGTTGGGTCTTCATTGCTGCGTGTGGGCCCTCTCTAGTTGCGGTGAGCAGGGGCCACCCTTCGCCACCGTGCATGGGCCTCTCACTGTGGTAGCCTCTCCTGTTGTGGAGCACAGGCTCCAGGCACATGGGTCTCAATAGTTGTGGCACGTGGGCTCAGTAGTTGTGGCTTGCGGGCTCTAGAGTGCAGGCTTAGTAGTTGCGACGCACGGGCTTAGTTGCTCTGCGGCATGTGGGATCCTCCCAGACCAGGGCTCGAACCCATGTCCTCTGCATTGGCAGGTGGACTCCCAACAATTGCACCACCAGGGAAGTCCCTAGTTCAGTAGTTTTAAGTATATTCACACTGTTGTGCAGTCAATCTCCAGAACTTTTTCATCTTGCAAAACTCTCTCTCTATATCCATTAAACAACAACTCCTCATTTCTTCTTCCCTGGCCCCTGGCAGCCACCATTCTGCTTTTTGTCTTTATAAGTTTGACTACCTTATATAAGTGGAATCGTACAGCATTTGTCTTTTGTGTGACTGGCTTATTTCACTTAGCATAATATCCTCGTTTCATCCATGTTGTAACACATATCAGAGTGTCCTCTGTATTTAAGGCTGACTAATATTCCAGTGTATGTATATATCACATTTTGTTTATCTAGTCATCTGTCAGTGGATGAGTATAGCCAGTCAGCCAGGACTGTTCCAAGCAAACCAGGCCATATATTTACCTGCTAATAAACACTGGTACCCTCAGTGCCTAATATAATGTCTGATACATAATAACCACTCATTTGTTAATAAAATGATAAGCAAATGATTTAGTCAAAGCTCTGTATCACTGAATATCCAATTTTATAAAATATCATTTTTCTCCTAGATGCTAGAAGTATCAAACTAAAAATTACCCCAGACCCAGCCTTCTCTCATTCCCACACTTAACACCCATGTGGACTCTTAAGCTCATCTTACCTCCTATACATTCCTAATCTTTGTTATCCTTCCGTATCCCCACAATGACCTAGTTTAGATCCTTATTATCTTTCAAATGGACTGACTGGATAGAAACCTATCAGCTCTTCTTCCAGTCTCTCCTCTATAATCCATCATTCACATTGTTCTCAGCGTGATTTTCCCAAAATAGAAATCTGATTACAGCATTCCTCTCTTAAATGTCCTTCAAATCTTTACACCTAAAAAATGAAGATCATGAAACTAAAACACCCACATGGTCTCATGTCAGCCAGTTTTTCCAGTATCCACCTCCTACCATCCTCTCCATGTACACTTTGTTTCAGCCACACCCAAATTATGCCCCATGATCTGTATGTGCTGCACTTTCTCTTTCTCATTTCTGTGCCTTTAAACTTCAGTTCTCTCTGCCTGGAATGCCCTTCTCCCGAGTGGTCCACCTTCCCTCCTCTCCACACCCCCAACCCTGTCCCCTTCTCCCAGACTCACCTTGGAACAAATCACCTCAATTTCCTTCTCACCCCCACGGTCCTAAAACAAATGAGTGAGAGACAAGGTTAGAAATGTGGCAATGATTTAGTGGACTATTAATACTTAACTCTGGATTTCAGTGAAATTTAAGGCTGTAAAGAACCCTGCTAGGTCATCTAGGCCATTTCTCTTCTTCATCAAAGACTGCACCTTCACAGCTAACTAAAATAAATATGTAAATAAATTATACAACTTAAAGGAGCACGTACATTTTGTAAACCACTCTCAGGAGCCCTTAATGATGTGTAATGAATCTGTTTGTTAAATTATTGTTTAAATTCTATAAATTTTTCATCCAGAGATTTAAACTAATTTCCTCCTCTTAATTCATGGAGAGGCTTGAGATGGGCACTGTATATTTTTAACTTGAGGATTTAAATAACTTCGAAGTTCTTGCCTCCAAGTTGAATAATTCCAGATCTTTTAACCTTTTCTTGTAGGTCTTACTTTACAACCAATTCATTATCTTTGTGGCTGTCCTCTGAACCCTCTCCAAGTTTTCACATTCCTTTTAAGATTGGGAGTCTTCTACATGCTGCAGAGTTCCAGGAAGGGTTTGACAAGTTGTCCGTTCATTAAGAAGATTACCTCATAGTTCTTACATACTGTGTTCTTCATTTTGTAACATAGCATTAACTTTGCCTTTCCAACTGTAATGTTTTTACTGCTGATTGACTGTACCCAGTTTCTTCTTCATACTCTAATTTTTTCCCATTGCTCCCAAATTTAATCAGTTAATTTTTTTTGTTGTTTGTTTTTATTGAAGTATAGTTGATTTACAATGTTGTGTTAGTTTCAGATGTACAGCAAAGTAAATCATATATATATATATATATATACATATATATATATATATATATATATATATATATATTCTTATTCAGAATCTTTTCCCTTATAGGTTATTGCAAAATATTGAGTATAGCTCCCTGTGCTATATACTAGGTCAGTAAATGCTTTTTTATTATCCATTTATGTATACTAGTGTGTATATTTTAATCCCAAACTCCTAATTTATCCCTCCCCCATCCTTTCTTCTTTCACTTCCATCTTCTTCAACTGTTCTCAGTAAAATTTGCCTTGATGAAGCTGTAATCTGTTTATATCTGACTGTCTTTTATATTTACTAAAGTAATATTGAATTTGAAATCTGTCTTCCAAATCTGCAATGTGTAAATCATTGTTAATCACTTATTAACTGGATAATGGACTAGTATAAAATAACAGCAAAAAATAATAATTGTACCAGACATTTAATATAGATTATCTCAATTAAAAGCATTAATAGTAGTAATTATAAAATATGCAATTTTGTAGTGTTTATATTAATTCATTTATCTTTGCAATTACCTTGTGAGTTACTAGTTTTCATCACCAGGTTACGAAAAGGGGAATAAAGGTACAGAGAGTTAAATATTTTTACCATTGTCATGGACAAAAGGGCCAGAAACATGATAATGTTTGAGTCAGGCATAATTCAACCATGATTTATAATTTACCCCAAAATCTACATTCCTACACAATCATCTAGACATCTGGAAAACCAAAATCTAGCATTGAGGTTTTGAGGATAAAAAGGTGCTTCCTATTCCTTAGAATCTTAAAGTTCCAGCACTGGTGGAAAATGGATTTGGATCTCTGGTTGCCCTGAAAAAAAAAAAAAAAACTGTAGAGAGAGATAAGTGAGGGGAGAGACAACAGACTGAACACTTCTGTCTGCAAAAGGAATTACTGCACTGTTAGAGGAAAGCTCTGTTCCAGACCTTATTAGCAGAAGGAAGCAAAAGTGATGCCTTACTTTGATAAGATAAGCTAAAGCTTACAAGGATAAGCTGATAACCAGGACAGCTTTAAAATTCCCTGAAGCTTCTATGTGCTTTTGTGAGACTAGGAACTGCATTAAGGTTGTATTAAAATAAGCATTTTATAAAGTTTGCTAGTTAATTAGGTAGGTAATTCATTTTTTTCTTTAATGATATTTCTATTAATGTTAACATACAGATGGTGGCAATTATTGTTGGATTCAATTTTTTTAAAGTTATGTTTTATATAAAAACAATAGAGTAGAACCATCATATAATCTCTGTAATACTAATGGGATACCCTAGGAGTTAATCTAAATTTTGGAATTATGCTACCAAACTCATCCTGAATTTCCCTTGTTGCACAGCAGAAAATACAAGCTTAAACTTTCAGAACAAAATAATAATCCTTTAAATTCAGTTCAGTTCAAAGAACATTTTCTGAACTGTGATTCAATAAGACAGTCTGTTTAAATCTAGCCTTATTCAGGAGCAGAAATTATCAAAATTTTGTCTTTAATTCCATCAATTTAAAGTTTGATGGCAGAAACCACAAAGGAAGTGGAATGCTACTCTTTTGTGCTGCTGATAAATACACATTAATTAATTAAGTGAATAGCTTCAGAAGGCTTATAGATGTGAAAATGACTCTAACCATATTGTAATTCTTTGATACATCCTTATTTACATTGTTTGCTATTAATAAATGACACATTCAATGTTTTTAAGTTATCATAAGACCTTCAGGCCTTTTCTTCAAATAGTAGCTATAAGGACACTGATTTTGTCAAGTTCCCTTCACACTTAACTTTTACTCTCTCTGTTTTTAAATGTTACTATCAATTTCTCAAACCTTCATTGACCAAGTACAGACATTCGTGCTGATTTCTAAACACAATCTGTAAAATTGAAATTCTATTTTTGAATCATCCCGTGTATTTTGAACAGTTTGTAGATTTTGATCTAATTCTAAATCTTACATTTGTAAATCTGAAAAATGCTAAGAATATTGCCTCCTATTATTAGTAGTATTATTTTTATTTTCAGCCCTATGAATTTGCTTCTATACAAAAACATTTGCCAAAAATATTAGTTACATTTTTATGACAAAAACATTTGCCAAAAGTAATAGTTACATTTTTATGACAGTATTTTTTTATACCAACCTCTCCCCTTTAAACTCCATATATCCAGATAATTGTAGCTTTGAACATGATCAATCAATAGAGATGTAATGAGCACGGGAGTATACAGGACACTGTGCTGGATGCTGAGCCCAGCTACTAAGGTTGCTTTTCTGAAGTATAAGAAATAAGTGCATGCGACTATGTGTGGCCTACATTATGAAACTTTGTCTTGACACCTGGTAAAATGGGTATTTGATTGAATAAATCACAATTCCTTCTAACTTTCATTCTAAATCTGGGGCTTATCAACCTTAATTTTAGATCTATCTTTAGTATACCAACTGTTTTTTTTTTAACAGTGTTTATGATAGAAAATACCCTCTAAAATTCTTATTTCTTAAGATAAAATGCAAGGAAATCTAAAACTTTTCTGTTGATTTCTTCTTATTCCCAACAAATCTGTCTCTTCCTGCATCAATAAATGGTGACTAAACTTGGTCAATACATCTCATGATTTCAATTCTTGGTTTAAAAAAAACTATATCTCTAAAGCTAATTTATAATTGTATAATTTTAGTACAAGGAAGGAGAACACAGTTGTGACTTACAGTTGTCTACTTATATTGGTAATGGTTTATTTGGATCCAGGTGCAGATGTAAAGAATAATCCTATTTATTATCCTCAAATTTTGAAAAAAAATATAACAATTCCTCTCTCTCCAAATTCTAAGGGAAAATATTTTTATCCTTATTGGTAATAAAGGGAATAAAAATTTAAATAATAATGACATAATGGCTGTTTCCTATTAAATTTTAAAATATTTAAAACATGATAATACCTAGCACTGGGGATAAAATTGAGCAGTGGAATTGGTCCAACCTCTCCTTAGGGCAACTTCATATGTATCCGGAGACTTAAAATTCCCTTTATCCATCGATGCAGAATTTATCCTAAAGAAATTACAGAGATGTTTCCATATTGCACACCATAGTATTGTGAATAATGTCAAAATATCAAAATGAATTTCAGTGTACAAGAATTAAGAATTGGTTAAGTGCTTTTTTTTTTTCACGGTACACGGGCCTCTCACTGTTGTGGCCTCTCCCGTTGCAGAGCACAGCCTCCGGACACGCAGGCTCAGCAGCCATGGCTCACAGGCCCAGCCGCTCCGCGGCATGTGGGATCTTCCCAGACTGGGGCACGAACCCGTGTCCCCTGCATCAGCAGGCAGACTCTCAACCACTGCACCACCAGGGAAGCCCTGGTTAAGTGCTTTAAGGTCCAGCAACCCAATGTCTTTAGCAGCTCAGAAACAATGTATGTGGAACTACATCAAATTAGAAACAGCAATCGTTTCTCTATGATATGATTACTAAGGATTTCTATTTTCTTCGTTTTACTTACTTTAGTTAATACTCACATATTCCGGGCTTCCCTGGTGGCGCAGTGGTTGAGAGTCCGCCTGCCGATGCAGGGGCCACAGGTTCGTGCCCCGGTCCGGGAAGATCCCACATGCTGCGGAGCGGCTGGGCCCATGAGCCATGGCCGCTGAGCCTGCACGTCCGGAGCCTGTGCTCCTCAACGGGAGAGGCCACAACAGTGAGAGACCCGCGTACCGAAAAAAAAAAAAAAAAAAAAAGAAAAAAACATATGTTAACTAAAGGACTTGTAAAATAATATTTGTAAGATTTTTACCCACAATAGCCAAAAACTGGAAAAACACACATGTGAGTCAACTGGGAGAGTAGATAAACAAACTATGTATATTCACAGAATGGAATACTTGCCAAGAAAAAAAAAGTTTAAAATGATTGATAATAGCAAACTATACCTGAAACTTACAGATACTAATCTGATTTCAGCAAGTGAGCAAAAGAAAAAAAAATACTCACATATTCCCTAGTAATTTTATTTTATAATTAGAAACATATAAGCCAATTAAGATGTAATTTCCTAAGTAATGGTTAGCTAAGAAAATTATATCAAGTACTTGTAATTTGACTGCTGAAACTGAAAAATCATAGGTTGTTTCAAACATTGGTGATATTTGTATCCTTCTAATTGTGAAGAAATGTTATAAGTAGCAGCAATAATCATGATTTTAAATATTGATATTGGCAAGTTGAGATGAAATACCTTTTCTCATCTGCTCAAAATGCCAAATAATTTCACAGGTTTTGGCTTTTGATGAGAAAAGCCCTCTCAACTCTCAGCTCTAATACCTAGATGTCTGCCCATTTCCTTTCTACTCTTCTTTTACCTTTATCCTCATTTGTTACCTTCTCTATGAAGACCCAACTTCCCGAATAGTGACTCCTGTGCTCAACAGATATCCCTAATAGTTCCTGACTTCTGACGATTTCCATACTCCAATAATTATTTATATGAGTATTTATTTCTTCAAATAGACTGTGGCTTTCTTATAGTAAAGACTTTTTTTCACTTTTGCATCTCTGTCACTTTGTACGTGTCTGACACAGTGTCTTGATTAAGAATACAACTGGGCATAACATTATTTTCAATAATGATAAACCATCAAGAGTGGAAATATTGTCAAAAAGGAGTTAAGAATGTAATTTAAAAGATACTTGTTTATAAAATAAATCTTTTCTTTTAAACTAATTCTACTAACTTACAATATTAAACATAATTATTTTACACTCACCTCCAGTGGTGGTAATAACACACCACTACTAATGACTACTGCTTCTACCCCTATGACATTTGTTATTTTCTGAAAACCTACCGTGTGCTAACTGCCTTGATAATTTCTTTATACACATTATCTCTAAATCTTAAAGGAATCTTCCAAAGTTGTTGCTATTCTTATTATTAGTTCACATTTGAGGAAAATTAACCTAATTAAATATTTCTTTCATTAAATATTAATGAATTTTTCCAGAGTCAAAAAGCTATGGTAATAGGACTTAGATGCAATCCCAACTCTCTTTTGCTCTTTCAAATACTACATAATTTTCCCTAGAATAGTGTAAGAAAAGTTGCAGCTCTAAGCTTTCATAAACTAAGCAGGACTTTCAATTCAGGGAAATGATATACGTAATGTCTTGATAATAAATTATTTAATCAATTTACATAATTAGAATCACTTAGAAATTACATCAGAGTGTTTTGAATTAAAAAAGAAACTCCTGGGGCTTCCCTGGTGGCACAGTGGTTGAGAATCTGCCTGCCAATACAGGGGACGCGGGTTTGAGCCCTGGTCTGGGAGGATCCCACATGCCACGGAGCAACTGGGCCCGTGAGCCACAACTACTGAGCCTGCGCGTCTGGAGCTTGTGCTCCGCAACAAGAGAGGCCACGACAGTGAGGGGCCCGTGCACCGCGATAAAGAGTGGCCCCCTCTCGCCGCAACTAGAGAAAGCCCTCGCACAAAAACGAACACCCAATACAGCCAAAAATAGAAAGAAAGAAAGAGAGAGAGAAAGAAAGAAAGAAAGAAAAGGTATTTTTAAAAAAACTCCAATAAGAATATTTAATATATTATAATAAAGGTTTTATTATAGATTTGTTAGTCTTACATTTAGGAATGTCAAAGAATAAATGCAAGTTCCTAAGTAATTAGAAAATGTGCCTTTATAGCCAATACAGAGCAGAAAATATGAGCTAAAATTTAAATGACTGAAGATCATAAGAAACTATAATTTTATATTTTTTTCAATTCAACCCATATAGTTGCCTAATTCCTGTTCATTTTGTTTATACTGTGCACAAGTAATCATAAACTATATGGATAATTCCACCTAGAATTACTAGCAGGGAAGAAAATTCATCTCAGTATAAACCATAGAAAATGAATTTTGTTCCCCAGCCAAAAATCCCTCCATAATTTTAAGACAAATGCCATATAACTTCTGTTTGTATTTCACTTCATGGAAATTAATATGCTCTAACAGTGAAGAATACTTTTCTTTAGTAAATGTTCATAATCATCCCATTTCTTTCATAATTTCTGAATAATTAGAGTACAGTTCCACAGGTTACACTAGTTTCAAGGCACTGGTTGAACGCTTTACTTTCGGAAACCCAGATAATTCCTATCTTAGACCATCAAATGCTTGACTCAACATAATAAAAGATACTTTTGTTGTTATGTGGCTGCTCTTTCTCCCCTCCTGGGTTGGGGGTTCCTAAAGACATATGATTGCGGAAGTTAAAAATGACATAGTCTTTAGTTACTATTTTTCCACTGTATAAAGTGACTTTCAATTCAGATTTACTTGTAAGTATTTAATTATTCTATTGCAATTGCATTTCGTTTGTTTTGGAGTTATAACATTTTCAAAAAACAAACAAACAAACAAAAATACCCCAAAATGCCTCAGTGATAGTCAGAATTTTTATACATTCACACATATTATTACTTAAAATAATTATCTTCTCACTCCACATCAAAGTCTATATAGACTAGATGAAACACAGTCAAGAGGACTTTTTTCCCTGTTAACAGAGGCTACCTGACATCTTAGCTTTAATGCTAGAAAATAAAAGCAGTTTGTAATGTGTCCAGAATTGCCTTTCCTTTTCCCTTGCAGAGCACTTAAGTGTCATGTTAAGCCTGAGGCAGATCTGTCTAGAATTGTGTTTACTGTATTCCTTTCAAAATGCAGCACAGAATCTTATCGGTTATCAGTGCATAAAGTCTAACAGATTGCAGACTCAAATTTCCCCTTCCAGGCAATGTTGGGTTTCACTATTGTTTGCCATGACAAAGGTTTTCATGAATTCTACAGCTTGGATTGCTGTCTTGTTTTCCTTAGCATAACCCTCTAGGCTACCAATCAGCATTTTTCAACTTCTAGAAATTGTTCAAAATGTTACTACAAAAGCTGCACTTAAGAATTCCATGTCTTGCTTTTGACTCCTTTTTTGAAAAAAGTTATACTGGGTAGTTTCAGGTGTATTGAAAAAAAGCAGCAATTAAACATTGTCTGCAGATGATGCTACTGTAAATGAGGTTGCCTGAATTTGGTGAAAGCAAATATGTTCATAATTCACATATGGGCTGCAATTTTGAAAGTATAGGAGGAGGAAACTATCTTGGCTAAGTACAAACTTAGCTATGTAGACTTTTTTCTTTTAAATGTCAGGGCCATCCATGTATGACTACTTTCAGATAATTTAGAGACATTTTACAAATGTATCAGCTGTGGATCTGAAGAGTTTCTTAGGGCCTGAGCTAATAATTTACAACCTTCTCATCAGAGAATCAATTCCAACTTTGAGGTACTATTTAAATCTAATGATTAGTTTATACATGGGCAGAGTACATTCTGTTGACTGAATTACTATTTTCAGTCCATTCACATATTCCGGGTTTTACCAAGCCCAGGGGATGTGATCGCTTAGTTATTTCTCTAATCTATCTCCTCCACACGGGCTCCCTTCTACTACCTTAGGTGAGGGCCTTGCAATTCCTTGCCAACCACTTAACTAGTCTCTTTCACTTCTAAATCATCTCCACACTGCTCTAAGAGCATGCCTTATAAATCCTTAATTTGATCATATCATTTCCCTCTTAAAATCCTTTAATGACACAATGTCTCCTACACTGTAAAATCCAAACTTCTTAGGAAGACCTGATGTGACTTTCATGGTCTGACTTTGCCAACGTTTCTAAATTTATCTCCCACAATGCCTTATTAACTCCTCTGCCACCCCAAAACTAAGATGCATTTCTACAATCACATTAACTTATTTTTTCCTCATTCGAATCTTTTTGTAAATCTTGTAGATTTGCTGTTGTTCACTTAGCTGGAAATGGTCTTCTGCTATTGCTTGTCACCCTTGTTGCACCTTATTCCCTTCTATTCATCTATTAAGTCTCAGTTCCAATGCAGTTGCCCATGGGAAGCCTTCATTAATGTTCTCTGACAAGGTCAGGGATATTTTTGCTCTGTGTTTCCATAATGATAGTTACATCCCTGGCTTTTAGCATGCATGCATTATATTGGTGGAATTATTAGTCAACAAATATATACACACAGACATTGCATTAAACTGTAAACTTTTGAAAGTTTGCCAAATAGAAAGAATTTAATACATTTATTTGTTAGATAAATAATGAAAGTAATTGCCTGCTATAAACAAAAATTGAGAAACCCTTGAAGGCTACAACTCCACACATCAGTGTACTATGTCTTAGATGTTCTTCATTCATACACAGATTCATTGAAGAGCAATTTATTGAATATCTCCTAACAGAAGCCCTTGTAACTACAAGAACACTGTGTTTATATGTGTGAGTAGTAGAGGTAGGGAATAAAATGAAATATAAGATGCTATCATATCCTCTGTGGATCTACAGTCCACTTTTCTTCTAAGGTCATTCTCAAACCTTAATATATGTCTGAGATACTTTCCTTCATCATAGTGGAATCAACTAAAATGGATATGCTATCAAGTCCCCTTTCCCTGCACGCACACACACATAGGCACATAGAAATGTTGGATCAAATATAATAAAATGTAATACCTTGCTAAGTTCTAAGTAGTGAATGAAAAATCTTTAAAAATGAAAGAGAAAAATCAAAGCCACAGTAGCAAAGAGAAGGCTGAAAATTTCAACAACCCATTGCAACTGGGCTAGATATAGGCCCAGGGTCTGGGCGCTAATATCTCAAGTTCTAATGATCTTATAAAATGAGGAGATGGCCACAGTTATGAATATTGGAGAAGTTACATTGGGCCCTTACCCAAACTCTGAAGCTTTGAAGGCTTTCTTTTTCTCAGACACTAGGAAAGTTCATCCACCAATGAAAAGAATTGGGAAAGCTTTCAGTCTGTAAAAGGATTTGGGGCCTAAACATAAGTTGTGAGCATATAATACTACCTCTTAAAGGAAAGGAAAAAAAGATAGGGCCTGTACAGAGATGATCAAGTTAAATGAAGTCACGGGGGTGGGGCCTGATGCAATATGACTGGTGTCATTATAAGAAGAGGAAATTGGGACACAGACAGGGACAGAGGGAAGGCAATGTGAGGACATCTACAAGCCAAAAGGAGAGGTCTGGAACAGATCTTTCTTCACAACCCTCAGAAGGAACCAACCCTGCCGACAGGTTGATTTCATTCTTCTAGGCTCCAGAACTCAGACAATAAATTTCTGTGTCTAATCCATCCAGACTTTGGTACTTTTTTATTGCAACCCTAGCAAACTAATACAGCAATTTACTAACCTTCTGAACTGGCAGTTTTCTCATCCATAAAAAAAGAAAACTAACTTACTTCACTGTGTTACTAAGAGAAATGAAACAAAAAATGTGTGTGAAATTACCAGGAGCTCAGTAAAAATGAGAGCTTTACCTCCTCTATGGCCCTTCCCATGTACATATGTCAGTGTGCTTTAGAAGGTCTGTAGAAGTTTAGAATCTCTAAATGGGTCACTTGATTCCTTAGGTTCCTGTAGTTAGGAAATGTGAAGGGTAGAAGTCATCCAGTAAAAGTTCCCCATATAACAAATTAAGGATCATAGCTAAAGCCTTTGGTAATAAGCTTATAATTCCTAAAGTTTTAATTATAAATTTAAACAAGTATGATGATTCTAATACTTAATATGATGACCTTATCATACTTTGTTGGAAACTCTTTTCGTCTTTTTTCAGTTTCATGTGCCTGGTTTCTTTGGAGGAAATGCTCACTCCAGCCCACTCCAACTCAAGAGAAAAAGGAAATATGAACACAGGGATTCTACTTGCCAGACTGTCACTCGTCTAAAGATGCCTCTAGAAAAAAAGATCGAGCCAAAACTAAGCAATGTAAACAAGCAGAAATATAATAGCTTTGACCTTCTATGTTCCCCTTTTCACCAATTGTTTTAATTCTTAGAAATTCAGATTTTCTTTGAGAATACAGTGAAAACAGCCTCTCCCAAGAATTCAAAATCTTAGATACCCATATTTGCTTGTATTCAAAGAAGTGTTGGACAGAGTTCCCAGACTTTAAGAATTGCCAAGTAGCAGAAAAAAAATTTTTCAAATAGAGACTATAGTTTAGAATGAAAAACAGACTATTTGATCTTCCTCGCCTTTTACCACTCAACCTCTTCCTTTCATTTGTTGTTTGAAAGCCCACTGTAACCCTTTTTTATAGTAGATTCTTGGTTTACAGAGGACTTTCAGATGCTATTAAGAGTCAGAGGTTAAAAAGAAGTCTTAAATCATTAGACACACAAGGCTAGATTTCTGAGGTTGAACAAATGTACAAATGTTTACACACTGTCCCAGGTCTGAATGATTACATCGTCTATAACTCTAAGCTCATGGCTTGAGAAAGATTATTTTTTTCCCATATTTTCCCATACATATTATGCTCATTTATCCTCTACTACATTGTAAGTTTCAAGGACAGTAAATAAGAGTGAAAATCACGCATTTTTCTCATCAAACTATTTGAAAATATTTTAATCATTTTTGCTTTGTGTTTTAGAAATGGAACTGTATTAACTTAATAGTAAACATTTTTATGAACACAGCTACTACTCCTAAAATGTATTTTATATAGAAAGTACAAATATGAAATATTTATAGATTTTTTTTAACTTTATGAAAATATATGGGTCCCCGTAAAGAAAGAAAGGTATGAGTTTTAATTTTGCGACCTTTGGTGGATCCACCATTAAACTTAAAATTGTTGAAACAGTTTGCTGTATTAGAACTTAATTCCAGACTATGATTTACTCTCTCACCTTCTGTCAGGTGTCACTCATGTGTCACCTTCTTCAGGAGGCCTTCTCTATTACATTTCAGCTCAATCCCTCCTCCCCACTTCATCATTAGGCTATGCTACTACAAATTATCTGAATGAATTATTGTTGTCCTCCTGCATACATTATTTTAGGTAGGTATTATACCAGTAAATAGCTGAGACAATGAATTTGAAGCTGTCTTATTTAAAATCTCTATTTTAAAACATTTCTTGGGACTTCCCTTGCGGTCCAGTGGTTAAGACTCTGCACTTCCACTGCAGGGGGCGCGGGTTCGATCCCTGGTCAGGGAAATAAGATCCCGCATGCCATGCAGTGCAGCCAAAAAAAAAAGAAAGTAAAAAAATAAAACATCTCTTTAGGAAACAACCCACATTCTGAGATATGCTTTGTGCATACTGCAACAAATTACTGAAATCTATCTTTTCAAACTGAATACAGCAAAGAGAGACTTTGTATCCTCTAACATAGAGACTCAATATTTATACAATTAAACCTTACTGCTGAAGCAGTTTGGTTGAGTCTTTATAGGAAAACTAGAATCAGAGTCACATCCTGAAATCCAATTTTAAAAACTAAGAAAAGAAAAATTGCTAAACATGTAATTTTACACAAATTTTATCGACTTTGAAATGTAAAAAAGCAGATTACAAATTATGCTATATTACTTATAGTTAGAACAGTTTTGAAGAAATGTTACTAAAGAATGAATTAACAAATCTAAAGAATACACTGGCGCTACCACAGAGCCTTCTCAGTTGTGAACGAAATGTATTCCTGAGACTCGGATAAAAATTAAGCCTCTGTTACATGAATCTCATATGCTTGCTGGATTTCTGTTTCAAATCAGAGATTGTAACATTAACACCACTCAAAATTTTACCTTCAGGACTTTCAGAACCTCAGCAGATCATTGTTATGCATCAACTGTCTTATAAAAATTTTTCTGTAATAACGTTTCTTATTTCGATTAATAACTTTGTCTGTAAGTTTATTCAGCAAGATAACTGACATAAACTGGAATTGACATAAAGATAGTAAAAATTATTTTCAGTCTAATCTTCTTTCCCTCAGGCTGAGATCTACAGTTGCTTAGTAATAGGGAAGTTTTTCTATACTCAAAGATCAGAAATGATCTCTTATTTAAGATTCAAAAAGATGATAGTACTGGTACTGAAAAAAAAATAGATGTATATTTTACATTTATTTTTGAAAACAAAAGCTAAGTGTGTGAGATATTTGAAATCTAATCAATGCTCCATTTTGTTCGAGAGGTGGTATTAACACACACTAAACAATGTTTGACAAAGATAGCAGCTGTGTCCTTATTTTGCTTAAACCTAGAATTACTTGAGTCACCAAAATCTGCCAGGCTGGAAGTTGGCAAGCATTACCCTAAAATTTAGTTTTAGTAACTTAGTAAAAGTACTTGGTATGACAGATTTGCACAGGAACTATTTCTCTGCGAAAGTTTCAAAACGATTTTACAGACACACAGTCTGTTAACACAATTTGTCTTATACATACCCCAAAGAAGACGTGTTAAGTTTGCTGCAGATCAGTCAGGGGCAGGGACATATAAGGAACTGAACACACCCCCTCCACCATCACCAAATAAAACTTGAAAACCTTTCTCTTCAGGTATCTCTTACTTGCTGGATTTTTCTTTCTCACTTTATTTACAAACTCCTCTTTTTCTATTCATTTTCTCAGTAGTAGCTCCTTTGCTATTCTCCATCCTCTCTCCTGCCTTTTTTCCATACTTTTCTTTTTGTCTTCTCATCTCTTTTCTCTTGTCTTCACTTCTCTCCTGATACTTGGTTCACTCACACACTCACTCAACACTCACACAGACTCACACACTCCTGGTGGTTTGTTTGTTTTTAGGATTTGGATCATTTCCACTGTGTTTTTCCTGAGCATTCAGGAACTATTTCTTTGCCATCTCCTCTTTTGTTTCCTCTTCTTTTTATAAAACCATTAAAAAGAGAGAGAGAGGGCTTCCCTGGTGGTGCAGTGTTTGAACGTCCGCCTGCCGATGCAGGGGACATGGGTTCGTGCCCCGGTCCGGGAAGATCCCACATGCCACGTAGCGGCTAGGCCCGTGAGCCACGGCCGCTGAGCCTGCGCGTCCGGAGCCTGTGCTCCGCAACGGGAGAGGCCACAACAGTGAGAGGTCCGCGTACCGCAAAAAAAAAAAAAAAAAAAGAAAAAAAAAGAGAGAGAGAGAGATCTGTGGGCAAATTTGTGAATCATTAGAGGGCAGAGATGAATTTGGTAGTTCTTTGTTTTTAATTTTTTTTAAATTTATTTTATTTCATTTTATCTTATTTTATTTTTGGCTGCATTGAGTCTTCATTGCTGTGCGTGGGCTTTCTCTAGTTGCGGAGAGTGGGGGCTACTCTTCATTGCGGTGCACGGGCTTCTCATTGTGGTGGCTTCTCTTGTTGTGGAGCACAGGCTCAGTAGTTGTGGCACACAGGCTTAGTTGCTCCATGGCATGTGGAATCTTCCCAGACCAGGGCTTGAACCTGTGTCCCTTGCATTGGCAGGTGGATTCTTAATCACTGCGCCACCAGGAAAGCCCCGAATTTGGTAGTTTTCAATGCTATGTTTTATTTATGCCTACCTCATTTACATATTATTGTCACTGAATGAAAACAGCCAACTGAATCAGGTAGAATCATTTAAAAATAACTATTGCAAAATATACTTATTACTTCTATCAAAATAATTTAAATTTTGCATGCATACTTTTTTCTCTTTCTACATACTTATTTTTCTTTCCCCTACTACCCCCAAATTTGAGAGTTGAGATCAGGCCTTACATTTACTTAATATCCCTAAATGCAAGTCATAAGTTCCAGTATGAGGCCAAGATACATCACTATCGCCTACTGGGCTTGTTAAAAACTATTATTCCATTGAAATGCTGATGTTGTGAGTCTGGAAGAGACCCAGGAATTCGTATTCTTCATAAGCTTTCCAGCTGATTCTGGCATGCAGCAAGTTCTGGAATCACTTCCAAGGCCTCAGCTTCTATCTTGTTCCAAAATGAGAGTAAGAAGTTAATAACATAATCACAGAGATAATGGGACCAGTACTCTTGTTCTCCCTGATGAATAACCTAAAGTTCAGAAGTGAAATTACCTGTTATTGACTAGACAAGAATAACTTTAATATCTTACATGCAGGTAGGAGATGCCCCTATTATTTTTGTTTAAATTAACATTAATATGCCAAGTAAGAAAATGTTTCATGAAATTTTATAAGTTCAGCTTATGTATTTTCTTTAATAAATTAAAAAAATAATCTATTTTCTTATGAGAAATAAATGCTTAATATTATGAATGACAGAAAGTGTGTCTCTGTTGTGAAGAAAAAGACCAATTAGTCAATAATTTATTTATTTTATAAAATGTTACAGTTTTAATTCTGCTTCATATAACAAAAAACATTTTATATGCCTAAAAGAAAATTGAAAAATCCCTAAGGGAGAATGACAAGAATTTTTGGCCTTACTGCTGAGAATTTCCATATTAATGTAAACTATTTGTAATTTTCATAGGATTTTTTTGAGGTTTAATTGACATATATTAGTTTCAGGTGTACAACATGATTTGATATTTGTATATTTTGTAAAATGATCACCACAATAAATCTAGTTAACATCCATCACCACACATAATTACAAAATTGCTTTTTTCTTGTGATGATGATTTTAGTCAATTATTTATATTTTAATTTTTATAAATATATAATTTTGCAATATATTTTTATTCATTATTCCCAGATTGTGTGTATGTGGGGATGTGATTTTCAAAAAAATTAAATAAGGGTGAAACTATTTTTTTTATAAGATTACAACAAAGTTCTTCTTTTGTGACTTAAAAAGTGAGATGTCCACTTCTCATGTTTATCAAAGGGGGGTGTGCAGTACTCAGACTCCCTTTGTTGCCTTTTTTCTTTATTGCTCTGTGTTATACATGTCAGCTTCTAGGATGATTAATCATTTAGCCTATTAGAGTCAGGATGGATTTGGAAGTGTGAGATGGGATGAGTGATAAGAAGACAAACACATGGAAAGGAAAAACAATTTCCTGGCATAATAAAATTAAAAATAACCCTCCCGCAAAGCCAGACAGGTGTTGCTGGGGTTCTGACTAATGGCACTTTTCTAATAGCACATTAGATGTGAAACAACTTCTTATATTAACAGTGAAAGATTAATATTCACTGAAAATAAACATTAGATGGTGTTAAGAATGCTATGTGTGTATATAACATATATATGAGAAGCATATATGATAGAATGCTATATGTATGTGTGTATCATATTATATATGATAGAATGTTATAAATCATCATATATATTACTCTCTTAGATAGTCTTGTCCTGACCTGATATTATACTTAAATCACCACAAGTAAAAAATCTTGAGGATTTTCGTATAATATAGAAAATTAACATGAAGATGCAACTAAATTTTAAAATAAAATTGTTCCGAGTTGCACTTGAACCATAGTGAGTAAACATGAACAAATTATTGAGTAGGGACATATATAATTGGAGAAGTCCCTTAATTAGATAATTAAGGATTCACATTATCATCTGATGGGTATCACATTCAGAAATTACCCTTGATTATGATCTAATGTTTGTGGGGAAGAATCACAAAAATTTAGTTCTGAAAGAGACTGGAAAAATAAGCTTTTAGTGTGGGAGATGAATAAAAGTGAGAGAATCAACTCTGGTTTAAAGCAGTCAGAGAGATGGGTCTGTGGGAGACGGAAGTGTGAGTTGGGCTTAAAGGTGTCCAGATTCATTTAAAATAAATTTAAAAATAAAAACCTATTCTAAGTCCAAACCAAAAATACCTATTGGACCACTAGTTCATGATTTAGTCTCATGCCTTTATTTTTCCTCTAACATCAAGTTGTAATTTACATAAATAAAATTCCCCCATGTTAAGTATACAGTTTGATGAATTTTGCTTACCTTGTACCTTTGGGTAACTACCACCACAATCAAAATTTAGAACATCTTCCTTCAAAGAGTTCCCTCAACTTGCTTTCTTTTTTTTTTTTTTAACATCTTTATTGGAGTATAATTGCTTTACAATGGTGTGTTAGTTTCTGCTGTACAAAAAAGTGAATCAACTATATGTATACATATATGCCCATATCCTCTGACTCTTGCGTCTCCCTTCCACCCTCCCTACCCCACCCCTCCAGGTGGTCACAAAGCACCGAGCTGATCTCCCTGTGCTATGTGGCTGCTTCCCACTAGCTGTCTATTTTACATTTGGTAGTGTATATATGTCCATGCCACTCTCTCACTTCGTCCCAGCTTACTCTTCCCCCTCCCTGTGTCCTCAAGTCCATTCCCTCTGTCTGCGTCTTTATTCATTTTATAAGTGAGCAAACTGAAAGGTAGAGAGATTAACTGGTCCTGGGATTTGGCAAAAGCTTGTTGCAGTGACTGGTTTAAAATGTATTAAATTTAATTTACAAAGCTTTCATTGTGGTCTGCTATGCTCCAGTCACCAAGAAGAAAATAAAGGGTGGGGGAGGAGAGAGATGAGGTCACAGAGAAAGAGGTACCTGACATCCTGAAGAAGCAGAGGAAACCAGAGGAAGCTTCACTCAGGAAATGACCCTGGAGGTTAGATTTGACTCCCGAATTAATGAGTAAATACCTTTGGGAAGATTTATTTATTCATTCATATATTTATCCATTCTTTCAAGTAATATTTACTTCAGATTCAGCATGTGTCAAGCACTGTGACAGGATCTAAGGATTCAAGGGTGAACCAAAACAGGCACAGTGTCTTAAGATTAGCAATTAGCAGGGGATCGGGATTGGTGGGTTTAAGAATTCCTAAAGCATATACTGATTAAAAGTATAAGAAAATATTAAAGTTTCGGATAAGAAAGCGCATGGTTCGATGGTGGAAGGAGACTTCCTTGAGGAAGAGCATTTAACTTGTGATCTAAACGATTAAGTAAGATTGAATAGAACAAAAGGAGGGAGAAAATATTCCAAGAGAAAAGAGGTGAAGATCTGAAATAGAAGAGGATATTTAGCTGAAAGAAAGCCAGTATCAAGCACGGTGATTAATAAGGAGCAGGACAAAACAAAAGCAGAAAGAGTGGACATTCTGTTTATTCAGGATGCTGTTTAGTGCTTCTGAACTTCAGCATTAATTCTGATTCAGTAAGGCTGTGGTGGGGCCCTGGAATATGCATTTCTAATAAGACCCCAGGTGATGTGGATGCTGCCTTCCGCTTACAACACTTTTTACAGTAGCCCTGCTGTGAGCCATCTTCAGCACTTGCAAATGGAAGCTATTAGAAGAATTTTAAACATGATCGTATTTTTGGTTTACAAACATGACCGTGACTACAGTATGAAAGTTTTCTCTTAAGGCAGAGAGAAGTCAAGTGCTTAAAAATGTATCCCTTTTACTGGACCCAAATGGAGAAATTCAGGTAAGCTTAAATGAAAGTGTACTCTTATGTAAATTAGAGGGTTGGGGATCCCTAGATCTTCATAATGTACAAGACAGTTTTCATTTTTATAAAAACAATCATGACAGCTTGAATTTTATAAAAGTGACCAAGTAAATATTGGATTATTTGTAGGGAAAATATTTAGAATAAGCAATGATATTATTTTAATTAAATGCAAATATGCACATATGGACTAGTTAAAAATTAAGGGTCTCAAATTTATCTGTATGATGAAATATAGTTAGGGGAAAGCAGTGACTGAGAATATAGCCAAGATTGCTCTCACTTTCTGATATAAAGAATGGTTAATATTATTAACATATAAAGAGCTTTGACAAATGAATAAGAATACAGAGATGAAAACCTTGTGAGGGAGGTTTTCAAAGGATTTGAATGGTTAACAGAAAAAAATAAGGCAAATATCTATTAAGTTCAGAAACAGCTATCTATTTGATATAAATAATAATAAAATAAAGAGATATTAGACTAATTATCTTTTATTCCATTTAATCAAATTTGTGAAGATTAAAATTATTAATAATAACTAGTGTTGTGGATAGTGTGAGGAAATAGGTATTTTACACAGTTCATGGCATTTTTTTTTGAAGTATAGTTGATTTATAATATTGTGTTAGTTTCAGGTGTACAGAAAAGTAATATATATATGTATATATCTATATTCTTTTCAAAAATTATTTTCCATTACAGTTTATTACAAAATATTGAATATAGTTCCCTGTGTTATACAGTAAATCCTTGTTTATCTATTTTATATATGGTAGTGTATAATTGTTAGTCCCATGCTCCCAATTTATCCCTCCCCTCTCTTCCCCTTTGGTAACTGTAAGTTTGTTTTCTATGTCTGTGAGTCTGTCTCTGTCTTGTAAATAAGTTCATTTGTTCTTTTTTAAGATTCCACATATAAGTGATATCATATAATATTTGTCTTTTTGTCTGACTTACTTCACTTAGTATGATAATTCCTAGGTCCATCCATGTTGTTGCAAATGACATTATTTCATTCTTTTTTATGGCTGAGTAATATTCCATTGTGTGTAAATGGAATTTCTTTCCATTTCTTCTTTATCCATTCATCTGTCGATGGACACTTAGGTTACTTCAGTGTCTTGGCTATTGTAAATAGTGCTGCTATGAACATTGGGGTATATGTATCTTTTCAAATTAGAGCTTTCATCTTTTCTGGATATATGCCCAGGAGTGGGATACCTGCTTCATATGGTAGCTCTATTTTTACTTTTTTAAAATTCTTTTTTATTTTTATTTTTTAACATCTTTATTGGAGTATAACTGCTTTACAATGGTGTGTTAGTTTCTGCTTCATAACAAAGTGAATCAGCTATACATATGCATGTATCCCCAGATCTCTTCCCTCTTGTGTCTCCCTCCCTCCCCCACTCCTTATCCCACCCATCTAGGTGGTCACAAAGCACCGAGGTTGCTCTATTTTTAGTTTTTTATGGACCTCCATACTGTTTTCCATAGAGGATGCATCAATTTACATTCCCACCAACAGTATACAAGGGTTCCCTTTCCTCCACACGCTCTCCACCATTTATTGTTTGTAGACTTTTTGATGCACAATGCCTTTTGAGTAATGGCGTAATAACTTTGTTAGATAACATCTCCCAAAATTGTAAATGTGCACATTGCTTGATCTAGCAATGCTACTTCCAGAAAATTGTTTTATAGACACATTTACTGTAGTATACAAAGACTTATCCTCAAATTAGTTTATTATTACCTTATTTATAATAATAAAAAGTAAAGATATAAAAGTTTATCAATAGGAAATTGGTTAAGCAAATGTGGCATATCTTTTCAATACTATGCAGTTTAAAAATAATAAAAACCATATATACTGACAATAAATAATAACAATAGCTAACATTACTGAGCACATATAATAGGTTAGAAATTTTAAAACTATCTTAGAATAATGATTAATGTATAAACTGAGACACACAGAGGTTGAGTATCATACCCAAAGTCACAAGACAGAGCTTCAGTTTTAACCCAAGCTCTTAGTCTATACTAAACTAACCAAAATATGGTAATGTTCTGTACTATAGTGGGAATATTTATACTTATAAATATATACGTATATGTGTACATATTTATATACATATATACATACCTATATATGTAGATACATACATTCATACAATACACATATGTATATATATATATATATGATCCTAATTTTGTTTAAAATAATAAGGATATATATTTTTATATGTACATAAAATCTCTGAAGGGGTAAATAGTAAATAGATACCTTTTAATGTTTATCCCAGGAAAGTAGGATTGGGGGTTATAGGACTCTCACTTCTTATTTTCTGCACCTTTGCAACTTCTTTATTAACTTTTATTACAACTGTGCATTACTTTTATGTTTAAAAATGCAAAGCTAGACAAAAAGTGAAAGAAGTTTTTATATCTAATGAAATTACATATCAAATGGAATTTGGAAAACCCTTATAGGAAGTAACATTTTGTTTTTCTTTAAAACAAATACAATTTTTAAAGGTTCTGCATCTTTGTAGTTAAGAGAATCAAGATGTGGCTGATCCATTTTGGTTATCCTAGTGTTATGTATTGACTGCCATTGCTGAAATTCATTTGCAGTAGTCTACACCAATTGTTACAATGTTGCGATGAACTGTAAGGACAGCCAGGAGGTCATTCATACTATCTGCATGGATACGACTACACTACCTCATATCATGGCAACAGGAGGGAATTTCTATTGCCTTCTGCCCAATTAAATTATTAGAGCTAATTTTCTAACTGATGAATGACACAAAATTAAGGTTATGTTTACTCAGTTAGATGTTACCTAGAAAATAAACTACTACAGAACAAATAGGATTATGAAACTTAGAAAACAGTCACTGAGTTTTGACTAAAGCTCTTTATAAGAGCTTTAGATGGAAAAAGAACCTAATATTAATGAATATGTCATACATTTTATCTATAGTAAGTAATTTGATTCTTTACAACAAACTTATATGGTAAAAATTCTTCCCCATACATCCTCCACTCTACCTCACCACCTCATGGGAATGTTCAAAGATTAAATAACTTCTCCAAAGCTATACTCTAGTAAGAGATAGTGGTGGTGTTTAAGCAAAGATCTATTTGGCTGCCCACTAAAATTTTCTTATGTATGTTTCCCTATTAACTTGTTATTATCCTCATTTTCATCTAATTCAATATAATTCACTTTATTTAAAATACAACTTCTAGTTAAAAAATATACTAAGGCCTGCTGATGCCCGGGACACGGGTTTGTGCCCCGGTCCAGGAAGATCCTACACGTCGCGGAGCAGCTAGGCCCGTGAGCCATGGCCGCTGAGCCTGCGCGTCCAGAGCCTATGCTCCGCAACGGGAGAGGCCACAACAGTAAGAGGCCCGCGTACCAAAAAAGAAAAAAAAAAAAAATATATATATATATATATATATACATACACTAAGGCATTTGCTCTTCATAATTTAATGAGCTAATTCATGTGAAAGTTTCTAATTAATATGAAGTATTTGAGGATCAAATTTACTTTTCTAGATAATTTTTTGGATAACATATTTTAGTGTCTTATTTTTAATATTACTATTAAAATCAATATTGTCATAATTTTCCATTAAATCATATAAAACAATTATATATGTTCAGTGTTAATGGGTTATCTTAGTTCACCATAGTTGTAAAATCTGAAATTCCCTACAATGAGTAACATTAGTCCTACTTTAAAATGTGAATTTTAAAATGAAAATGTATACATACTTTGGTTTTGCATTTTAACTATAAACATAAAATTCCTTTCTGGAAAAACTGAACCTATTTATAAGTGTTTTACAGTATGATATTAGTGTACAAGTTTAAATCTCAGAGCCTATTATTTATAATTAAAAATTTTCTATTAAATGTTACTTTTAAAATTGTATCTGCAATTTTAATATTTGAATAGACATTTTAATTGATGAATCAATTCATGTAATTTTAATGTTTTTAAAGTATCTAATAAGTTAATCATTTTATTTTCTAGATTAAAATATAAACAAATGCTGGATAATGAAGAGATTTTTGTTTGATCAAATGTGCTATTTGAGTTCAGGGTAGCCTTTTAGTGTTAGTGGTGACTACATCTGTTTGCACAAACAGCATCTCTGAGGAGTGAAGTTCTTTGTTCTGGTGGAGAGTAGGCCTGCTTAGTGGCAAAGCCTACCTTCCTGCCCTATTACTGACCTCGACTTTGACCTGGCTGGACCACCCTCACAGGAATGGAGGGTAATAAAGTCCTCTGGCTGACTCGAGCCTGAGTTTAAGCTAAGCAGATATAATCAATCACCTAAAATTAAGTGTTGTGGTTTTGTGATGTGGACATTTACTGGGGACAGAGCTGATATCACCAAACACCATTCATTTAAGTTTTCAGGGCTGTCTCAGAATAGGATCAAGGATATTTTAACTAGTACTTCAGGAACTGTTTACCAGATTTGGAATACAGAGATATGACCTTATAAGCAAAAAAACAAAACAAAACAAAAAAGCATGCAAGCAAGAAAAAAAGGTTGGACTTACTGATTTGTAAACAAGGAGTTAAAAAGAGCTAAAATTCCTTCAGGAAATAATTACTTTTCTAAATTTATCTCAAACTTTGGTTGGGTTAAACTCATTAACAGCTCACATTTTTCAGTTGATAAGCTATACAAAATATTTTGCTTCTTAAAATCAATTTTGCAGTATTAGACAAATGATCGTACTGTGTTTAGATCTACTTTTCAGGATGTTATTCCAAAAGTCTTGGTCCTTCTCCCCTTACTCATCTTTCCCAAAGCATTTTAGTGCTTCTAAAGGTCAAGACTCTCTTGGACTGTTTTAAATGACCCTGTCTCCTAAATTCCAATCCTACTTTGACCTTTTCCTTTTTAACTGTACCCTCAACATCCACACAGTATTGAACAGAAAAAAAAGAATAGGAAGAACTCCTTTAACCGGGTAAAGCAAAGCTGCATGCAGCACTCTAATCCACCCAGCAAGAAGCAGTGTTATGTCTTGTGTACAGAGGTTTGGAACATCCTGTCAAATGGTTGTCACTGATGAATGTATCTTCAGCCTTGGAGAATAGAACTGAAACACCATTAGCCTATTTCTCTCTGACTGAAGTTCCACATGCCTCACTAGCAAATCACTTGCCTGGAGACCATAAGTTAAGATTTTTTAGAGTCTGTCATGTATACATAGTTACCGGGATTGCATGTCCTTTCCTCTTGTCTAAACTAGATAGTAAGTCTTTAGAGTTTGTGTCTTAGATGTTTTTTAACACTTCCCACAAAACCTATAGTTAAAGTATGTACTGTGTAGTCACTTGATATATGTGAATGAGTTGATGAGGTTAATTTGTTTTGAACTTTACTCACAATAGTTTTATTCTTAAATAAAGTCTGAGATTTTACCTCCATGATTTGGGGGCACTTGAAAACTCCCTGGCATGGTGGACTTTTAAATCAAATACTATACCATCTGGATGACAGTAAATAATTTCTCTATGCTGGTAATAGAAAATCAGGATAGATAGCTCTAGATAACACTCTTAAAAGTTGTGTTACTAGACAGTAAGAATCCTGACTCAATAAAATCAGAAACTCAAACCTGCAGAAGTAATTGGCTCCTGGTTACAAGTTTATCAGAATTTGTAAGTAAGCCTCATCAGATTGCTCCATGAACAATGCATTATTTCTCTGAGCAGAGGGGGAGCATGTCACTTCCCCAGCTTGGTGGACTTTAATGCTTTCCTTGGGAACCTGACCAAAATCATCTCAGCCACCTGTTCATGAGGTCTCTGAAATAAATATGGCTATAAATGACCTCTCTAAAACCCTGAAACTTGCCTTTACATGTCACCCCAAAGTATCCAACTGGGGTATGCCATTCCATTATGCTCTCACTGGAAGTATAATTTCTTGCCTCAAATAATCCTCCCTCTCCACATGTGTAAATCCATTTCCAAACTCCCAGGGAAATTTAAGTTGTAGGTGAATGAAAAAAATAAAGAGAAAGAGAGAAAGAGAAACTAAGAAAGAAAGAGTTTATTCACATAGAGGTTGCTGATTGGCTTATGCTTTCTAAGTTTATTATAATTAAAATGAGGAAGTTATCAATTTGATTTTCTCAAAGTATTTATTGATTTATACTTCACAATCATCAGTAAACCCATTTTGGTTTTTTTTATCATGTATTTAGCCTTGCCCTTATTTATTTTTAAATAATATTTGAACTTTACTATATATTTCCTGATATAATTTAACAAAGTGGAAGAGCTGAATAAAATCAGAAGATTCTAACTAGCTGCATGGTTTGGGGGCATGTCACAAAAAACTTTGAGCCTCAGTAATTTCATTTTAAAAATATTTTAAGGGTAAAACTAAGTAATTAAAAAAGTCCTTTCAAAGCTTCTCATTTCTATGGTCCAGATGAAATTCATAAAATCAGAACATGGTGGTGAAACACAAAGTAGTTTTCAGTAATTTCAATTCTGTTTTGGGCTGCTTTTTTATGTCCTAATGTTATTTTCTCCTTTATTCATATGAATTAGGCTGAAAAGACTTTAAAAAATATGTTGTAAATGCCAACCTTTGTAGAGATGAAATAAATACACCTAGATATTAAATATGTTTTTTTCTTCCACATGCTACCTACATTTAAGGTCCATTTTGTTTCTCTTTTAGTTTTTTCTCTTTAATGTTTACATAGTATACATTGTTTTCAAGAGAACACAGTTAAATCTGTGTCATTTTTGGGGAGCAGTATAATATAAACTTTTCTTGACCTGTTTAACTGAAAATAATTTTTGTTAAAGTCACTCAGCAGTTTCGTTCATACACACACACACACACACACACACACACACACACACACATACATAACACACAAAACTTCCATGATCTGGAAGTTACTCAAATGCAATTAAGGAATAAACAATTCCACCTTCCAAATATTAATACAGAAATATTATTTAATTTAATCTAGAATAAAAAAGAACAAGTAGACTCACTGAGTTGAGGAGTCAGATATTAAGTTTTGCTGCTGAAGCAGATGGAATTTGCACATCAGGGGAGGAATCAGCACAGAAAAGGGATTAAAAAATTGGAAGTAGAGGGTGGTGCCCCAGTCTTGGCTGAAGGCATGTACAAAGGGAGACTGAGAAATGGAGAGATCACAGGCTGTGCAGACCTGGGAGACATTAGATATCTTGACTAGATTGAGTATGGAAACCTCCTGGTCACCTCAGGCATTCAGGTGAGACCACAGGAAAACCATGCCCTCATGGTAAGACCTATGTCCTAAAGTAAGGGCCAAGACCTAAGATAAAGTGGGGAAAACAAAATAAAGCTAACAAGGAACAAAGAAAACCTGAACAAATCTCCACACTTTTTAAGGGAAGATAACATAATCAAAACTTTCTATATTGTTTAATCCATTTTCTCACCTATATAACAAAAGATTTCTAGACGTTAGAAAACAAGAATAGTAACCACATCAAAAAAAAAAAAGAGTAGCCAACATAAACAAAATTTCAACATGACCCATGTATTCAAGACTTAAAGGAAAACATAATGTAGATTAAAAAAACATAATGAAGAGGGGCCTCCCTGGTGGCGCAGTGGTTGAGAGTCCGCCTGCCGATGCAGGGGATACGGGTTCGTGCCCCGATCTGGGAGGATCCCATATGCCGCGGAGCGGCTGGGCCCGTGAGCCATGGCCGCTGGGCCTGCGCGTCCGGAGCCTGTGCTCCGCAACAGGAGAGGCCACAACAGTGAGAGGCCCGCATACCGCAAAAAGAAAAAAAAAAAAAACATAATGAAGATTAAAAAAAATTGAGGAGTCTTGGCAGAGAAATGGAAATAAATAAATAAATAAATAAATTCTACTGAAAAATACAATAACTTACCTGAAAAGTTCATTGGATAGGTTTAACAACAAATTAAATCATGCAGAAGAAAGATTCAGTGATCTTGAAGACAGACTGAAGATAGATTAATAAATAAAAGAATGATAAAAATTGAACAACATCAACAGAGGCTTAGGACTAATATACACTATTAATTGTTGTAACATATATAATTGTATATAATCCAGGTATAACTGGAGTCCAAGAAGGAGAAAAGAGAATGGTGCAGAAAACAATATTTGAACAAATAATTGCTGAAATATCTCAACTTGTAGATCTAAGAAGGTGAGCAAATTAAAGCAATATAAATAAAAAGAAAACCCTACCTAGGCATATCATAGTCAAATTGATTAAAAGTGAAATAAAGAGAGCTATGTTAAAAGTAGCTAGAAGAAAGGTATACATTATATACTGGAGACCAACTACTCAAATGATAGCTGACTTCTCATCTGAAGCAATGAAGACCCCCAAACAATTAATAAACCATTAACCCAGAATTAGAGATTAAACAGGAATATCCTTCAAAATGACGGATATATTCACATAAACAACAGTTATGGGAACCTGTCAACAGCAGACTTGGAACTATAAAAATTGTTGAAGTCAATAGGTTGAAGAGAAAAAAATGTCACACAAAAATTAGGAACAACATGAAAGAATAAAGAGCACTGGAATGGTAAATATGCCAGTAAATATGACACTAAATTGTGTACTTCCTTATTTCTTTAAAAAGACAACTGAATACTTAAGACAAATAATAATAACATTGTATTTTGAGGTTTATAATGTATCTAGAATTAAAATATAAGACAATGAAACAATGGATGGGAGAATAAATGGAAGCCTTTTTAAATTAGTTTAGTTCTAACTATACTTGATAGTTAAGGACACACGTGGTAATCTCTTATCACTACAAAACTAAAAACAAACAAAAAAGCCTTGAAAGGAGGAAGAGAAAAAGAAACAAGCAAACAAAAAGTGGGAGGAGAAATAAAACAAATAACAAGTTGGAAAACTTATACTCAATTAATTAAATGTAAGTAGTTAAAAATTATAAGTAAAAGGCAGAGATTGTCAAACTGAATATGAAGCAAGACCCAAGTGTATACTATCTAAAAGTGATATATTTCAAATATAAAGACATAGTTTGAAAGTAAAAATTTTTAATTTAAAAGATATCACATGTAAGCAATAGAGAGCTAAAAAAGCTGCATTACTTCACAAGAAATAGACATCAGGAGACTAAGAAATACTAGAGGCAAGGAGAGACATTTCTTAATAAAACTGTCATTTCTTCTGGAAAACATAAAAATCATAAAGGCATTTTTACCTAATGACAAAGCTTCAAATAATGAAACATAGGTTGAAGAAATTAAAGGAATAAATAAATAAATTTGTAATCATGGATAGAGGTTTTCACATTCCTCCCTTTGTACTTGATAGAAACTTTTTTTAAAATAAAAGAATCAAGAATATAGGAAATTTGAACAACAGTATCAACCAAACTAACACAACTATTGTTTATAAAATATTACACCCCTAAATACAGAATACACTTTCTTTTCAAGCACAAATGTAATTGCTAAGAGCATATGGCTGACCATGAGAGAAGTTGCAGTAAATTGTGAAAGTTTGATACCTTTCTCAGTTCACCTATACCTGAAATTAGAAGACTAATATCTAGAATATATAAAGAATTCAAATTAATAATAAAAAGACAACTCAATAGAAATGGATCAAAGACTAGCCCACATGTCAGTAAACTAAGGCCTACAGACCAATTATGGTATGAAAACTGTTTTTGCATGACTCACAAACTAAGAATGTTTTTTACAATTTTGAAAAGATATTCAATATAGTAGACTTCAGATAGATGAAAAATTCAAACCAGAATGCTATAGCATGCAGCCACTATATAGCTAAAATTTAAAAATTAAGCAAGACTGCCAACACCAAAATTAAGCAAGACTGCCAACACCAAAGCATGTGGAACTGAAAATCTTGTTCATTGATTGTGGTTGTATAAATTGGTACTTTGAAAAACATTTTTGTCAGTTTCTTATAAAGTTTAAAATACTTAATGGCCTGCAATTCACTCTTATTTGTTTACCAAAGAAATATAAAAACATATATCAAGAAAAAGATTTGTACAAAAATATTTATGGTTATTGAAAGGAGACAAATTCCAAAATGTGTACACTGTTTGATTTCATTTATACTAATTTCAAGAATAGGCAAAACTAACAATGGTGAAATCAGAACAGTGTCTATGGAGGGTGGTCCTAAGAAAAATTCTGTGATGTGCTTTTTTATATTTAGGTTCAGGTGTTGGTTATCCAAATGTGAATATTAGTGAAAACCTGAAGAGTATATTAAGATCTGTGCATTTTACTTTTTCAAGTTTCACTTCATTAAAAAAAAACTATTAGAATGAGATTATTGAAGTATATAGGAAAATACAGTATATTATAATGTATATGGCCAGATGATGGCTGCAAGGCTAAATTAAGACATTTAGTATAGAAGCTTTTTAACAGGAAAGTGGCATAATCGGTTTTAGGAAGATGATTTGAGCTGCAAGTGCTAGAGGAAGGAGAGATGATGTATCAAGAAACGATGGAGAAGAGCAGGAAGACTGTACAATTTGGGGAATAGGATCTGTGGCACTTAGGATGAAGAATATGGGTTGGCTATTATCACAATGAAATCATTCAGCAGGAATTATTAGCAATTTACTCACAAATCAGGCAAAACCTGGAAAGATTGTTTTGGTATTTGCTCAAAATTGCCTTGATATTTGTTATTGCAACTCATAGGCTGTTAATCTTAAATTCTAATCTTCTTATTATGTGAGTGGAGAGATGAATGGATGGATGGATGATTGAATGGATGGATGAATTGATAATCACCTCTTCTTTGATTTATCAGTGCTTCCTGTACAGATTATTGATCCCTCTGAATCTCATAACTCTTGATGTACCTTTTTGCTAGAGATGGTGAAAAATTGTCACTAAGTAATTGTGTAGAGAAATAAGTGTGCTGAATTTTGAGAAAATTCCACAGTTAAGTCTTATTTAGAAAGAATTGTATTCTATCACCCCCTTTGAAATAGAGATAAGACTTCTATACATCATAGGAATGATTTGCAAATTAATTCATTAATTGCCTTAAAGTAGGGGCTTCCCTGGTGGCACAGTGGTTGAGAGTCTGCCTGCCAATGCAGGGGACACGGGTTCGAACCCTGGTCTGGGAGGATCCCACATGCCGCGGAGCAACTGGACCCGTGAGCCACAACTACTGATCCTGCGCATCTGGAGCCTGTGCTCCGCAACAAGAGAGGCCGCAGCAGTGAGAGGCCCACACACCGCGATGAAGAGTGGCCCCCGCTCACCACAACTAGAGAAAGCCCTCTCACAGACACGAAGACCCAACACAGCCATCAATCAATCAATCAATCAATCAATCAATAAAAAGGGCCTTAAAGTATCCTTAAAATTACAATTACTATATTGGTCTAACTACTGCATTATTATAAACTTTAAAATCTGCCACTTTCCTTAATCTCTGTAAACTTGAAATTCCATTTCACCATTGAAATAAATTGTTTTCATTTTTCTCTTAAATTGTGCTGCCTATTATGCCACAACAATGCATTGTGATTTCAGTGATTACAGGAGATGGACTGCTTATAGGGGTTTAAGATACACAATGTAATATTTGCTTTAAAAAGTGTGAATAAGCCAATTAGGTTTGTAACATATAAGTGTTTTGTCAATTACAGAAGCACTGAAAGTGCTTTATGATTGATTAATAAAAGTAACTAGATTTAGTGTTTCCATACGCTTTTACTGGCTATCCAACAGCAGCAGGCAGGAGCAAAGGATAATTTGTACATTAAACAGTTGGAAATGTTTTCCCTAACCCTTTGGATACCCAGATAAGTCACTTTCAGAGGTCTTACTCTTGAGAGGTAAAACTTTGTTGACTATTTTAATGTATGCATGTTGATATGAAAATATATAAATGAGTAAATGCATAAAATAAATTCTTCATTTTATTAATTTTTAATATATTAATATAATCCTATTTATCCTTTCATAGAGCCAGACTTCTGCAGGATATTCTATAGTTGACAAATCATTTTCATACCACAGCTCCCTTACCGTGTAACCTAGGACACAGGTTTATTGGCTATGTGAAATTCTAAAGCAGGTGAACTTAGTCATTAGTACCCACCTCGCTTTTCTTCTTTTTTCTCCTCTTAGGTACAGTTGCCTCTTGCCTCTGTATATTTCATAGATATGTAGTGTGTCTTTACCAAACACTCATATTCTGTAAACATTGTTTTTCTCACCCTTTCAAAATTTATGTTTCTTCCTCCCCATTCTTTCAGTGTTCTGCTCTCTGCCAGGTGAGACAGTAGTTATTAAATTACCCAATATAAGCCAAGATGATAGTGCATAATAGCGTTGCCATTGTTTCTAGCTCATGTGTTCGTACTGTTGGTAATAGGAAACAATGCAGAATGTATCCCCAAATAAAGGAATGACCCAGCTACCAAAGAGCATAAGCAAGTAGGGGAAAGATTTTTTAAAGTTTGAAAATCAACAATAAATACTGCAATTTAAAAATAAAAGCCTAACGATATTTCTGACAAGAAAGGGAAAAAATATGTGCTCATATTGCAGATGGGCTGATTAAAATATTTCTTTCTAGCAGATAGGTTGAGTAAAATATGCTCTCCTGTACTGAAGAGATAAATTCACAGGCAACAATATTTTCACTAGTGGAAAAGAAAGAAAATAGTGAACTAAAATGTTGAACTCAAAGTGTTAGAAAGAGAACAAGGAAATTCTAAAGAAAATAGACACATCTGAAAAAAAGTGGAGTCAGAAGTAGAAACCTATGTTATACAATACATATATTGTAATGTAATATATTATATATGTATATATAATATGTATACATTTATGTACAGGCACACATGTATATATACATATTTGTGTGCCTCTATGTTAAAATCCTAAAAATCTATTTTAAAAACATAATATAGGAACAATAATAATTAAGATACTAATAAATGGGATGTGAACTATTTTTAAAAATCATTTGCTATGAGTCAGGAAAACCTATTCTAGATTTTTAAGGATGATTTGCTATTTGGAAATATATTTAAAAAACATAATAGGTGAGATTAATATTCAAGAACAATCGATACTAAATCCAATTATCCTTAATTTTCTGTGATGGAAGTTATTTAGAACTTATTTTCAATGTTTCATTTAATAGTGCACCTCTAGTATCACTTTATTACCTGTGACCCATGGCTGAATGTTATGGCATCTGTAAACTGGCTGTTGAAAAATAAAGGGAGAAGAAGGAATTCTTTTCCCTTAAATACACTTCTTGTTACTTAGAAAATTGTCTTTTAAAAATAATTCATGTCACATTATACAAATAAGGTATTACTGCTACCTTCCAAAGAAATATGGGATAACATGAAACTCCAATGTATACAGTCAGGTAATACACAACCACTGTCCCTTTGTTTTGATATTTAGAATACTTTTCTGCTATAAGAATAAAAGAAAACATACCTTGTAATAATTATTGACCTTGGGTATATCTTTAAAGTGGGATAACTTAAGTTGGAAGAAGTCAGAGAAAAAGATGAAACTAAACTTATACGTCTTTAACTTGCATTACTAAACGCAGAGGAACCAAAATTTTCATTACTGCTTGTAAGACAAGTAAAAGTTGGAAATCCAAAAGAAAAAGAAATTTAGCTCTAGCCATGGGAAAGTGTGGATTATTTTTGTGGAAAAAGAAGACTTTACTAATAAAGGCTGAAACGGGATTTATTCTATTAAAGAATCTTGTCCTGGAGTTTTATGCAAGGTTGCTAATTCACAAATTGAGCAAAAGAAGTACCTTCAGATTGAAAAGTCATACCAGGTCCCCTTGAAACTATCTCCCTGGTTTGCTACTTAGGGTGAGTTCTATCAGTTATCTCATAGTACGGAACAGATCACCCAAAACTTAGGTGTTTAAAACCTCTCACATGTATTATTGCTTATGAATCTACAAAGACAACTGGGCGGTTCTGTTGGTCCCGGCTAGACTCAGCACATCTCAGCTGAGCTTTCTCAAGCGTCCAGTCGGCTGGCAGCTCATCTAGGGCTTGGCCAGTGCTGAGGCAGTCTAAGACGTACAGGTCTGGCAGCAGTCCAGCTACTGTCTGGGGCGACAGGGATACCTGGACCATGGCTCTCTCATTATCCAACAGGCTAGACAGAGCTTACTTAGCAGCCGAGTGCAAAGAGCAAAAGTAAAGGGCCCAGTGGGAGAGTGCTTTTCAAACCTCTGTTTGCTTGGCTAAGCCCCTTGGCCCAAACAAGTTTCATGGTTAATCCAGATTCAGAGGGTGGAGGAGATGATAGACTTTTTTTCTTTATGGGAGGTGGGGAGAACTATAGACACTTTTACGATGGGTAACAATACCAAAGCAATACCTCTGTCAAATGACGCCATCTACTTCAGCATTTCTGGCATTCTCTGATATTTTGAAGCAGGAAGGTTATGGAGAAATTGATAGCAGTTTCATTTCTTATAGTAACTACTATTCTCCACTTTGTCCAGCTCCTCATTTTCTTTGGTTGTATATACACTAGGTCAATCAAATAAAAAATTCAATTCAATATTATTTTATATTAACAGAAGATTATTTTCTTTACAAAAATAGTCTAAAATTACTTTATTTTTACTTTTTTTGAATTTTTGAATTTTATTTTATTTATTTTTTTATACAGCAGGTTCTTATTAGTTATCTATGTTATACATATTAGTATATATATGTCAATCCCAATCACCCAATTCATCCCCCACCATTTTCCCCCCTTCATGTCCATACCTTTGTTCTCTACATCTGTGTCTCTATTTCTGCTCTGCAAACCAGTTCATCTGTACCATTGTCCTAGGTTCCACATATATGTGTTAATGGGTAAAGAAGATGTGGTAATATATACAATGGAATATTACTCAGCCATGAAAAAGAACGAAATTCGGTCATTTGTAGAGACGTGGAAGGATCTAGACACTGTCGTACAGAGTGAAGTAAGTGAGAAAGAGAAAAACAAATATCGTATATTAACACATAAAATTACTTTAAATTTGAAGATTTTTTTTTCAGAACAAAGAATTCATTCTTTGATAGGGAAGAACTTATTTAGGTTGGCTTACTTGGCAGATGTTTTTGACTATACAAGTGAGACCCATTTCAAGTCCTTATAACTGACATTATAGACAGTGCTGATGAACTATGAGCTATGTTGGCAAAACTTCTTTTCTTGAACTTTCAAAGTAGAGTACAATATTTCTGACATAGTAAAGCACTATAAATTTAGTGGCAAACAGAAATGTCTTGTAAGGAGAAACACCACAAAATTATTTTGAAAACTACTTTTGCTCAAACAACCTTAAAATTGAACCTCGAATTTGAAGTCTATTTCCTATGACATGTCAGTGTGGTAGAACTTACCATGATTTTGTCACCAGCCTGAGACAAAAGAAGTAATTATATGAATTTAACTCAGTCTTGAAGAAATGCAGTGATGCGTGACTTGAGATGTTGGGAGGAAGTAGACTTCCTTTATTTTGTGGATTCTATATCCCTTCCTCATCAGAACTGTCCCATCCCTTGGTCTTCTTTCTGTATCACAGGGATAGGGACTTCTACTCAGTTTTCCCTACAGGGAAGCCGTGTTCCTCTAGGACACTGTCATTTAGTCTAGGGTGGCTGTGTGACTTGGGGATATAGCAAGAGAAACTCAAAGCCCCGAAGTCACACAAGAGCTAGAGAGTAACCTTATTTAAATGTTGATCCAGCTACGGATTCAAGTTCATCTCTTTGAACTCTCTAGTTATGTGAGCTATTAATTATTTTTTTAATTTTAAAGTACATTGATTTGTGTACAAAATAGTTTTGAACTAAAACTATTTTCTTCTGAATTAGAGTGTTCAGCACTTGTTGCCCTCAAATTAATAACAAAGAGCAAATAAAATGATTATTTTTATATCAAAGAACTTTGAAAAAATTTGAATTTTAGTGAACTCAAAAATTTGTTTATTAACTGACCTAACTGACTTAACTGACCTTGCTGTTGTTAGAAATATTTTAAGATGGTAATTTAAAAAACCAAGCTATGGGCTTCCCTGGTGGCGCAGTGGTTGAAAGTCTGCCTACTGATGCAGGGGACACAGGTTCGTGCCCTGGTCCAGGAGGATCCCACATACCGTGGAGCTGCTGGGCCTGTGAACCATGGCCACTGGGCCTGTGCGTCCAGAGCCTGTGCTCTGCAATGGGAGAGGCCACAACAGTGAGAGGCCCGCATACCACAAAAAAAACAAAACAAACAAACAAAAAAAACAAAAAAAACACCAAGCTATGAAAAACAGGTGAAAATAGAAGTGAATATGTATTAAATATTTTTGGAAGATATGACATAGTCTATTTAAAAGAATGATAAACATATTTAGTAATGCAAAAATAAACACATCTATATGAATGAATCAAAACAGAAAGGGAGATATATACAACAATCATTACAAGCTTGAGTTAATAGCTAAATTACATAAATAATTAAATATATAATTTTAAAGGACCTAAAAACAATAATCACTAAAAGTCTTAGATCAGTAAATGAACAACACATACATTTTACACATGAAAAAATAATGTAACTAGCAAAAATGACCCAAAAAATTGTGCAAAAAATTATAACCTTCATTAGTACTTGAGGGAAGACAATAAAAGAATCATGCAGTTTCACCCATCCAATCAACCTGAAAAGAAAAAGGGAAAATACAAGGAAACTGTTACTTTCTTACATAGTCAATGACATTTTTTAATATACATAGCATTTTGCAAGGATATTTGTCAATATGTTTCAAATATTTAAAAAGTTCACATTATTTTTGTCATACCACCTCTGGGAATATACTGTATGAATCTAATACAAAATTAGGAAAATGTACATTTAGAAAGCTGTTAACATCAACATTTTTCATAACACTGAAAAATGAAAAGCAAAGTAAAGGTCCAGATATGAGCTTCTGTTAAATTCTTACACATCCTTTACATTTACAAGGAATACCTTACAAGCTTTAAAAATGAGGATTTTGAAGACCCTGAAGCAACGGGTATTTTTTGGTGCAATAGCAAATGGAAAAGTGGTATACAAATAGTATGTCTACTACAGTTATAACTATGTTATAATTAAGTTACTGTTAATACTCTTATTTAATAAGTAGCACCAGTGAATTCACCAGCTCTTTGAATATCCAAAGTAATTTGAATACATACCTTATAGAGTACAACAAAAGAAGCTGAAATTGCCTGAAAGAACTTAAGGAGGAAAAAATAAAGCATAAATGCTAGAAGAATAAAGCATAATATCCACCACTTTTTGGATGGAAAAATACTTGCTGAGCTTGAATATGTTGAAACAGAGGGAAATATATTGTTCATTACAAATATAGATATTTAAACTCCTGGTTACCAAATGAAAACAGGACTAAAATTAATAGTAAACATGACAATAGAAAACAAATTGGATAACAATAAAATTTCTTAAAATAAGAGTACTAAAAAAGAAGTACTAAAAATAGATAAGGAGACACTGAGGTTCAAGTAGACACCAAAATATTTCACAAAATGAAATAAAAATAGGTAACAAACATATGAAATATATTCAGCTTTTTTTTTTGAGGTACGCGGGCCTCTCACTGTTGTGGCCTCTCCCCCCCCCTTTTTTTTGTTTTGCGGTACACGGGCCTCTCACTGTTGTGGCCTCTCCCGTTGCGGAGCACAGGCTCTGGATGTGCAGGCTCAGCGGCCATGGCTCACGGGCCCAGCCGCTCCGCGGCATGAAGGATCCTCCCAGACCGGGGCATGAACCTGCGTCCCCTGCATCGGTAGGCAGACTCTCGACCACTGCGCCACCAGGGAAACCCTATTCAGCTTCTTATTAATGAAAAATGTTAACTTAAAAGGAAATACTTTCCTTTGTTTATCAAACAGGAAAGGCTTAACAAATTATGTGATGCAAGGAAGGTAGAGTCAGATGGGCTCTCACAAAAGACCAAAGGTATTAACAATTGACATTACTTTTCTGGAAAGCAATTTGGCAAAATATATCAAAATGTTTATACTCTTCAATCCAGTAATTTCCTTTCTGAAAATCTAAGTCAAGGTTAAAGATTTTTTCAGTTAAACATTTTGACACAACAATGTTTATTGTAGCCGTATTTAACTTGAAAAAAATGTAGTGGTCAACACTGAATGAATGATAAAGTAAATTATAATGTCCATATGATAGGATATTTACAAAGCCTTTAAAAACCTATAAATAGGGCTTCCCTGGTGGCGCAGTGGTTGAGAGTCCGCCTGCCGATGCAGGGGACACGGGTTCGTGCCCCGATCCCGGAAGATCCCACATGCCGCGGAGCGGCTGGGCCCGCGAGCCATGGCCGCGGAGCCTGTGTGTCCGGAGCCTGTGCTCCGCAACGGGAGAGGCCGCAGCAGTGAGAAAACCTGTAAATATTAAATTGGAAAAGTAAGATAAGTATTTAATATTTTTATCAATCTAATAATTTTAATTTTAAAAAATCTGTAGAAAATAACAGAAATTAAAACATAAAATTTCTAACGGAGATTTTCTCTGAATTTTGGAATTATGGTAAAAGTTTTCTTCTTTTCAGAAGTTTTCCAAATATGCTGTACACCATGCAATAACAGGTAACTGCTTTATGATGATGTATTTATTGTTTGTTACTATTGCATTAAAAATTTTTGAGTACACTCATAAGTAGAGACATGAAATTCTATACAAATATGTCTTTGGTGCTATTATTACAGTCCATCGTATCTTCAAACTACCACCATTTCTGCCTCCATGTTTTCTGAATTCTTAGTTTCAGCTCCAACAGAAAAAGTGTCCTTTAGAGTGCAAGTGACAATCTATCAATATTAGTTGAGCTTCAATTTTTGCATCCCCTTCCTTCATTTTTGTGAAAAAAATATCACTCGGAGCAGCAAGAGTACTGCTATAGGGGACAAATGAAGATAGTCAAATCATATTACTGGCTTTTTATTCCATGAACATGGCTTTTAAAATCAAACATTAAGCAAAATCAAGCAACCCAGCATAAACCTCTTCTCTGTTGCTCTTGATACTATACCAAAAGGAAAGAAACAAGGAGATGCAGACAGTGCTCAATCAGAATAAATAATTTATTCAAAAAGGATGCTATGTTATGCACCTAATGTCACCATCATTGCAGGTACCTGGACAAGCAATATATTCTATGATGGTAGAAAATACACTACATTGCTTCCAAATGGGTGGTAACCATGCTTTCTAGTAAAATAAATATCTGTGGTAAATGACACATACCTATTTAATGACACTTTGAGTTCATGTGAAGTTTGGCAGTGTAATAAAAGTCTTATCTCTTGCTTTCACTGTTATTGCACAGATTTAAACTGTCTTCTCAGGCAGTTTTACTATCTTTTTCAATCTACCCCATAAAAGTGAGACTTGATTTGCTTAGCATGAGAACAGATCAATAAAAGCTCAGTTATACAGCAGATTAGATCACTAACTTGGAGATCAAAGATGTTAAATACAACTTGTATAGAAAAACTAGATCAAAAGTTGAGCTCAGACACACGGTACATATTTGCCGAACTCAAAGTAGCCTTTCCTCTGTACCAACAATTTACCTTAAGTCTTGTCGTGGTCATTGTATGTTGAAGTAGTTTACACATGGCTGACAATTTTTTAAATATACATAAAGTATGCATATTTAAAAGTATTTTTGCACTAAATTTTTGAATTCTTCCTCTAAAACAGATGCTGAAAGGAAATGGTATTCACTAAAGCCCTAAGTTCACTTTATAAATAACTTATGAATATTGTTAAAATTTTAAGTTAGATTTTTCTTATGGAAAACAAAATATATTACTGAAATGTAAGTCCTTTCTGCTAATATTATCTTCTAGTTTTTATTTTATAGTAAATCTGTACAAATTTTTGTTGAAATAAAGAAACATTGTCTGTAATTCCCAGTTCTGATTTTGTTGAATTGCTCTATCAAATACTTGCACAATTGCTTAAATAATTACAGAAATTAAGTATTGGATCTCACCTTGCCCTTCTCTCTCTACCACATTTGACTCTATTAAGAACATGTACAGGTTCAAGTGTGATATATTCCTTTGTACCACATATGGAGAAAAACAAATAAAATCAGTAAAACAGGGCAAAACAATCACCACCACCACAACAACAAAATCCTCAAGGTATAGCCTTCTGATGTGAAAGTGTAATGTTATTAAACATTTTCACTCTGGCATATTCATAGCCCTTTAGATGGAACCCTGTTACATAAGTTCATTCAAGTAAACCTCATAGTTTCTCTCATGGAGCCCATTTCCTCACTCTGCTTTTACACTTTGAGCATTCCCTGATTCCATCTTCTCTTCAGCTTTGCAGCACAACTTAAATTCTGCAGTTCATGGCAAAAGAGGCCTGATTGCCCCAGAAAGGTCACTGGACCTCATTCATATGTTGTCAAATTCTCCACTATCTTTTTAAACATTCATTTGACATCTTGACATGCTGTGCTTTCCAGTGTTTCTCCAAGAAGATCCATCCCCAAAATGTGACAAACACTGATGTTGAAGTACAAAGAAACAAAGACAAAAACAAATATTACCTGTAATCATGTATCCCCAAGATAATGAATCTTAACATATCATTGTATATATTATTATTATTATTATTATTATTATTATTATTTTTTTTTTTGCGGTACATGGGCCTCTCACTGTTGTGGCCTCTCCCATTGCGGAGCACAGGCTCCAGATGCGCAGGCTCAGCGGCCATTGCTCACAGGCCCAGCCGCTCTGTGGCATGTGGGATCTTCCTGGACCGGGGCACAAACCCATGTCCCCTGCATCGGCAGGCAGACTCTCAACCACTGCGCCACCAGAGAAGCCCTGTATATATGTTTTTATACTTTGTTTTTATGCATACTTTCTTCTTAAAATCACAAGGCACATTTTCTCATTTAAATAAAATGACAAGATATTTAGCCCATAATATATATTATGCGTATGTATGCTATATATAAAAGTTTACACATGTTAATAAACACACATAGGTATTTTAACATTGTCAAATGTATACTGTTCTTTCCAAGAATATTGTAAATAAGAAAAGTAGCTTGTAAATTACCACAAATATTCATTACTCAACTGAAAACCATTTTTTTTCACAAAAAATTTCCAAGCTATGTCCAAGAATATTTAAAACCCTGATAGATTCTAGCCAAATGTTTACTATTAATAAAGAAAATAATTCTTCTTTTAAACTTCAAAAATTTCAATTATATGTAGTTTTAGAAAACAAATATGAAAATGAGAATATTTAAGAAATAAATTAAAAAGTGAAAATTTGAATTGCAATAGGCTACTTTGTACTATGTTTGTAACATTTTAATTCTATGTGGCCTTTGGAGGTTGGAAATATGATAGCATGTTGAGAATATTCATCCAGTAGAGAATATAATCAAAAATTTGGTACACTGGTATTTTGACTTGATTTTCTTTTTTATGTAGTAAACCAACTATCAATAGTTTGCACTAACATTAACTGAAAAAAATACTTTAAGTATTTTTATGTAAATTATGTAGGTGTTTTTATGTAAATCATATAGTCTGGTGCTATTACCTTTGCACATAGATTTCATAAATCTGGGATATTTCTTGAAAAAATAGTCATGCAGAAATGTGATGAAATTATAATTGTGATAATCATTTTTAAAAAAATTCTAGGTCTGTATTTAGTTCTCAAATAATTTGACCTTAAAATCATCATTAGATGGTTTTAATTATTTGTAATATATATTTTGAGTTTCTAATACTTGCATTAAAATAAGAGGTCCACTGAATACTTATCATTCTAATAAAGTCAATCTACTAACCGAGAAGGAGATACATCTCTAAGAAAAGGAAACACAACACCAGGGGCAAGAAACACCCAAGACGAATCTTTTTTCTGTTATGTAAACCAGGTGTAAGTGGCTGATCTTGGAATAGACTCTGATAAGCGGTGGTCATGATACCAAATTGTGATTGTTTCACACATAACTTTCAGAGTGTTACCACAGAGATGGTACGTTAAATGCTAAGAATTGTTATTGTTAGTTATGTTTTTGTTATTTCTTTTAAATCTTAAACTCTTTTCCCAAGGCAAACACTGTTAATTAATATAATCAAAATCCCTTTCCATCCTCAATCACATGTATAATATATTCCCTTTTTTCTATTACTGTGACTTGGTCTCACTGCTGTCCATGAAGAAGTCAATTTGATAATATAATTCATTTCCTTCCTTGTATGCTTATTAATAAACCTGGTTTTTATTTATTTAGTATTTTGGGGGGAATCTATAACTGAATACCTATATACATGTATTGCTTTTATGATAAAAACTTTACTTTCTAAGTTAGAGATGTTAGTCCTTTCTTTTTACAAATGATTGACATGTGTATGATGAATATATTTCCTGGCACAATCTATCATTCTGAATCTAAAGTTGTTTCAGTGGTATTAGAGGGTGGTCATCCTGATGTGATTGTGGAAGGAAGACGGTTTCACGAAAGGAATGATCTTTAAGAATGAAGTGGTATGGGCTTCCCTGGTGGCGCAGTGGTTGAGAGTCCACCTGCCAATGCAGGGGACACGGGTTCGTGTCCCGGTCCGGGAGGATCCCACATGCCGCGGAGCGGCTGGGCCCGTGAGCCATGGCTGCTGGGCCTGAGCGTCTGGAGCCTGTGCTCTGCAACGGGAAAGGCCACAACAGTGAGAGGGCCGCATACCGCAAAAAAAAACAAAAAGAAAAGAATGAAGTGGTCAGGAACAAAAGTAATATGCAAAGGTTGCCATAGACTTTGCTTTATAAGAAAAGTCAGAGTTGAATTCTTGTTTTGATATTCTGGCATCTTCATTACAAACAATGCGTGCCAAGTAATTTTGAAAATTTCCCTCAGTTTGGAATTAGATTAAGAAAAATAAATGACAAATTTATACTATATTAGGACCATTTCAATATTTACTTTAAAAGCCAAGTGAAAGGTGTAGTTAAATAAGCAGCTAAAGTAATTCAGGAGGAAAAACATCTTTGTTTTAATTATATGAATATTTCATTACCTAATCAGTATTTTTGCTATATTTTCTTTCTCCTTTTTCTTATTTTGGTCTCATTTTAGTTTCACATGAATTTTAGTTATTATGATGTTAGAGAACGTGGAATAAAGGAGTAGGTAAAATTTATTCCTCTGGAAACTTCACTCCTAGCCCTGAAAGAAAACTTTACTATGCTTTTCTCTCAAACAGATTAGATAAGGATACTGTGCAATTTGAACTTAAAGGAGTCATATTTATAATAATTAAATAGAATTTGCTACTTATAAGCTATGCATGTCAACACGTGCTGCAAATCTTGTCCATTGTCCATTATACCTCTATACTAATGTGGGATAAGCATACTTTTGTTTTTGTAGGTAGATAAGTGACATAGAATCAAAATGGAAAATTAAGTAATTACATCCTTCAATTTTTTAAGTTTAGAGTGACTAGGAATAGCACTTTCAAGTCAGAAGGTAAGATGATGAAAGAATAGTTTCTTCGGGGTTTTTTTGTACATAGACTGGCTATTTCATAATTATGATGAATCTGACTATTTCCATTTTGTCTTTGTTCAAGTTGGCCAAATAAAAGATTCTACCATATTTTATTCCTATAGCTTTGACTGCCAGGTCCAAATATAATGTTGAATCAAATGTTCTAGGTACAAATTTCCTTGTCCAATTTTAAAGACACATCCACATTTAGTGGGCAATACCTAACAGAAAGGACATAAACAAAATATCAAACTAATTAACATTTTATTAATTGTTCATAATTTTTATAAGAAGAGTCTTCTTTAATGAATGTTATTTGTCTTAAATTTTGGCAAACTATTTCTGTAAGTTAAAAACACCCACAAAACAATAAAAAGCATGAACACATTAACCTAGCATGTCTTAATTTAGAATCAATATTTACGTAGTCTATGATTATTGCCACTCCTGACATTGTGTGTGCTAACACATTGGAACTCATTCCCATATATGTTTTATTCTTCAATCAGTCTTAAGTATTTCATTTTCAAAATTATGGGGATCAAGAGTCAGAAGCTTAAGTCTAGAGGTTAAGAAGAGAAACTTTAGGTAAAGCAAACATCCTTGGAATGCACAATGGAAGATGCAGGAAAGAAAGTATGGGCTTTCAATCCCTGCTTTAGGGTACTCTGTAAGAAGGAAGGGAGGCACACTGTTATACAGGCAAAGTTAAACCCTGGGTTTGATGGAATGGGGTTTAGAATTGAAACCTACCCACAATTGTGCCTTACCCTTCCACTCCATCTCAAACATTCAAGTTATTTTATGTTCTGGGACCCTAGTGGGAAATGGGAATCAAGACAAACAGGTAGGAAACAGGTGTCAGGTAATTAGAAGAGCATTGATCATTTTTACAGAGAATCAAACAACAACAACAACAAAAGCAGAAAACAAGAGTGAATATCTCTCCTAACAGAAGTAACTAAAACAAAGCAAACATATTTACAGGGGCTTGTTGAGTTGTGGAGAGGAAGATCCCAAACAGAAAGGGAAGTGAAACAATCACACACTGATTAATCCTAAAGTCAGGTTTGCAAATACGTTGGTGGCAATATCTAAAGTGTGACCTTCTTTATTTTATTTTTCTAAAATAAATTTTTAGAAAAAATTTTCTAAAATAAATGTAAAATTATGACTTAAAAATGTTTTTCTCCTCCTTCTATTTTTACAACTCTATTTTTCTTACAATGTCTTAAGATTTTAACCACAATTGTTTTTTTTTACTAAGTTTACCTGGGAAATGGATGAAGGAAAGGAGTGGTGGCAAGTAGGTGGGTAGCAATAAAAAAGTATTTTTTACTGTAATCTAAACTTAAGTGTACTCAGTTATTTGAGGCTCTGAAGTGTTAATATACAAAATTATTAGGAAAAGTAAGAAAAGAAAAATACATAGAATTTACATGTTCTTTATGTTAGCTCTTTAAACGTAATTTTTATAGTGAATTTTATAGTATATTTATAGTATAAGTGACTTTAGCTTTTGACATTAGCTCCAAGTTACTGTTTGCAGGTGTTTTTCAAGTGACAGCATACATTGGTTACATTGGTAATGTCTTTGTATTTCCATATTCTGTGGTGTCTGTTTTCCTCTTTTGTTTTCTTTCGTTTTGCTTTTCACTCTTCTGTGTACTTGCTTCACTTAACCTTAAGTGTGTATACTCACTTTGTATGGTCTGTTTGTTACTGACTGGTCTTTGCAATCTACTTCCTATAAATTTGCTACTGTAAGATAAATGCTACAAAAAATAATATCCAAATGACAAACTTTAATATAAGTAATTTCTCATTCACATCACAGTCAGTGCAGGTCAATAGGAGCGGGGGTGGGTAGGGGCTGGGTTGGAGGGGGTTCATTCTTTGCATCACACAGTTGGGCAGAAACAGTTCCTCCTGTCTTGTGCCTCTGCCACCCCCTAAAAGGTGTCATGGGTATTCACTAAGCCCTATGCATCAGGCCCTTAGATGAGGAGAGAGAATAAGGATCTTAATAATCACATAACCAGAAATGATACCCATCACTGCCACCTAACCAGAAATGATACCCATCACTGCCACCTAAGCCCGTTAATAAGGACCAGCCACTGGGCTCCTCTTACATGCCAGGGAAACTGGGAAATGTAGACTGCTCACATACCCAAAGGAAAACTAGACCACAAGTACTGGTGAGCACTTGCAGAATCTGCCAAAGCTATAATCCTGATCTTTCCTTTTTTCTATACCCTTTGAATATTCCTTAACATATACATTACATATCATGAAGTTGTCCAATGTATGCGTCTTTAGGAAACTATAAATAAATACAATTGTGCAAGTTTATTTAGATATTAGTCTTCATATTCTATGTGGACCATCATAATATCCTTTAAGCAATAATTATTCTAATTAAGAATCTATTCAATTATAATATATTCCCCCCCCAAATCCATGTTCTTTGTCACAAGTAATATCATCCAGAGACTTTCTTTTTTGGTAATAATTTAATTACTCAAATTTCATACATGTATTACATGACGTCTAATTCTTTTTGAAAAGGAGGATGAATAATAGAATTATATTTGGTTTTTGTTAAAAAGAATGTCCTTAGAACTCTTAGTTATGTCTTTAAAAAGACACTTAAGCCCTTATTTGTCTTTTCACAAAGGAAAAAGATTATTTTAAATTTTGAAAAGTAATCTCTTTATTCCCTATGCTGATGATGAAATTCAAAAAGCAAAAAAAAAACAAAAAAAAAAAACAAAAACAAAAAACAAAAAAAAACATGAGAGAGTAATTCTACATTTCTTAATATGGATTGCTTTTAACCTAACATAGCTCTTCTACATTTTAGACCTAGAGTATGAGTTTATTGCCTCATTACACAATAAAGCAAAACTGAACTAGAGAAAGGAATGAGTGAGTGTTGGAGAGGAGTCTGTAGGCTCAGATTTGAATCTAGCTTACAAAAAAGACAGAATGTAGCAGGTCATGTTGAAAAGAAATCAAGTAGGTAGATAGAAACTTGGGCTTAGCAGGGCTGTTGTGAACATCCCAGAGGGTTTCTTGAAAAAAATAAGAGATTTTTATAAGATTTTTGACTGCAAGATAAAGATCAAAATAACAAACTCAATAACAAACAAGTAATTTTATTTAATTAAAAAATTATGTAGCAAAAGATCATTTTTGAATAAACCATAAATTGACAGAAAAATAGTAATGTGGTACATACGGAAATTAAAATGTGTGTGAAAGAAATATTTACAGAGCCAATGTAGCCATGAGATATAAAACTAGTGGCTGTCAGGGTTAAATTCATACCAAATGTGATATTTTACAAATGCAGGAAATTTAGTTATCAAATTAGGAGTGACAGCTAGTGACTGAACTAATTAAGCAGGATCTCCATAAGCAATTTACTTCATTAAAGGTTTGCGGTTTTATATCTGCCACAAAATTATTCAGTACCTATTTTAAATAATAAAAGACAAAAATCAAGTTTAATTGGCATTTTAATAGAAAGCATATCAATTAAAATTATCTATTAAAAAACTCCTCCTAAAACAACTATTGTTTAAAGTCTAGCAGATTTATTTGTTGTCAACTTGAAAGAACAAAATGGAACTGAATTTGATAGCAACATGGAGTGTGGGAAATTCAACAGAGGCCCTCAATCTTCACCAACTAATTACACAGAGCATTTGGATTAATTAACTGGTATTGTTATCTATGTTATGACTAATTTATTTCATTAATTTTATAAGCGAATGCTTTTGCCATGTACTGTTGTTATTCCCCAAACCTCTTCTATTGCCTCATTCTGTGGAACGAGACAACACATTCTTTCTGGAATTAAATAATCCAGTTCAAATCATGGTTCTGCTTCTTATTAGTTGTGTGACTTTGAGAAATTTCTTATATAATCCTCAATTGTGCTAATAAGTAAAGCAAGAATAATAACAGAATTTATGACAATGAAAAGAGAGAACACATTCAGAGTATAGCACTAGCCCCATAGTAAGTGCTCTGTACAGGTAAGCTATTACCACTTTTTGTTTTTATTGTTATTATTACTATTACTATTGCTCTGGTCTCAGATCCCATGGGATGTCTGAAAGTATAAAGTTAGTATGAGGGATTAGTATTCAATGTAACATTCAACAAAACCAAATTTTGAATGTAAAATAGAGATAATGAAAATGCTTATATGATTAATATTAGTTGTAAGATAGAGCAGAGCATTAGTTTCTGATTGATTTCATAAGAGAACAGCAAAACTCAGTTCCCACACATGAGCTATTATTTAGGACATGTATAAAAGATGTGTTATGGAATCTTAACTACCATCTTTAAGTAAAACATCTTTGCTACATCCAAGATATTGTCTAACTTCCATTGTTTTCTATTTCTCATACCTCGAATTTCCAAAATCTCTGGTGAAAATTCACCCTTTTCTGATGAGTCTTACTGAATTTTAATCACATCCTTATTAAAATTCAGTAGTTAGTATTCATGTTATTTATTTTCCTGGCTCGTGAATTTTTCTTTACTTTTTCGATTTGGCAAAATTTGACAACAATTTAGAGGGCACTATATTACTATATATGTTACTAGTCCAGTGTTGGGTACACAATAGCTGCTCCCCATATGTTATAGGCTGGCAGCCATCTCCATGATTTGAGCTGAAAAATTCCTCTACAGGCTTACTGCAATATTAGAAATCCCATTATCAGAGCTTCATTTCCTAGGTAATGAGACATGATTCCAGTTGCCTGATTTTATTTGCAGATAAAGGAGTAAAAACATCAGTCTCTTACCACCCACTGCTATCTTCACTTGAATTAGTTGTGAGGATAATTCTAAAGTGAGATCAAGAATTAGAAATAGAATTGGCTGTACATACACTTTTGGTGATAACAATACAGAGAAGTGATATAGTCCCAAAAGGTGACTCTGAGTGGACAGAGAGTGAAAAAGCTAAGTCACCTCACACCAATGCAAAGGAGATATTTCTTCAGGTCATGGGATCATGTAATAATTGTAATTATGTTCTGTGTAAACCCTTCAATGTATTTTCCTTTTGATTATTTGGGAGCTTCTCGATAGAGAAAACATTTGTTAGTTCCTTAGATAGCTACTGCATGTGTATCACATACCATTTAGTCCTTCAGCCTCCCTTGAAGAGTTTCATGTTTCAGGCAATAACATGGAAGCAGCAGGATCTAGGGGGTAAATATCAAACATGGAGATCTCTGCCTTAACTAAATTCAGACAGTATATTTTCACCTTTGCTTTACCATATAAAAATAGAAATAAAGCTTACCTTACACAATAAATCTAAATAAGATTATTGGTGATAATAGTTTGAGAAATAAGAAAGTGCTCCATGAATCTTCAGTATATGAGCTGAGAGTTCAGGAAGTATTAGAAAGAAGTGTGTTTAGCATTAGATAGATACCAGTGGTAGGAATTTTCACCCCAAGAACTCATTCCCCTCCATTACCTCAATGGATAGGGGGAAAGTTATTCTCATCTATATCCAGCATCCTCATAACCTGGAATTGGAGACTACATTAGTTTGCTAGGGCTGCCATGACAAATACCAGGGACTGGGTGACTTAAGCAACAGAAATTAGTTTTCTCACAATTCTGGTAGCTAGAAATCTGAGGCCAAGATGTTGGTAGAGTTGGTTTCTTCTGAGCTCCCATCTTCCTTCTGTGCATGTTGGTGTAGTAATCTCTTCTTAGGTGAACACCAACTATATTGGATTAGAGCCCACCCATAAGATCTCTTTTAATTCTAATTACCTCTTTAAAGGCCCTATGTCCAAATACAGTCACATTCTAAAGTACTAGGGGTTAGAGCATCAACATATGAATTTGGTTAGGTGGGTGGGGGAAAGATACAATTCAGCACATAACAGAGAGGGAAATAGAGAAATCTCTAGATTCTTCTCCTATGTATTTTTTGAATGTTTTAAAGAAATATTCCTCTTGTTCCAAAGCTCTCACCTTTTTCTGAAATATAAAATAATACAGCACTAAAAAAAACTTAAAATAATTTATATGTCATGCCCCTCTTCCTCAACCATTGGGGGTGACTATTAGGTAATGTGGTAAGAGGGGTGACATATTATCCTACAGTTAGGAAGAGAATTATTCCTTTCTTCATCTGGAGCAACCTAATTCTGTAAACAGAGCCATATAGATTGGCAAAATATGAGAGTGCACGTGAATCGAATAAGAAAGTCAAGGCAATTTTTTTTTTTATCCTGAGTATGGCTTCAACTATTAATGTTTCAGAAATATATTATTTGCCTTTTTATCAATTCACACTTGTCTTTGTCCCTGCATAATTTATATATATAAAAGGATAAGAGTGTAGCTATTTTCCTAAAGCTGTGCTGCCCAAGTGTGTACCACAGGTACAAAATGTTTCCTTTTTCTCCTCCTGTTGTTTCAACACTATTTAATGACTAAAAACTGAATACCAAGGACAATCAGGAGCATTTAAGGCCCAATTCATAAAAAATGATGCAAGCCATTTATGCACAAATGTTGCCACTTTCATATGGGAACAAGGTACATAAATAATTCTCCTTTGTGATTCATAAACCCAATTTAAGGTAATTTTGTTGCTCAGTTTTGTACCTCAGGAGAGCAAAACTCCAAAAGAGAGAAGTAAGAAAGAAAAGAAAACCTGCAGATATGCTTACGGTCCTGTTTGCATAAAAAGCCACAGCAAGCCTCTTATACAATATTAATTAAACATATATTAGACAGTGGTGTGTGGATTGTATAGTCATTACCCACTTTAGTCAAGAATATAAAATATCTCTGAATACAGCCAAGAATATAAAATTGAAAACATTCAAAAACACACACAGTGCTCACTCTCTCTCTTTCAGAAGGGCCCAGACTCTTTATCATTCTGAGTTGATTTGCCTACATATATTCCAAGAGAATAAAGTGCTAGTATAAATACTCAGACTCCATGTCGAGTCTTTTTATTGTCTACCCTGGAAAGTTAGAGGCAGAAAAAATTTTCTTAGAATATGTCTAAGTATAAAGGTTACTGTGTCTGATGTTTGCTTTCTATGAATGCTAACACTTTAGATGCATTCAAGATTAGAAACTGAAGTGATATGACTGACAGAAAGGGTTTTCCATGTCAGACATGAATACATTATTACTGACCATGACAGGACTCAATATTATTATTCAGGAGCCGAAAAAACAAAGCCAACAAAATTCCAATCACTTCATATTTGAAATAAATGAGAACTTGGTATACTTCCACTCATTGTGATCAATGTCACCATTCACTGACATTTCAAATCAACAGCCTTCACAATTCCAGAATAAGAAAATACAAACTGTAGTGAAACCAGAGAGTTGGCACTGCACGCAACACCTTTGGAGGGAGACCTTCAAAATGGCAGAGGAGTAAGACAAGGAGATCACCTTCCTGCCCACAAATATAACAGAAATACAACTACATGAGGAACAACTCTTACAGAACACCTACTGAACGCTGGCAGAAGACCTCAGACTTTCCAAAAGGCAAGAAACTACCCATATACCGGGCCGTGTGGCTGACAGGGTATTGGTGCTCTGGTCTGGTGTCAGGCCTGTGCCTCTGAGGTGGGAGAGCCGAGTTCAGGATATTGGTCCACCAGAGACCTCCCAGCTCCATGTAATATAAAATGACAAAAGCTCTCGCAGAGATCTCCATCTCAACACTAAGACCCAGCACCATGCAATGACCAGGAAGCTACAGTGCTGGACACCCTATGCCAAACAATGAGCAAGAGAGGAACACAACCCCACCCATTAGCAGAGGTGCTGCCTAAAATCATAATTAGGTCACAGACACACCACCAGATGCAGTCCTGTCCACCAGAAAGACAAGATCCAGTCCCCTCCACCAGGAAGCATACACAACCCACTGAACCAACTGGGGGAAGACACCAAAAACAACGGGAACTACGAACTTGCAGCGTGCAAAAAGAAGACCCCAAACACAGTAAGTTAAGCAAAATGAGAAGACAGAGAAACACACAGCAGATGAAGGAGCAAGGTAAAAACCCATCAGACCAAACAAATGAAGAGGAAATAGGCAGTCTATCTGAAAAAGAATTCAGAGTAAGGATAGTAAAAATGATCCCAACTTTTGGAAATAGAATGGAGAAAATACAAGAAATGTTTAAGAAGGATGTAGAAGAACTAAAGAGCAAACAGACAATGATGAACAACACAATAAATGAAATTAAAAATTCTCTGGAAGGAATCAAGAGCAGAATAACTGAGGAGAAGAAGACAAGGAGAAGAATGGATAAGTGACCTGAAAGATAAAATACTGGAAATAACTACTGCAGACCAGAATAAAGAAAAAAGAATGAAAAGAATTGAGGACAGTCTCAGAGACCTCTGGGACAACATTAAACACACCAACATTCGAATTACAGGAGTCCCAGAAGAAGAAGAGAAAAAGAAAGGGACTGAGAAAATATTTGAAGTGATTATAGTTGAAAACTTCCCTAATATGGGAAAGGAAATAGTCAATCACGTCAATGAAGTGCAGAGAGTCCCATACAGGATAAATCCAAGGAGAAATATGCCAAGACACATATTAATCAAACTATCAAAAATTAAATACAAAGAAAAAATATTAAAAGCAACAAGGGAAAAACAACAAATAACATACAAGGGAATCCCCATAAGGTTAACATCTGATATTTCAGCAGAAACTGTGTAAGCCAGAAGAGAGTGGCATAATATATTTAAAGTGATGAAAGGGAAAAACCTACAACCAAGATTACTCTACCAGCAAGGATCTCATTCAGATTCGACAGAGAAATTAGAAACTTTACAGACAAGCAAAAGCTAGAATTCAGCACCACCAAGCCAGCTTTACAATGAATGCTATAGGAATTTCTCTAGGCAGGAAACACAAAAGAAGGAAAAGACCTACAATAACAAACACAGAACAATTAAGAAAATGATAGTAGGAACATACATATCGATAATTACCTTAAATCTAAATGGATTAAATCCTCGAACCAAAAGACATAGACTGGCTGAATGGATAAAAAAACAAGACCCATATATATGCTGTCTACAAGAGACCCACTTCAGACCTAGAGACACATACAGGCTGAAAGTGAGGGGATGGGAAAAGATATTCCATGGAAATGGAAATCAATAGAAAGCTGGAGTAGCAATTCTCATATCAGACAAAATAGACTTTACTATTACAAGAGACAAAGAAGGACACTACATAATGATCAAGGGATCAATCCAAGAAGAAGATATAACAATTGTAAATATTTATGCAACCAACACAGGAGCACTTCAGTACATAAGGCAAATGTTAACTGCCAAAAAAGGAGAAATCGACAATAACACAATCACAGTAGGGGACTTTAACGCCCCACTTTCACCAATGGACAGATCATCCAACATGAAAATAAATAAGGAAACACAAGCTTTAAATGACACATTAAACAAGAAGGACTTAACCGATATTTATAGGACATTCCATGCAAAAACAACAGAATACACTTTCTTCTCAAGTGCTCATGGAATATTCTCCAGGATGGATTATATCCTGTGTCACAAAACAAGCCTTTGTAAATTTAAGAAAATTGAAGTCATATCAAGTATCTTTTCTGACCACAACACTATGAGACTAGATATCAATTACAAGAAAAAAATCTGTAAAAAGATACAAACACATGGAGGCTAAACAATACACTACTAAATAACCAAGAGATCACTGAAGAAATCAAAGAGGAAATTTAAAAATACCTAGAAACAAATGACAATGAAAACAAGATGACCCAAAACCTATGGGATGCAGCAAAAACAGTTCTAAGAGGGAAGTTTACAGCAATACAATCCTCCCTGAAGAAACAAGAAAAATCACAAATAAACAATCTAACTTTACACCTAATGGAACTAGAGAAAGAAGAACAAACAAAACCCAAAGTTATTAGAAGGAAAGAAATCATAAAGATCAGAGCAGAAACAAATGAACTAGAAACAAAGAAAACAGTAGCAAAGATCAATAAAACTAAAAGCTGGTTCTTTGAGAAGATAAACAAAATTGATAAACCATTAGCCAGAGTCATCAAGAAAAAAAAGGGAGAAGATTCAAATCAATAGAATTAGAAAAGTAAAAGGACAAGTAACAGTTGACACTGCAGAAATACAAAAGATCATGAGAGATTACTACAAGCAACTATATGCCAATAAAATGGACAACCTGGAAGAAATGGACAAATTCTTAGAAAAGCACAACTTTCTGAGACTGAACCAGGAAGAACTAAGAAATATAAACAGACCAATCACAAGCACTGAAATGAGACTGTGATTAAAATTCTGCCAACAAACAAAACCCCAGGACCAGATGGTTTCACAGGCAAATTTTATTAAACATTTAGAGAAGAGCTAACACCTATCCTTCTCAAACTACTCCAAAATATAGCAGAGGGAGGAACACTCCCAAACTCATTCTACCAGGCCACCATCACCCTGATACCAAAACCAGGCAAAGGCATCACACACACAAAAAAACTACAGGTCAATATCACCGATGAACATAGATGCAAAAATCCTCAACAAAATACTAGCAAACAGAATCCAACAGCACATTAAAAGGATCATACAGCATGATCAAGTGGGGTTTATCCCAGGAGTGCAAGGATTCCTCAATATATGCAAATCAATCAATGTGATACACCATATCAACAAATTGAAGGATAAAAACCATATGATCATCTCAATAGATTCAGAAAAAGCTTTCGACAAAATTCAACACCCATTTATGATAAAAACCCTCCAGAAGTAGGCACAGAGTGAACATACTTCAACATAATAAAGGCCGTATATGACAAACCAACAGCCAATATCTTTCTCAATGGTGAAAAACTGAAACTTTTTCCAGTAAGATCAGGAACAAAACAAGGTTGCTCACTCTCACCACTATTATTCAACACAGTTTTGGAAGTTTTAGCCACAGCAATCAGAGACGAAAAAGAAATAAAAGGAATCCAAATCAGAAAAGAAGAAGTAAAACTGTCACTGTTTGCAGATGACATGATACTATACATAGAGAATCCTAAAGATGCTACCAGAAAACTACTACAGCTTATCAATGAATTTGGTAAAGTAGCAGGATACAAAATTAATGCACAGAAATCTCCTGCATTCCTATACACTAATGATGAAAAATCTGAAATAGAAATTAAGGAAACACTCCCCTTTACCATTGCAACAAAAAGAATAAAATACCTAGGAATAAACCTATGTAAGGAGAAAAAATCCCTGTATGCAGAAATCTAGAGGACACTGGTGAAAGAAATTAAAGATGATACAAACAGATAGAGAGACATACCATGTTCTTGGATTGGAAGAATCAACATTGGGAGAATGACTATACTACCCAAAGCAATCTACAGATTCAGTGCAATCCCTATCAAACTACCAATGGCATTTTTCGTGGAACTAGAACAAAATATTTTACAATTTGTATGCAAACACAAAAGACCCTGAAGAGACAAAGCAATCTTGAGAAAGAAAAATGAAGCTGGAAGAATCAGTCTCCCATATTTCAGACTATACTACAAAGCTACAGTAATCAAGAGAGTATGGTACTGTCACAAAAACAGAAATATAGATCAATGGAACAGGTTAGAAAGCCCAGAGATAAACCCACTCACTTATGGTCAACTTATTTTTGATAAAGGAGGCAAGAATATACAATGGAGAAAAGACAGCCTCTTCAATAAGTGGTGCTAGGAAAACTGGACAGCTACATGTAAAAGAATGAAATTAGAACACTCCCTAACACCATACACAAAAATAAACTCAAACTACCCTAAAGACCTAAATGTAAATCCAGACACTATAAAACTCTTAGAGGAAAATATAGGCAGAACACTCTATGACATAAATCACAGCAAGATCCTTTTTTGACCCACCTCCCAGAGAAAGGGATATAAAAACAAAAATAAACAAGTGAGACCTAATGAAACTTAAAAGCTTTTGCACAGCAAAGGAAACCATAAACAATACGAATATTCAACTCACAGAATGGGAGAAAATATTTACAAACAAAGCAACTGACAAAGGATTAATCTCCAAAATATACAAGCAGCTCATGCAGCTCAATATCAAAAAAACAAACAACCCAATTCAAAAGTGGGCAGAAGACTTAAATAGACATTTCTCCAAAGAAGATATACAGATAACCAGCAAACACATGATAGTATGTTCAACGTTACTAATCATTAGAGAAATGTAAATCAATACTACAAAAAGGTATCACCTCACACCAGTCAGAATGGCCATCATCAAAAATGTACAAACAAGGGCTTCCCTGGTGGCGCAGTGGTTGAGAGTCCGCCTGCCGATGCAGGGGACACGGGTTCGTGCCCCGGTCCGGGAAGATCCCACATGCCGCGGAGCGGCTGGGCCTGTGAGCCATGGCCGCTGAGCCTGTGTGTCCGGAGCCTGTGCTCCGCAACGGGAGAGGCCACAACAGTGAGAGGCCTGCGTACCGCAAAAAAAAAAAAAAAAAAAAAAAAAAAAATCTACAAACAATAAATGCTGGAGAGGGTGTGGAGAAAAGGGAACCCTCCTGCACTGTTGGTGGGAATGTAAATTGATACAGCCACTATGGAGAACAGTATGGAGGTTCCTTAAAAAACTAAAAATAGAACTACCATATGACCCAACAATCCCACTACTGGGCATATACCCTGAGAAAACCATATTTCAAAAAGAGTCATGCACCACAATGTTCATTGCAGCACTATTTACAATAGCCAGGACATGGAAGTAAGCTAAGTGTACACCGACAGATGAATGGATAAAGAAGATGTGGCACATATATACAATGGAATATTAATTAGCTATAAAAGAAATGAAACTGAGCTATTTGTAGTGAGGTGGATGGACCTAGAGTCTGTAATAAATAGTGAAGTAAGTCAGAAAGGCAAAAACAAATACCATATGCTAAGACATATATATGGAATCTAAAAAAAAAAAAAAAAAAAAAACAATGGTTCTGAAGAACCTAGGGCCAGCACAGGAATAAATACAGAGATGTAGAGAACGGACTTGAGGACACGGGGAGAGGGAAGGGTAAGCTGGGATGAAGTGAGAGAGTGGTATGGACTTATATACACTTCCAAATATAAAATAGCTAGCTAGTGGGAAGCAGCTGCATAGCAGAGGGAGATCAACTTGGTGCTTTGTGACCACCTAGAGGGGAGGGATAGGGAGGGTGGGAGGGAGATGCAAGAGGGAGGAGATATGGGGATATATGTATATGTATACCTGATTCACTTTGTTATAAAGCAGAAACTAGCACACCATAGCAGAGCAATTATACTCCAATAAAGATGTTTAAAAAAATAAAGTTTAAATTTAAAAAAAAGAAAATTCAAACTGTGCCCCATGGCTGTTGTATCAATGAAAATTATGATGAAAAATTGAAATCTGTATAGAAACAGTATATATTAGGCATTATGTGCTTGTTATGCTTCTTTCCCACTCTGTGTTCCAGCCACACACATACGTAGTCCCAGATCCATTCTCTGTCTGTTGCCGTCCTGTTCTATGCCCAGGGAGGCTAACCTTGAAGGTGGCGTCCACTTAAGTTCCGCCAATGGGAATTACTGACAAACAATGAGGGGCTGGAGGAGAAAGGGTTTGGGGTCTTTCTTCCTCACTGCTTGCCTTCTCCAGGGCTGTGAATATGTCTGTGGTCCCTCAGTGAGCACAGCTCCTGTTGGCTGGTACTCCTCTAGGGCTCACCTCTCACTGGGCTCTGGGAACACCCCTTTCCTTCCTTGTCCCCTTAGTCCTTAGAGTGAGGAGGACTTCTTTCTGCTGCCAATCTGGAAGCACCTGCTTATCTTGACTCCGTCAATCTTGTCATACTTGTAAGTCATCCTTTCTTAAATATTTTTGTGGGAGTAAATTCTGGAGGATTTCTGTGTTCTGTGGGAATTAACTGATAGACATTCAAGATGTTATGTTTCTAATTGATTTCTATTTCTGTATGACTAGTGTGTGGTTAGTGTGTAATTGCTCTATTGTTTTAATTTTGTATGGGTTATGCTGTAAATTCCAGATTGAACCTATCCGAGGCCCTCATTCTACAGCACTTTAGCCACATTTACGCAAAACTAAGGTTAGAGTCCATCTATCTCTGAGTAAACAATGAATACAGTTTGATAATCCAAATGTTTAATATATGTTTAATGTTTAATATATGTTTAATCCTAATGTTTAATGCCAGTGTTTGACGATTGGATTGAACATCAATTTATTCGCTTAACAAAACCTTATTGATTGACTACACTTGTAAAGCATTTTGTAAGGACAGCAGATGAGTAGGATACTTAGATATCTAATACCAGTGCTGCTGTTAATAATAGCAACCACTATTGTAAGAACTATAACACTTAACGAATTCTTTCTGTGTGCTAGGCATGTGCCTTTAGCTTATTTAAACGTAGCACATCCAAATGAAGTAAGTAGTATAGCATTATTTTCATCCTTTTACAATGAAGTTGTTAGAGTCCGAAGAAATTATAAAAGTTGCCCAAGGTCACTCAGCAGATAACTAGCAGAACTGGAACTTGTTCCCATAACAGTTTTTTTTTTTTAACATCTTTATTGGAGTATAATTGCTTTACATTGTTGTGTTAGTTGCTGCTGTATAACAAAGTGAATCAGCTATATGCATACATATACACATATTACCATATCTCCTTCCTCTTGCATCTCCCTCCCTATTCTACCTCTCTAGGTGGTCTCAAAGCACCGAGCTGGTCTCCCTGAGCTGTGCAGCTGCTTCTCACTAGCTATCTATTTTACATTTATTTGGTAGTGTATATATGTCCATGACACTCTCTCACTTCGTCTCAGTTTATCCTTCCCCCTCCCCCTGTCCTCAAGTCCATTCTCTATGTCTGTGTCTTTATTCCTACCCTGCCACTAGGTTCATCAGTACTGTTTTTTTTCTTTTTTTTTGGATTCCATATATAGGTGTTAGTGTATGGTATTTGTTTTTGTTTTTCTCTTTCTGACTTACTTCACTCTGTATGACAGACTCTAGGTCCATCCACCTCACTACAAATAACTCAGTTTTGTTTCTTTTTATGACTAAGTAATATTCCACTATATATATGTGCCACAACTTCTTTATCCATTCATCTGTTGATGGACATTTAGGTTGCTTCCATGTCCTGGCTATTGTAAATAGAGCTGCCATGAACATTGTGGTACATGACTCTTTTTGAATTATGTTTTTCTCAGGGTATATGCCCAGTAGTGGGATTGCTGAGTCATATGGTAGTTCTATTTTTAGATTTTTAAGGAACCTCTGTACTGTTCTCCATAGTGGCTGTATCAATTTACATTCCTCCAACAGTGCAAGAGGGTTCCCTTTTCTCCACACACTCTCCAGCAATTATTGTTTGTATACTTTTTGATGATGGCCATTCTGACTGGTGTGAGGTGATACCTCACTGTAGTTTTGATTTGCATTTCTCAAATGATTAATGATGTTGAGCATCCTTTTGTGTGTTTGCCTACAACAGTTTTGATTCTAAAACAAATCTCTTAGCCACCGTACCACCCTGGTGCTACTTAAAAGCAAACAGAAGCAGAACAAAACAAAGACAGAATCATCTTTGGAAAATTCTGTGTCTTGTATGTACATCATTTTGTATTGGGGATTCTTTTTCTTAATATTTTATGAGTCTTATTTATTAAGGCTATTAAGCCATTGCTGTATCTATGGTAAATATTAATTCCAGGTTTTTTAGGGAGTTACATTATGAATCTTTTCTCTGTGGTAACTTCCCTTGATTTTTTTTTTTTTTTGCGTACGCGGGCCTTTCACTGTTGTGCCCTCTCCCGTTGCAGAGCACAGGCTCCGGATGCACAGGCTCAGCGGCCATGGCTCATGGGCCTAGCTGCTCCGTGGCATGTGGGATCTTCCCGGACCGGGGCACGAACCTGTGTCCCCTGCATAGGCAGGCGGACTCTCAACCACTGTGCCACCCGTGAAGCCCCTCCCTTGCTTTTGTGCTAGAGAAGTTCTTACCCATTCAAAAATGTCTTAAGTGTGAACCTAAATGTTGGATTTTTCAGCCACTTATTTTATTTCTTGGAATTGATTTACCTGTATGGTAAAAGCAGATATTTAACCATGTTCCTTTCAAATTGTCAACATTGCCAAGCTTTTAATTAAATAGCCATTCAGCCTCTTTTATAAAAGTGCTTTGACCATTTTTCTCTAAAGACAATGTGTTGGCCCCTAAAGACACTGCTTCTCCTGAAGCCCATCAAGTGGTGAATGTTTTCTTCTCAAATATCTCGGGTAATATAGGTATCCGAGGATCCTTAAAACTGCTTTCAAATCATTCTCTTCTTCTCTCCTTAAAGGATTCCAACCTGAATCTTATGTCATCGGTTTATTTCACCCATAATCCTCTCTTTTGCAAATACCTACAGAATTCTGAATCACTGCCCTTTACCATTTGAAGATTTAACACTTGCTTCACTATCATTCTCTCCAATTCGACCCTTGTCATAATTCTGGTTGATTCTACTGTCCATATAGATGATTACTCTAATACCATGGCCTTTCAGTTCCTTGATCTCTGCTTCTCTATCATTTTTGTCCTCAATCCTACTTCAGTCACTTATTCCCATAATACTTTTCTAGAATTTATTGCCAGTGATTGTAAATCTGGTATAATCTCAATTTTAAACCTTCTACCCTGCCATTATCAGCATCTGTCTTTACAACACCTATCTTCAATTATTGTGCCTTTTCCTCCATTCTCTTGCTCTATTCTTTACCTTGCTTCTCAATCCACTTAGGAAATTGAATCAATTAGAAGTTATTTTTTACCTGCTTCTAGTACTATCTATCCACTTACTTGCTTCTACATTCTTTCCACTTATCAAGGATGAATTATCCATGAGCCTAATGAAAGCCAAACCTGCCATTAAATGTTATCCCTTCTTACTTCTCAAGGACCTTGCTCTAGAAATTCTCTCTTCTCTTACTTGCATAATCCTTTTTTTTCCTTTGTACTGAAAAAATTTCCTACAAATCTACCAAGTTGCTGTAGATCGATCTCATTCTAAAAATAAAATCCAAAAAACACCATTTTGGGTCTCTCTCTCTCTCTCTCCAGTTACTGCCTATTCTTGCCTTCCCTTTACAACAAATCTTCTTTTAAAAATGCCTATATTCACTGTCTTCAATTTCTCTACTCCTATTCTCTTTTAAGCCTACTCCAAGCACGTTTTTGTCTCCATCACAATATTTTGGCAGCTTTTAACTAAATTATTAACGATTAATGCGTTGCTAAATCCCATGGGAATTTTTTTGTCCTTGCCTTTCTTGATCATCATCAGCATTTGATTCAGCTGATGTCACTCCACACTCCTGGATGTTCTCCTGTGTCTTCATGGGTCCCTTTCCCATTTCTTCCTCATCTTCCAGTCCTCTCAGTCTATTGATGCACTATTTTTCATTCTGTAAATTCTGGTTTAAATGCCATCTTTACACTGATGCATTACAAGTTAACTTTCTAGTCTGGATATTTCTTTCAGATATACTGGATATACTCCACGTCTGTATAGTTATATCTCTAACTGCCTTGACACCTCCATGTATATACCTGGTAACTGAAATGTAAAGAACCCAGAATTTACCTTCCAATAATCCCCCAAAATACTCCTTCCAGAGTTTTGCCCAGTTGTTACTGTGGGCCAGACCCTGATATAAGTATTTTGAAACTATGTGTCCATTTAAACCTCATAACAAGTCCTTGAGATAAGTATGATTATGCCCCAATTTTACATATGAAGACACTGAGGCAGTAAGAGATAAATAACCTACCCAAGGCCATACTGGTGATTGAGCGAGAATCACAAATGCTGACAGTCTACCTTGTGAGATGGGGAGTTTAACAACTGCCCCATGCCACCTGTCATGGTTTCTGGCCTTGGAACATGGGAATTTTCTTTTACTCATCCTAACTCTTTAGATGAAGTCACTCAGCAAATTCTGCTAGCTCTACTTAGAAATTTCTGCATATACTCAGAATCTGACCACTTTCTCAACACTTTCCCTATTACCAGTGACAAGTTGACGTAATTACAATGGTCTAAGGCAGCCCTGCATAATCTCCGTATACCTAACCCACTCACTCTCATTTCCTCTGACCTCATCTCATGCCTCCTCTCCTTGCTCATTCTATTCCAGATGCACTGGCACTAGTCTTATTTTCTTCAAACACTCCAGACATGTTTACATATTAGGACTTTTTTGGTTTTGACCATTCTCAGATACTACCATGGCTCATTCTCTGAATACTTTTAGTTGTTTCTCAAATTTCACCTTTTTTTTAAAAGGCTTTCTCTGGACATTGTTTTCCAAAATCTGTCTTCCCCCAATTCTCCTCATTTTTGTTTCCTGCTTTATTTTTCTCTGTAGCATTACAAATGATATCCTTTACTTATTAATCTTATTTATAAGACTATCTCCCTGCACTAAAGTGTAAGCTACATGACAGCATTCTCAGTTTGGTTCACTACTATATTCTTAGCTCTTATAAGGGTACCTAGCACACAGTAGGAGCTAAATTAATATTTCTTGAAAGTATGACACATAGACTTTTTCATTGATACATATTGTTTCTTCTATCATGTTTTAAATTATTTTATGTAGGGTGTGTTTCAAGAGAAATTAAAATCTTTGGTCAGTGTCACACAATTTTCATTGTAATTTCATAATGTATTTCAATATATTATAAATTCTCTTCATGATACTCACCATAACTAAGACTTTCTCTTTTGGGACTGCAGATGCTATTGCTTTTATCACAACCATAACATCTTCTTTTTTCAAAAATTTTGGCTCACCACATCTCTTAAATTCTGCTATGTAAAAATGATCTGCCCTTATTAATTTTCTCCAGAGTTTTCTACTCCTTTTCTTACTGCCTACTTAAACCCCAAACCAGTTAAATTTGATTTTTATTCCTAGGATTCCACCAAAACTGTCCTTTTTGATGACTCGATCAATGATTTCCAGGTGACCACATGAAACGTACTGTTTTATTTCTTAATCTTACTTGATAATTCGGCAATATTCTTCAGAACTGATCCCTCACTTCTTTCTGAAATATTTTCAACCCTTAGCTTCTGTGAGTTCATCAATGTGTTTTTGATTGTCCTCCTCCCTCATTGGTTCTCCATTTTGGTGTTTTTTTTTCTGGCTTATTTTCCTGTCTTCCAGATAGAACAGCCCAGGATTGGATAATTGGTGTACTTTTCTTCATTATAACTATAGGTATAATTCAAATATTATCTGTTCTTATTAATTCTGGAATTTATATTTCTGGCTGGATTACCAAAATACATACATCTAATTTCTTACTCAAGTCTCCGACTATTTCACAAATATCCCAAGCACAGCATATCCAAAACTGAATTGATTTTTTCCTCCCTCAAATTTTTACTCCCAGTGTCCCTTATACCATCCAATGACCCACTCCCAAATACTTAAGCCAGAATAATGGGAGGCATTCTCATCAATTCCCTATTTCTCACTAAGAAACTACCAATTCCTATAAATTCTACCATCTCAATATTTTCTAAATACCTCATTTTCTCATTTTTTCACTGCTGGTCTCTGGTCCAAATTCCTATCATTTTTGTCTTTGACAATTGGAAGAGCATCCTAATTGATCAGTCTTCCTCCAGTTGTGTACCTCTCAGTGAATTCTTTATACAGCAGTCAGAGTGATCCTTTTAAAAATTAAAAATCTATTCATGTTGCTCCTGCTTTAAATTCTTTAATGAGACCCACTGTTCATGGAATAAAAGATAACGTTTTTATTATAGTCATTACCTGCCTCTCCAGCATTATGCTAGGCTACACATCCCTTCAGAGCTGAAGATTAAGAGATACTGTTTCCTTTTTTCAGTTTTACCCACTAAGTTCCTTCTGAGTATAGGGCATTTGCATTTGCTTTTCATGCTTTCTAGAATCCTGTACCATCACTGTAAGATAGTTCTCCAGTTGGTCTTAGATACATTTGTAAATAACCTTTTAATTTTGTATTTCTTACCTATGGGTTACACATATTTCTTTTTAGAAACTTTTCTAGTATCTTCTATGTTTTGTTGTTTTCAAAGTATAGTCTTTTTCTCATGATATTTATAAAGTGATTATTACTGGAATGTAGAAAATCCTGTTAAACTTTAAGCATCTATTATTCAATTATTTTTGCAAATTTTAAGACAACTTTCATTGATTTTTCAGGATTTTTTGTATATAATCATTATTATTGGGGGCTCAATTTAAAAAATTAATTTGTGGGAAGTTTTGAATGCTTTGCCCTTTGCTTGCTTCTCAGTGTAATATTCAGATCAATATCACTTTTACAAAGTAAAATAACATTTAATCAATTAATATCAATTTAACAAATCCTTAATCAAAATTTAAAACATTAAATAGTATAATAGGAGAATACACAGACCAAACAATTAAGTTTCAGTCACTTGAATTTTACAAGTTACCATTAGTATATTACTTTATATTTTTTCTCTGCTATACACAGGTATACTTACACTAGAAACGTTAAAAGAGGTGTATAGCCAGCTGGGTAAATCTTGAGTTTCCCTGCATTCCATATTTTTCAGTCATCCTACTTGTTTGTATCTTTTGTTTCAGATTCTAGCATTGACATTACCCTCATGACAATATTAAATAATAATAATGATAAGTAGTATCCCTGATTGCTCTTTATTTTAATGTGACCAGCTGAAGTTAGTCAAAGTAAAAATGATCTTGACTGTTAGTTTAGAAAGATACTTTTAACATGTATATGATATGTAGGCATTTTGTTTTGCTTTATTTTTTGTTTTAAAATCAGAGATGGTAATAAATGTACCAAATACCTTTCAGGCAGCTTGAAGTGATTTTGCTTTTCTACTCTTTGATCACTGGAAATGCTATATACTACTACTTGTTTCCAAGTATCACACTAGTTTTGAATTCCAGAACAAACACTGCTTATCCTTGGTTTGTTGAGTACATACTTTAGGTTTTGTGTCCCTTTTTACAAACAAAAAAGACCTCTAGTTTTCTTTTTTGATAACCTTTTTCAAGTTCTGAAACATGGCTCTTAGTAACATTGTAACATGGATCATTATTTATTTCCATATTTATTGCTGCTCTGAAATATAATAGCCATTTAACAAATTAAGGCTGGGAACTTATTGTGTTGCTGACATATAGGTACTGATCAACAAGATATGACTCAACATAAGTAAGTATTTCTTTGAAAATTTTTATGAATGCTCCAAAAAAACCTATCTGGATGCAGAAACTATTTTAAAAAAATTTAGTATATATTTTTCAGTGTCTTTCATAGTTTCAGAGACTACTAAATCTTTCTATAATTTATGATTCAATTTTACAGATTTCAATATTCTCTAGATATTGATATTTTCATTTATTTTCAGGGTAATTCAAATTTGTTCTATTTAATATTTTTAAATAAATTAATCACTTTCAAATGTATTCTTATATACTTTTTATGTTTTCTAATATTTTATGTTTTTAATTTTATTGATATAGTTGATTTATGATGTTGTGTTAGTTTCAGTGTACAGCAAAGTGATTCAGTTGTACATATATATGAATATATATATTCTTTGTTTACGTTTGCTTCCATTATAAGTTATTACAAGATATTGAGTATAGTTCCCTGTGCTATACAGTAGGTCTTGTTGGTTATCTATTTTATATATAGTAGTGTGTATATTTTAATCCCAAACTCCTAATTTATCCCGACCCCCTCCACTTTGATAACCATAGTTTGTTTTCTATGTCCTTGAGTCTATTTCTGTTTTGTAAATAAGTTCATTTGTATCATTTTCTTAGATTCCACATATAAGCAATATTTTATGGTATTTGTCTTTCCCTGTCTGATTTACTTCACTTAGTATGATAATCTCTAGGTCCATCCATGTTGCTGCAAATGGCATTATTTCATTCTTTGTTATGATGGAGTAATATTCCACTGTGTATATATACCACATCTTCTTTATCCATTCATCTGTCAACGGACACTTAGGTTGCTTCCATGTCTTGGCTACTGTAAACAGTGCTGCTATAAACATTGGGGTGCATGAATATTTTTGAATTATGTTTTTCTCCAGATATATGTCTAGGAGTGGGATTGCTGTATCATATAGTAACTCTATTTTTAGTTTTAGTAGAACTCCATACTGTTCTCCATAGTGACTGTACCAATTTAGATTCTCACCAGCAGTGTAAGAGGGCTCCTTTTCTCCACACCCTCTCCAGCATTTATTATTTGTAGACTTTCCTAATATTCTAAATTCATGTGTTCCCTATAAATTAATTAATTTAATCTAATTAACTTAAAATTCAATTTAATTTTAAATTTGCCAAAGTTTTGTGTATTTAATCTTTAAAATAATTTTAAGCAAGGTCTTGAAAGTGCATGTCATGTCCATTGTTTTTCTGTGTTGTAATCATTATCTACTGTTTTCATCTGTACCATATTTTTTATTTTATTTAACTTTGATTTGTTATTAGAGAGAGAGAGACATTCAGAGAGACAGAGACTGTAATGAAGATATGATGATTGATTCTCTGGGTCATTTTCACAAGATTAACATCTGATAACTAAAACATGACTAAATCAAATAATTGTTTTTTAAAGTGTTAATAGTTAGAAAAATTAAAAACAGTTAAACTCATGCTATTAACCACATTATTTTTTTTGCCACTAAGCAAAGATTAACTAACAAAGAGCCTGTGGACATAATGTAGAACATTCGGGTAAAAGGATACAAATTTCTCAATACACAAATTAATATACTATCTAATATATTTTCCATGCCTAATATTTTCTATCTACACATTAAAAACCCAGGAAAATTAGAGAGACATCATTTACTCAACTTTGTGGTACTAGGCATACTTGGATTCTCTACAACTGCCACTGAAGACTTGAAAGTTGAGTTTGGCATCAATCACCAATATTGTGACGGATATCGCGCATATTAGTTTTCCTAATTATGAAAACTGTGACATTGGAAAATGGTAATGAATATAGCAAACATCTAATTGCTTCTCTACCAACTGTAGGAATGTTTTATTTAAAGCAATTAAGAAACTGTGCTTTGACAGGTTTCAAATTTCATCCATCTGCTTACATATGATTTTCTGGGTGGATATATGAATATTAATAGCAACTCTGTAAACAGGTGCTACAATTTTTTTCTTTGTGAAACAATTTTGTCACATGTGCATAACCCTGGTAATTAATGACCTAAGTTTGTCGCTTGTTTACTACCTAGTAGCTCAAATGGCAATGATGTCATTTATCCTATGGTGGCATCTGCTCCCCACGTCATTGATATACACAATGATGTGTATGTATGTGTGAATATAAGAATATATATATATATACACATATATTATATATATGTGTATATATATATATATTCTTAGGAACCATTTTTGTAACAAACAGCAACTGGAGTCCAGGGTGGGGAAGTCAGAATCTGAGAAATGGTAATTATCTTTCTATTTGTGACACAGATATGAGGATAATAAAAACACATTCATATTTATACACAAGTTACACATTGGTTTAATTATCTCTGTTTAATTAATTGTTTATTATAAACAGGCTTAGTGATATTCTCCTTGAAATATTGAGTGAATTGAGTCACAGATGAGATTTCAGAAATTTTTCTAATTATTTGAATGTATAAATTTGACATTCCTGACCTACATTGTTTTTTCCTATTTTTATGTTCCAGTTCAGCACAAAATATTTTTCAATGTTCATCTCAACCTTAATATCATTGTGAACTTGATCTATTTTATTATATATATCATTTGGAACTATGTTCTAGTTATTTGCATATGATTTCCTAGATCATTAGGTGTTATTTTGATTGGGCATTAGAGAGCATCTAAGAAAATACTGTTTTATAACCATCTGATAATACACTGACAAAATTGTTCAACTATAAATGATGTAGGACAGTTAATTAGATGGAGGCTGAAATGTGAATGAAGGTCATACTTCATTCTCACTGCCAAAAGAAGACCGGAGGAATAATTGAGAGATTCTATTATCATATTAGGACTGGAAGTCTTCAATGTTTAATGTATTAATTTGCTCCAACCAGTGCCCTGACATCATTTGACATTTAAGGAACTGACAGACACCACTAAACTGTGAGAAGGTGAGTGCAAACATAATGAATAACAAACTCAGAAATCTTCAGAAATAAGTGGCAATAAAAGAGATGTTTACTTAACATAGACATCTTATTCTTCCACTATGTAGCATGAAGGCAAAATATCGGGCATATTTAGGATTATGATTGCAAAGAACATAAAATTCAGGTCCCTGCCTTTAAGAAGCTTGCAGTCTACTCATTTGAAAACCCTAAGGAGTTTATAGTAAGAAAATATAAATTTTTAATGAATAAATTTTTCTAGAAATTAATACTTAATAATTTTTAGCTTTGTAGCATGTATATAAACAAATATAATAGAAAAAATTGAATGTCAAGATGTCTTTATAAGTCACAAAATTTTATGGTGTAGCATAGCCTTCAGACAGACCTTTAAAAAGGAATAGATAAAATATATCAGATTAAAGTCCAATCAGTTTTCAATGAAAAGTGAATAGCATTTGTTGAAGTATTAACTGCCAGGTAAAGAAAGAAATATTTGAAGCACTTTAAAAAATTACATTTACTAATAATTTTTTAAAAACCTATGATTTCCACTATTACTTCCTAAAAATTGGAATAAATATGACAATATCCATTGGAATCCATACATTTTGAGAGAAGAGAAAAAAGACGGTACAGATGTAGGATGATTGACAACTTTGGATCAATGTGATGATTGTATCATTTCAGATTTGCTGCTAACAATAGGTGTCTGACTGGACACCACTGACTTTATTGGGAAGTGGATGGAATGTAATATACCTTGCCGTGTGTTAGTTGTTTGTGTTGATTGGATGAAAGACAAATTTCACATGGAGGAGGCTCTGAATCCCATCACTGTTGCAGTTACATTGAACACCAGTGGAAAATGCCCTGTTGCTCCTGCAGTCTGCTGCAGATTAGTAGAATTTTTTCAAGCCATTGGCTTCCACAATTCCACATGATTTCTTTTTCAATAAATTGACACTTGTTTAGATATGTATGCTTAATAGTAAGTTAAATAATTGAGTGTATAAGGCACGGACTGTGTCTTAATAGACCTCTCCATCTTTCTTTCCACTCTAAATATTCAATAGTGTTCATCAGATGATGGGCCACTGGCACTGGAATAGATGTAATTGTAATAAAATACATTTTACAAACTTTTTCCTCATATCTGAAGTGATGACATAAAGAAAAAATATAGCAGTAAAAACAGTAGTGTTTGTAGCTGGGAATAAGATGAAAACTTTGAAGCCACTGAGAGTCACAGCCCATATGTTCTTTGTGGCTGGTTTATAACATCTTTGCCCCAGTGTTCCAGGTAAGTGCTCTTTCTAAGAGTAAATTAAATATACCGTTTATTGGATTAATTTACCATAGTATGCAGCATAAACACCTTGTAAACAAAGCAAGACGTGAATTTTTTAAGTTTTTATTTTATCAGTTTGGTGCCATCAATATTTATTTCCTAGATGCTTGAGGACAATTGGGATTCTGGAAAACAAAAAAAAGAAAACTAATCTGATTGAAGCAGTTTTCTAAGCAACTTTTTTTTTAACCATTTATCAAACCTCTTTGCTCTGTTAGGCTTCACAAAATGACAAGGCTATTTTAGAGCCGTAAACCTCAATGCCCCGTGCAGTTATGGCATGCAACTAAAGACGACCAGAGAGAAAATGAAGCTGTAATTGACTACAGCTGCTCAAGCCTAACATTTCCCAACAGCATCCCAAGACTTTCAGATTGGTGTTTCTTTCTCCCCCTGAACAGACCAATGGAAGCCCCCAATAATCATGCCCAAGGCATGATTGGTCTTATCCAAAAAAACCAATGACTGGTATGTCTTTGACTGCTATTTGTTTGTTACATTCAGTGCTCAGGATGAAAATAAAATGATAGCAATTTTCTATGTTCCCGGATCATTTTTAACTTGGTTCAAGGCTTTGCCTTCAAATCTAAGGGAAGTGTTCTGTCCTTTTGAGGTTGCTATTAAAATATAGACTGGAACCATTACATTTTATTGGCTTAGCCTTTCCCTGCACTGCCTATAAAAACAGACAATGCTTTAAAACCTCTCACTAATGTCCACTTTCTTGAGGGTGGAGCTGACCTCAAGCAGTTTACTACTTGTCTGTTAGTTAAGACTAATTAACTTTGACTTAGTTGTTAGGGCACCCAAATCTGGGGTTTCATTTTAAATAAATTGAAGAAATACTGGGTTCAACCCAGCACCAGACAGTGACTCTTCAGGGCTTTATATATTGAGACTTCTTTACTTCATAGATCTTACTTATAAGAACACTTCGTAAATGTGTAATCAGCTCATTCTTTGATAATTATATGCTCTTTACCACCAAACATTTTTTTTTATAATGAGACTATGATTGTGTTGCTTATTTCTTTTAAAACAAGAAATGTGTTCAAATTAAAGCCACCATGAAATATCGGAAATAACCTTGTATTGTTTTCTAATTAAATCACTAGTATTGTCCTGGGATGAAATAATTTGTTCACATTGATTTTTTTTTTTTTTTTTTTTTTTTTTTGCAGTATGCGGGCCTCTCACTGTTGTGGCCTCCCCCGTTGCGGAGCACAGGCTCCGGACGCGCAGGCTCCGGACGCGCAGGCTCAGCGGCCATGGCTCACGGGGCCAGCCGCTCCGCGGCATATGGGATCCTCCCAGACCGGGGCACGAACCCGTATCCCCTGCATCGGCAGGCGGACTCTCAACCACTTGCGCCACCAGGGAGGCCCGTCACATTGATTTTTAATCGTAACATTAATAGCTCATTTCGTTTTTCAACTATGGAGAGGGAATCTGAGTTACATCTTATTTCTGCTTAACATGATTAATATGCAAAATAAACATGTAGAAAATATCTTGGTATAGTTTTATTAAAACTACCATAGTGAATTTATATTAACTCATTTTTATAGATAAATCATTTGTATTTCAGATAAACAATTCAGAGGTTGTATATCTCTGAAATACAAGATCTTCAGAGTAAAACATTGTAATATAAATCCAGCCTTCTAGAAATTTGAAGAGTGGCAATGAAAGTGGTGCTTATGCAATGTCTTACTTTAACATATCAAGTAGATCAAACAACTCATTAGCATTTTAACTTAAGTAGTGGTCAAGTTAATCTTAAACAATAAAAGTTGTTATAGAGCCATGATTTTTTCAAATCTTTATTCTTCATTGTTTTTATTTAGATCCATTTGTATGAAAAGTATTTACATAAGAAAAAATTATTTATAGTCTTCCCCTGTATCACAGAAAAATAAAAAGTTTCCAGAAATACATCTTTGATAAAAGAGACTGTTTGTTTCTTTGAACACCATACATCACAAAGCTGAACCCTCATTGACCAATGGCCAAATCAAAGTGTGTTTTTGTCAAAATGAGGTCAGTGCTCTGAAAATAACATAAGTTACATTTCTGAAAGGAGTATTTTGAATCCAAGCATTAGATGAGATTCACGGATGATGGCAGATGCTGTGAGATGGAATTATCTGCAGTTGGCTGTATCCTCTGAATACTTTGTTATTGCTGGTAATTAATGCTGTTACTGTCTAGAATGATTGAAATAAGCACTTGTAACAGTCAAGGTTCTCCAGAGAAATAGAACCAATAAGAGATATATATGTATCATATAAAGATATATATTATATATAATATATATGATTTAGTTTATAAAATATCTATTTTAAATGATTTATTTTAAGGAGTTAGTTTACACAGTTGTGGGAGCTGGCAAGTCCTAAATGTGAAGTTGAGGCTGTAATCTTAAGACTAATTTCTTCTTCTCTGGGGAGCCTCAGTTTTTCCTCCTAAGGCCTTCAACTTGTTGGATATGGTGACTCTCCTTATAGAGGGTAATCTCCTTTACTTAAAGTCAACTGATTGTAAAAATTTACCTCATCTACAAAATATCTTCACAGCAACAACTAGAATAGTGTTTGATTAAATAACTGGTACTATGCCCTCGTCAACTTGACATGTAAAATTAGCCATCAAAACACTATTTGCTTTGCTGCCTAAGGTACCTGCTGTAGGGCTTCTAGGTGCATGCACTTCTTTTTACTTAGTTTTCTTTTCCACTTCCTTTCATATCTAAGAGTTAGTGCACTAAAGAATCTGTGTTAAGAATCTTTGCAGAATCTCTCCTTCTCCTCCTCCTTTTTGTTCTATGGGTTCAGGGTATTTTTTAAATAAAATTTTACAGTAGCACTTAAACAAAAGCGGAACACCAGCATTTGGTCAAGAGATTGTTTCTGACTTGAGTTTTGCATAATTTTATTGATCATAAAGGAACAACAAGATCTCAGTAGATATTACACTATATGCTTTTGTTACTATCTGGACAGGGAAAGCATAGTGGAATATGGAGACAGCTGCCTATATAATTGGTACACTTACTGGTGTAAGAGGAAAGAAAATTTACTAAATAGTTGCTCATACCCTCTTTTTCATGTTTTCATACCCAGAATCTTAACTTCACTTACAGTCTGTGGGCTCTATCTTCTGTCTGCCTTGAATCTAATCACAACTCCACCAGTTTCTAGCCAGGTGAGATTAGGGCAAGTGTCCTTACCTCTCTGTGCCTCAGGTTTTTAATAAAATTATTTAAAAATGTTAGAAATAATACTGGGATGTTGGAAGGATTAAATAATACATTAGAAAAATATTTTTGCTAAGTCTCTGGCACATATACTTACACAATAAGTGCCAACTGTTACAATAAAAATAATTCCTCTCTATTATTGCTGCATGTTTACCTTGACATGGATTAATTTCAGTGTGACACAGTGGAATAAATATAGATTTGTAAACAAAACATCTTTACTCTCAGTACTGGCTCTGTCATTTACTAGCTGTATGGTCTTAGACAGTTTACTTAGTCTGTCTGGGCCTCAAGTTCACCATGTGTAAATTGAGAAAAATAAATTGTTTAACGTGGTTGGAGGATTAACTACAATAATGTAAAACCATCAGTGCTTGCTGACACACAGTTGGTGTGTAAAAAGAGACTGCATGATTGTTATTGTTTTTATTAAGAATTAAATGACCGAATAAGCAAAAAAGACAATTTGGATCTCATGTTATACATTATTATATTCACATTTATTACATTTACATACATTCACGTTATATATATATTACATTAAGAATGATAGTTTACTTGAATTTTTGTCCCAGTATTCAAATGTAACTCAACTGTCTTGGAAAAGAATCCATCACTTGTTCTCAATAAGGTGAGGCCCTTGTAGTAAGTTCACTCATCTCCTAAGAAGAATAGAAAAGGAATGTTGTAGGTAGGGATTCTTATGCCCTCGGCACATCATTTTTCTCCTACTCTAAATGCTTTACCTGCTTATGACTTGTTTTTCCACTAATGCCTGAAGGAAAGCTTTTCCTTCCTGAGACATGAGTGTCTACATCCAGGTGATTCTTTTTAGACAAACTCCCAGCAGTTGGAAGAATTATTCCTTAGCCCTGTTTTTTTTTTTTTTTTTTTTTCATTTCATTGGAGAGTATTGAACATTACTGCTAAGGAAAACATTTTTGGAAAAAGTGATCAAGTATTTTGTGTACTATTAAAGCTGTTTCTTTGGTGGTAGTTTTCTGCAAGAAATATTTTATAAAAATGGTGAAAACATCTTATGTGAATTTCTTTCTCTTTCTCTCTTCTTTTTTTCTCTTTCTCCTTCTCTCTCTGTACAGGAATGGGGGCTTAGACTCTTTATTAGCTTGGATGAATGCATGTAATTATAACCCAGAAATTATACTGTCATTGATCAAAAATTAAAATCCAAATAGCTTTTCCTCATTGAGTTGATATGTCTTCTGGATTTAGGCAGTGCTCTTCAACAATGAACTTGATTCACTTTCTAAAATAGCCAACAAGTGTCTATTCTTATTGTACATTGTTCCCTGCAAATCTAAAGATATTATGTTGGAGTTGAGGGTCATATTCTTATAAAACGATTTTTTGCCCTATAGGTGACTTTTTAAATGATTGGCATATAAGAAAATAAAAGCCTTTATACCTGACATATCTTTCTGTTTCCCATGAATAAGAAACATGTAATACAGGCATACCTGGAGATATTGTGGGTTCTGTTCCAGGCTACTGCAATAAAGCAAAATATTGAAATAAAGCAAGTCACATGATTTTTTTTTGGTTTCCTAGTGCATATAAAATCATGTTTGCACTATAATGTGTTAAGTGTGCAATAGCATAATGTCTAAAAAATGTGCATACATTAATTTAAAAATACTTTATTGCTAAAAACGCTAACCAACACCTGAGCCTTCAGTGAGTTGTAATCCTTTTGCAAGTGGAGGGTCTTGCCTCAATGTTGATGGCTGCTGACTGATCAGGGTGGTGTTTGCTGAAGGTTGGGTGACTGTGGCGATTTAAAAAAAATAAGACAACAATGAAGTTTGCTGCATTGATTGACTCTTCCTTTTGCAAATAATTTCTCTGTCACATAAGATGCTGTTTGATAGCATTTACCATCAGTAGAACTTCTTTTAAAATTGGAGTGCATCCTCTCAAACACTGCTACTGTTTTATCAACTCGATTTATGTAATATTCTAAAGACTTTGTTGTCATTTCAACAATCTTTACATCAGCTTCACCAGGGATGATTTTCTCCTCAAGAAACCACTTTCTTTGCTCATCCAATAAGAAAAAACTCCTGATCCATTCAAGTATTATCATGAGATTGCAACAATTCAGGCACATCTTCAGGCTCCACTTACAAGTTTCATTTTCTTGCTATTTCCACCACATCTGAAAGGACTTCCTCCACCAAAGTCATGACCCCTCAAAGTCATCCATGAGGGTTGGAATCATTTTCTTCCAAACTCCTATTAATGTTGATACTGTACTTTGACCTCTCCCCATGAGTTATGAATGTTCTTAATAGCATTTGGAATAGGGAATCCTTTTTAGAAGGTTTTCAATTTGTTCTGCCCAGACCCATCAGAGGAGTCTCTATAGCAACTATAGCCTTATGAAACATATTTCTTAAATAATGAAACTTGAAAGACAGAATGACTCCTTGATCCATGGGTTGCAGAATAGATGATGTGTTAGCAGGCATGAAAACAACATTAATTTAATTGTACATCTCCATCACAGTTCCTGGGTGACCAGGTGCATTGTCAATGAGTAGTAATATTTTGAAAGAAATCTTTTTTTCTGAGTAGGTGTTCTCAACAGTGGGATTAAAATATCCAGTAAACTATGTTGTAAACAGATGTACTGTCATCCAGGCTTTGTTGTTCCATTTACAGAGCACAGACAGAGTAGATTGAGCATAATTTTAAAGGGCCCTAGGATTTTTGGAATGGTAAATGAGTACTAGCTTTGACTTAAAGTCACCAGCTGCATTAGTCCCTAACAAGAGAGTCAGCCTGTCCTTTGAAGCTTTGAAGCCAGGCATTGACTTCTCCTCTCTAGCTATAGAAGTCCTAGATGGCATCTTCTTCCAATATAAGGCTATTTCATCTTCACTGAAAACCTGTTGTTTAGTGTAACCACCTTCATTAATGATCTGAGCTAGATCTTCTGGATAACTTGCTGCAGCTTCTACATCAGCACTTGTTGCTTCACCTTGAACTTTTACGTTATGGTTATGGTTCTTTCCTTCAACTTCATGAATCAACCTCTACTAGCTTTAAACTTTTCTTCTGCAGCTTCCTCACCTCTCTCAGCCTTCATAGAACTGAAGAGAATTAGAGTCTTTCTCTGGATTAGGCTTTGGCTGAAGAGAATGTTGTGGCTGGTTTGATCTTCTATCCAGACCACTATAACTTTACCCATATCAGCAATAACATTGCTTGGCTTTCTTATCATTTGTGTGTTCACTAAAATAGCACTTTTAATTTCCTCCAAGAACTTCTCCTTTGCATTCACAGCTTGGCTGTTTGGTGCAAGAGGCCTGGATTTTGGCCTATCCTGGCTTTTGACATGCCTTCCTCACTAAGCTTAATCATTTCTAGCTTTTGATTTAATGCAAAAGGCATGTGACTCTTCCTTTCACTTGAACATTTAGAGGCCATTGTAGGGTTATTAATTGGCCTACTTTCAATACTGTTGTGTCTCAGGGAATAGAGAGGCCTGAGGAGAGGGAGAGAGATGGGGAACAGTAGATCAGTGGAGCAGTCAAAACACACACAACATTTAAGTTTGCTGTCTTATAAGGGTGTGGTTTGTGGCACCCCAAAGCATTTACAACAGTAACCTAAAAGATCACTGATCCCCAATCACCATAACAAATATAGTAATCATGAAAAAGTTTGAAATGTTGGAAGAATTACCAAAATGTGACACAGAGACACAAAGTGAGCAAATACTGTTTGGTGAAATAGTGCTGAAAGACTTGCTCAAGGCAGGGTTGCCACAAATCTTCAATTTGTAAAAAATGCAATATCTGCAAAGTGTAATGAAGCAAAATACAGTAAAATGAGAAATGCTTGTGTTATACAGTAAACAGCCAAAAATATCCTAGTAATTGGGTTTCCATGTCTGTTTGAATAATATAAAAATAAATTATATGTATAACTATATCTCAGTATGAGTTAGCACTCTACTAATGATAAATGGTGAATGAAATGATACATTTTGTATAATTTTAAGTATTTTTGTAGATAATAAGAAGTGATAAACTTGCAACTTAAAATTTTCAGTTATGTTTGGGTCACCTAAGACACGAAGGAGCAATGATTAATAAAGATTGATTTTACTATGCCGTTATGTAATATACACCAAGATACTGCATGTTTAAAGAAAACTTGTCATAAGCAAATTCTTAGAAAATCAGTCTTCTTGAAAGTTTTTTTTTTTTCTTTCCATAAAAGCTACATCATCTTTGCATTTTCTTCTTGGAAGATGAAGTTTTGTCTAAAAAGAAAAAAAGAACTTTATTTTAAAATATCATTTGTAATAGTGATTAGCATTTAATTATATAATCTCCTGTTCTTAAGTTATTTTAAATACAGGTCTTGTCTTCTTGAAATTGTTTTATATTTATTAGGAACTGACACCTTTCAAGCCACCACACATTACTTATTTCCCACAACTAAAACAATATTTGGTTGGTCTGACCATAATTTGACAATATTTTACATGAGGGATTTAATTACACTTGTGAAAATAGAAGCAAATATTTATAAAATAATCTAGTATTTACATGAAACTTGAATAGATTAAAATTGTACAATTATATTCTCAGAATATGAAAAGTTAAGTCGTGTTTAATTTAAACAATTTTGTTTACTAGATGCATTTCTAAAAGCTTGTATAAAGGTTTTCTTAATAACTACATTTCCCTGTTTATATTTTTCATATATTTCAAAGCACAAAGAACTCAAATTAGAATAGAAGATAATAGAGTGAGAAAAAAGAAATTCTAGATATATTCATCTTAATTGTAAATAGAATTATCTTTCTAATTAAGAACAATTTTTATAAAAGACATACACTTCCCTAAAAATTTTATTCCTCTATATAAGAAAGTTCTATCTTAATTATAAAATTAGCATTTCTCAATATTATTAAATATAAAAGTGCATCAATTGTTTTGCATAAAATCTTTTATGTAGAACAAAATATAATATATACAATATAATTCTATTTTGTTAAAAATCTGCAAATCAATGAGAACAATATAATCCCACTTTGGTTGCAAAAATGTCCTATATTATGTATACATATTTGTATTTTTTTTTCATTAGTGTGAAGCAAAATGTGGAAAGAGACATACCAAACTCATTATATGAGGTCTGAAAGTGGAGGAAAAGTTATGCATGAAGTAGGTTAAATTATTCTGGGGTAAAAAGTAATCCCCAAATCTCAGGGTTTAAAAAAAAAAACAGCTACTTAGTTTTCATTCCGACTACTCTCCCATTCAGGTTTGAAAACTTATGAGAGTTCTGTTCAACCACCATAGGCTGGATGAGGGAACCACCATCTCATATGCTGCCAGTGGCTGAGCCAGAGAGAAAGAGAAGTTACATTCTTACTTACAAGTAAATGTTCTGGCCAGGAAGTGACACCTTCACTCACAACACACAGGCCAGAGCTCTCATCGTCTCAACCACAAAATGTCCAGCAAATGCGATCCTACCACAGTCCTGGAAAGCACAGAGCCAGAAATAATGGTGACCAGCCAGAGACGGGGTGCAGTTGCTAACATGTTCTTCATTCTGGTATTGCTTATACTTTTCATTAAAAATGTAAAACTACAGAGGCCACCCTGAAAATATTTACAAACCAGAGGCAGTTCTACCATTATCCTCCCTTCCTCTTCATCACTGTTGTTTTAATTATACAGAAAGATAGGCAGAAATGTAAAAAGAAAACCCAGCCTTCATTAAACAACTTCTCTAGTCTCAGACTTTGTTAGGAAGGTGCTGTGATGCAGAATATATGTCATAGATCCCCTCTCAAGTGGCTTTGATTCCAGCAGGGAAAGGAAGTGATGCAAGAACATGGCATTATAAATGCCACAAACATAAAGCAGACTGGGAAGCCTGGCTGGAAGAGGGATAGTGAAGAAATTGCAGGATTTTTTTTAACACCTCAGATCCTGGTCTGTCTTTTTCCTAAGAGTATTTTTAGCAAAAAAACTAGGAGTGATATGCCTTGTTCTGATGGAAAAAGCTGGTGTAAGTATTCAGTTTAAGTGAAGTGGAGGACTCAGAAAATCTATTAATGACAAATAAATTTAGACTAAAACTAAGCTTAAGATTCAAAACTAAGCTTAAGAATGTGGGCTTCATGGGTGTAGTGATTATAAAGGAAAGAAATTAATAAGCATACGGAAAGAAAACTAAGATATATTGTTGGTATAAGACTACATTCCCTAAATATAAAATGGGTAATAAGAACTGAGCTTTGTATCAATTTCTCTCCTTAAATTGCAATTCCAGGCAGTGATTTCATAGTCTCAGTAATTCAGGAGATCAGGACTAAAACACTACGGGAAGAAAATATTCCTTCTACCTACATTTCAAATCAACACGGTGCTTTGTGTGGAGGTGAGATGAATTCAATTCATTGCTAGAGAGGCTCCATTTTCATACTGCTATCCAATTTCTGCCATGATTTACAGATTCACTGTCCTTTCATTATTGCAGAGTGAAATAGTGAGTTTTTTAACCTGTTGAAGCATAAGTCAAGGAAACAAACATCCTCTACATTTTTTATTGGATCTAGGCTTTAAAAAAATTTATAGGTATAAAGAATGTATACTTGAAGTGCTATTTGAAATGTCATATGACTATTTCAAGAAAGGCAAATAGCAATTAATTTCCCTATTGTAAAAGAAATTTTTGGTCAAAATTTGTTTGTTTAGTAACAAATTAACTGACTGAAAAAAACTCAAGTTATAAATGATGAGAATATTATATTCAAACTAATAGCCAATGATTTGCCATTTTTTGATAGAACTTGTTTTATCAGGAAGTTTGAAAATGTCTTTTAAACCAGTTTATATATGTTCTTGACTTTTTTGGAATGTTCAAATTCAAGCAAAATTTTTAATTCCCATTTTGTGAAGGTTTTGGTTCATTTGCTTATGTGTTTTTACCAGATTAGAAAGGAATTATTTAATATGAAAAGAGTTTGCCTAGTTTATAAGTCCATTTTGATTATCATCTATATAATAGATGTAATTTAAATTAAGACATGCTTTCTATATTTTAGTCCCATACTATGAGGGATTTGCATATAATCCAATATCAACCATGAATAAATGTTATCAAATATATTTTATAAAATGTATAATTCTCCAAATTTACTTGATTTAAAGTATCTAAATATAATTTGAAATAGGTAATTCTACTTGGTTAAACTTTCTTCAGCTGCAAAATATCCTGATGGCAAGTGCTGTCATTAAAGGCAAGAACCCAGGACTCTTTGAAACCAGTAAGTTGGTAACATTGGAATCCCTGAGTTAAGATCCCCTTTATACAGCTCTGGACTCATCTTAAAAAATCTGATCATGTAAAAAGCTTCTTGGGTGTAGTTGTGATTTGAAATATTTAGGAAAGAAGAAATTCTTTATGGTGTGACTATGGGAGAGTTTGGAGTTTTTCTTCATGTCTGATATTTGAAGCACTCAGTGAAAAGTTAAGACACTACAAATTAAAACAACACAGTGAAGTATTAGACTGTTGTCTCCTGTTATGAAATTAACTCTCAACTGTTATTACCAACTTTTGTGCTCAGACTCTCACTCTAACTTTGTTCGGATTTGATTTTTTTATAACATGCTAAGATCACATTGTAAGACATTCATTGGCCTTTAGCCAAAAATAATAAAATTCTGACCTGAACTGCCTCTCTTTTGAAAAAGTAGAAAAGATCCCAAGAGATTGCAATTTTAGATCTCACACATAATTTCCCATTCCCCTCCTATAAATCAGGCTTCTGTAAAATAGTGAGTTATACCATTCACATTTCTGCAGATGCTAAAATTCCCCATTCATTTTCCAGCTTGCATTCTTCAAGAAAAGAGATGTTAGCAGAGATTGTTAAGAGTTGTGGTAGTCGAAAAGAATTGGCAGCATTCCAGTTTGTAGAACTTGTTGACATTCTGCCAATTCCTTTATTAACGCATGTTGCTAAGCAGAGCTGATAATCAGCCAGTGTGTTCTAGCATAGCCATACAGATTGTTAAAGATTTTGAACTACTTCAGTTCCAGTGGGTAAATAGCCACTACTTCATGCCTCCTAGTATCTCCTCCTCCCCCACCTGGGTTTACCCATTGGCACCCTCCCCAACTCCCCCTCCAGCCCAACTTACTACTCTGCATCTACTAAAATAATGTTTAACCGTGTAAGAGGCTTTAAGACCTTGGTCTTTCTAGCATATGGATGGCCCCCAGTTTGATTGGCCAGTGCTCACTTTCTAGCCATTGTTGAATACTTTGAAGATAACTCTTGTTCCTAGGCCTAAGTATGTCTCTAGGCATGTGTAACAGAAATAGAAAAGGGGAAATGATGGCCATAATAATTCAGTTCTGAAGCAGCTGAGATATCTCACAATCAGAGCTGGAATATTGCCTGGAGCCTGTTTGTCAGCATCAACTCTTATCTCTACAATCATCGGGTTCCCTGCTCTGTTACTTAGAGAACACTTCTTGATAGCTACTATTTCCCAGACGCTGTGGGTGCAAGAACTACATGATGAGTCGTTTGTTCAAAAAGCTGAATCAAGTAAAATAAAACTGACATTAAAAAGTCTATGGTGGTATATTAAATGCCCAGTAGGGCGGAGACAAAGGAGAGAGTGGGACAAACTTGTGGGTGACCTGTTCGATTAATTTATTTATTCATTCAAAATATAATGGTGGAACATGTAATTGTTTAGGACTGGAGATACAGAAGTAAACAAGAGAGAGATTTCTCTCCCCTCATATTATTTACAATCCAGCAAGAAAGACTCTAAAGTGAATTACATAATTACTAAATGAATAATAATACTTTGAGAACTAACTCACTTAAAATTTTAATGTGCTTGTCTATTTTCATCTATAAAAACAAGGACCTTGATCATTATAATTCATTACTGCTTGAAAGAAATAAAGTCTTTTATAGACAATTAAGTATTTCCTATTTATTGTCATTGTCTTTCTATTGATTCCATACAAATAATACACTTGGCTATTTTGAAATAAAATGTAAAATTTGTTGAGTAAAGGCAGCAGTGCACTGTGCCATTCCTACTTATCTTGTGGTTTTCCTACTATTTGGTTAAGAGCATTTTCATCATTTGCTCTGTATGGAGAGGTAAGAGTTTACTGACTTGCTCAAGGAGACAGAATCAGTGGTAGACATGCATCAGACCCTTACTACATGATTCTTTGGCCCATTGTTTTTGTAGCCCACTTATCTATCATTTACTCTTAATTTCAAACAACTACGGGCATATTTTCAATCTCATTTTGCTACAACATTAGTACTGCATTCTGATCTCCATTTTTTTTTCTTTAAAGAAAAGCAATCAGAGTTGTTATTTCTCTGGAGTAGCAAGGGAGATATAATTCTTTACTGAGTGACTGCAGTGTGCTAGATTATGTACCAAGTGCAGGAAAATCCCTCTCAATGACTTTGTAAGATGATATCACTCCAATTTATTCTACTTATTGAGGCTAAGGGAGATTAAGATCTTTCCTAAGAGTTCGAGACTGCTAAGTAACACAGCTGGGCTTCAAAACCTGTCCTGTCTCTCAAGACCTTTGTACTATTTCTGACGATATACTGATATATGAAAGTTGATTTTTTTTCTATATTCAATAATATTTGTAGGTGCAATAATAGTATTTACCTGGAAACATTCTTCCTCTTTATTGGGTATGTTTTATATTACATTTCCCTAAAATAGCCTCCATTGCAGTGATAGAGACTACAGTAGGTATTGAAATCATGGAGTTGAAAGGGATCTTACAAAATTGATGATGTGTGGCTGTGTAGTCATTGAAGCTCTTCCAGTGAGAATGAAATGAGAAGGGAGTCAATTCCATGTTTGAACAACTTTGTTTTGAGTTTTGCTGTAATGCCATCAATACTACTTCCTTTGTTGGGAATAGTTATCATTTATAGAAAAATTTGTATGTGGCACATGCTTAGCCAGTGGTATTTTTAATCCTCACAACCACCAAACAATGTAAGCTTAACTATTTTTATTTTTGATGTTGGGAAACTGAGGGTCCAGGGACCAAAATGACAGAGGCAGTCCATGTCTGTTCTAGAATTGAGTCAGCTCCATTTGACTACAATTCTTGTGTTCTCTCCATTATGCCATACCACTACTTCATTATTAGGACAAATAAAAATTCTTAAGTAAAATAGTCCTTCAAATAGTTGAAAGCAGCAATCATATTTTTCCCTTAATCTATTCTTTTTCATGCCAAGAACACTTAGTTTGCCCAATATACATAGGACCTGGTCTCCAGATCATTCAGAGCTACTGTCAGCTTTTGATATCAAAAGCCAACACAGTTCCTCAATGTTGCCCCACTAGTACATACTAGAGTGGAATGTTACCTCTTAGTTCTTGACTAAGCAGACTAAAACACACTTTTGTCTTAGCTTATTTTGGAAGCCCCTTGGTTCATTATGTCTTCACAATAAGCTAAATATCCTACCTTTTGTTTTCCATTAATTTCTATTAAGCAAAGTCTCTCAGTCCTATATTTTTCTAGTTTGACAGTGAGTGTAAGAATTTAAACTTACTTCCCTTAAATTCCATCCTATTAGGCTTAGCTTCTGGTTTCTCATTCAGTGATTGACCTATTTCTCTTCAGATTTATGACATTTGAAAAACCAATATAAATGTACTATATTTCTTCATCTGAATCTCAAACGCGGTTTTAAGTTGAGAGGTTATGTGTTAAACCCTATCCTCTAAGACAAAAGAAGAGCCTGAGGAGGAAAAAAATCCTTGGCCATTTGATGAGAATAGTATGAAATTGGGGAGGATTGATAAGTCATTCTCTCAACAAAGATTTATTGAGAACTTACTCTGTGCCAGACAGTGTTTTAAGCAATGATGTGACAGCAGTAATCTAGATGACAGAAATCACTTTCCTCCATGAACTTATATTTTAGTGGGAATATACAGACAATAAATAAACGTGTGAGGAAAATATCAAGATATGACATGGTAATAATAATATTACAAAAAGAAATAAGTGGGGAAGCTGAGTAGGGAGTGTCAGGTGAGTGTGTGGGAGGAGGATGGAGAGTTCTCTCCCTAAGTTCTTTGCATAAACCTCTATCATACTGATTATGCTGCACTGTAATTATTTGTCCTTTGTCTGACTCTTCCTTTAGACAAATTACTTTCCAGGAAATGTTGTATGTCTTATTCATCTAGACATTTCCAGCATTGAGCACAGTGACTTGCATGCAGTAAGCTTCACTAAAAGTTTAATAAATTAGTAAAAAGTTCTTAAAATCTGAATGATAACAAAAATAATAGCAAACTCTCAAGTGCTTGCTGTGAGCTATGCATTGTGCTGTTGTCTCATTTACTTCTCGTATGACTCTATGAAAACATTTTTAATTTTCTAAAATGATTATTATATTTCCCATCTTACCAATGAGAAAACTGAGCTACAAAGATGCTACATAATTTGAATAAAATCACGTAGCCAACAATCAATGGAAAAGAGATTCAAACCTAGGATCTCTATCTCCAAATCCCATGTCTTTCTAGTTTCTGCCACATAGTACAGAAATAGAACCCTTGTCAACCTCCATATTCCTAGAAATGTTATAAGGTACTATCAGAAATGATGATCTCTATTATATTTAAAAAAAGGAATTTAGGTAGAAGCTGAAGCAAGGCAAGTCAAAGTCTATCAAGCTGACAAATTCAATTCATTCATTCAAAATACCATAATATCCAAATAATTGTTTCTAAATAATAAATAGTTTCAATTATGGTAGACTTGAGAACAAAGAAATGAGAAACAGGAGGGAAAGAATGACAGAGCATTTCCATTACATACTAGAACATGAAGTACCTGCTTTTCCCTTTCTAAGGAAGTATAATGGAGGGGGATGGGGAACATCAGGCAGAGGCCACATTAACAATTGATAAAATGTATAAATCCAAACAGGGATCAAGGAATCATCAGGGTCTTATTCATTGGTCAAGCAGCAATAGGGCTGATTTTAGTGATAATTCTACTACCTTATCCAAGCTGCATGCACATTCCTAAGGGAAATAAAATGAAATGAGGACAGTAATAAGCAAAAGCAGCAGGGGACAGATTACACTATAGAAATGAAGAGAGCCTTGTCCCACAGTTATCTTTACTCACTGCTCAATTCTTTTGCCCGTGAATGAAGCAAAATGGTGGATTATGAGGATCAGGTCTCAACTGTGACACTGAGAAAGTGGTTGAGTGGTATCTCTGTCTCTTAGATTTAAAGCTAGAAACATTGGGAAGTCTACTTGAGTGTATGGATATTTGTATAAATATTTAATAATCACATACACTTTGTATACATTTTGCTTTTCAGATTAATATTGCTTTCCATGAGAGACATTTAAGTTATTTTATAGCAGCATTCTCAACCCAGCCCCTGTATTTTGAGTTAAATGCTTAGTGCTTCTAGAATAAAGACATGTGAAATTGTGATGCAAACATCACAATCTATGTGACTGATAAAGTTACAAATCAGAATTTCCATTACAAATATTATGATCATCTGAACACTTAAAAAAGCATGAGAACACTAAGAATATGTAAATATTTCCTCATTTTAGAGGAAAAAGGTAAAATCCACTAAACTTTAAAAATAATCTTTAGTTACATCTTATACATACTTTACCATGAGAATGGAATGAGATTCAAAATACAGGCCTGTAATCAAGTTTTGGGTTATTTTGCATATTTGAAGTAACACTGATTTTTTTAAAGCATAGAGAAAAGTCACTTACAAAATATTAGATGAAGATTCACTGCAGTTACTTATTAGTTTGCCTGGGCTACCATAACAATACCACAGATTGGGTGGATTAAACAACAGAAATTTATTTTTCCACATTTCTGGAGGTTAGAAATAGGAAAACAATGTATTGGCAGGGTTGGTTTCTTCCAAGGTCTCTCTCCTTGGCTTGTAGATGGCCATTTTCTCCCTGTGTCTACACATCGTCTTACCTCTGTGTCTGTGTCCCAATCTCCTCTTTTTATAAGGACACCACATTGGATTAGGGCCTACATTAATGACCTCATTTAACACATTATTTACCCCTTTAAAGACCCTATCTCTAAATATAGTCACTTCTGTGGTACTAGGAGTAGGACTACAACATATGAATTTTGGGGGACACAATTCAGCCCATAACACTTATTAATAAAGTATTCCTAAGAGACACTTGTAAGGGATTTGGGGAAACAAGACAGGAAGGAGGAATGCAACATAAGTGTGTATTAGGCAAAGTCTTGACCTCAGCCTAGTCATGCTCATTGCTCCGGAGTGTCAAGGGCACCTCAGGCTTTGTCCTGACTCAGGAGAGAGAACTGTGCTTTCTGTGCCCTCAAACCCTGCACCTCTGGCCATTGACCGTTGGCCACAGAAGAGGGGGTGGTAGGTAATTCACATATACTTCTAACTCTGAGTGTGCAGTCAAAGCAGATCAAGGAACCCCATGCAGAGACTCCAGCTGTGGGCCATTAGAAGCAAACACACACAGGATTGGTAAATAGCATTTTACCAATGGATTTTACAGTAGATTTTGGGCAGGTCATCAACTTTGTCCACTTTAACAGATCATGTATAAGGAAAGTATGATTTATTCAGAAATATGTTTTACCATTTGAATATTCACCTGAAGATCAATTTAAAGTGTATATATCCAGAACATTATAATGTTTTTCTGAATTTTTAGAATGATGGCTTTTTTTTAATGTTACATACTATGCAATATAGAATAGTACCAATTTAAAAGTAAAAATACATCTAATATCCCACCACTGAAAATGCAACCATTAATATTTTTGTATATAAATACATGGGGTGATAAGTATGAATATATAAAATGGGATCATAAAACATGCTCATAAAAATGTCAACTATCCTCAAAATAATCTATAAATTTAGTATAATTTCAATCAAAAATCTCCATTGGTTTATTCCTGGAACTAGCCAAATTTATTCTAAAAGTGTACGGAAGAATATATGCATGACAATAGCTAAGACAATCATGAATAAGTGAATAAGGAAATATACTTGTGATATTAGAAATCAAAGTATTTTATAAAACTATAATAACACAGTGTTCTATTTACAAATAAATTAAAATATAGGCTAGTGGAGCAGAATAAAGAGCTGATATCCAAGAATACAGAGCTTCAGTATATAAGGGTGAAAGGATTTAAACAATCAGTGTAAAAAAGTGGATTGTTTGATCTTAGATGGATTAAAAATCTATATATGATAAACAAAATTGTATGATTATCAGAATAAAATACAGGTTCACGAGGAGTTTCTTAACTAAATATTCAATTCACAAATCAGAAAGATTAGCAAACGTGACTATATCAAAATTTTAAACTTTGGGGGAAAAAAGGTGCTTAAACAAAGGAAAAAATATACATAACCGGTAAGGGATTAGCATCCAATTTCACAAATAAGTAGGGAAAAGAAAATAGGAATATTAAAACAAAAAACACAACCAAAAGATACAGAATTATCCCGAATAGATCGGTAGAAAACAAACAAACCAAAACATGTTTGTCTATGCAAGTGTTGGTGAAGATGTGGTGAAAGAAAAGTTCTCATAAACTTTGGAGAGTAACTTGACAGTAATTCGAGGTTCTTCATACCCTTCAAATTAGAAACTGTATTTCAAGGTGTAGTTACTAAAGAATTCTCACAACTATTTTGAATGCACAGACATGTTCAAATAGATTCACTGAAGCTTTATTCATAGTGAGAAAAGTTTGGAGCAACTCAAATACCCATAATAAGGGACATGAATTATTTCACTTATGAAACAATTTTTCATTAAATTAAATACTAATATTTGTCAAACTATGTTATAGACATTCATATATAATTAAACAAGACACAACAATGTATGACCTCAGTAAATAAACTGTGGTACATTCATATAATATCATACTATAAAATACTGTTATGCATAAAATAGATTAATACTAATACATAACAGGATTAGAACTTTGAAAATAATGTTGAGTGAAAAAGTCAGTTGCAGAATGTTATATATTATATGAAACATTAAAGGAACATTTAAAAACAAATACAACATGACATTTATATAGATAATGGATATATTAATATTTAATAAAGATATAAATCATGTTCTTGAAACTGACACATTTTATGATAATGGTAACTTCCTGAGAAAAGGAGGGGAACGAGATTGGTGAGGAGTACATGGAACAAATTAATTTTACCTTTAAGGCTTTATTTATTTAAAAAGAAAAACAATTTGTTGAAGCAGTTACAAAACAAGCTAACATCTGCATAATTTATTTGTTGATATATTAGTATATTGTATACATCTGTCAGCTATCACATATGAAACCACAGGGTCATATCAAATTGACAGTGTCTTAATATCTGAGCTGGTAGAGTACCTTTATTCTACAAAGGGTTCAGAGGTCCAAGGCCTTTCTATACGATTTCTCTGCCATTCTTGGCTTCCATCTTGTGCCAAAATAAGTGCTTCAGCTTCTGCCATCATATTTGCTTTCCAACCAGCAGGAGGAGGAAAGGAATAAAGAGGGCATGTTTCTTCTCATTAAGAGCACAACCCAGAAACTGCACATACCACTTATCTTTGTGGCTTGTTTGCTAGAGCTTAGCCACATGACCACCCTTTGTAAATGTCGTCTTTACTTGGGTGATCATGTGCCCAAGCTAATAATTTTATTATTATGTAAGAGGTCGAGAACAGTCATTGGGGACAACTCTCAATTTCTGCCATAAGTATTTATATGAATAATTGTTTCTTTTTAATAATCCACGTGGTTTTTCTATGTAGAAAATCATATTATTTGAAATTAAGTACAAGTGGCTTCTTCCCTTCCAATCTTTATGCGTATGTTCCCTTTCCTAGTTTTATTGCATTGGTAATGACTCAAGTGCACTGTTGAATAGGAGCAGTGGTGGTGTACAATTTTGTCATTCAATTCTTTTCAATGGGAACACATAAAATTTTACTGTTAAGTTGTTTCCAGTATCGTTTTTAAAGATTGCTCTATCTCTGTGGAGAATAGATTTCAGAAAGATGTGGCAGGAGTACAATCAGGAGATCAGTAAAGAGGTTACTTCAGAATTCCAAGTAAGAGACAGTGGTGGTTTAGACCAGAGAGTGGTTTAAACCAATTCTCGAGAATGGAGAGAATAGCTTGGATTCCAAATAGATTTTGATGAGGGTGGAGAGAAGCTCTTGGATTCAAGATAAATTTTAAAGATAGAACCAATAGTGTTTGCTGGTGGGTTACACTAGAATATACATGTGGAAAGTATGAGGAGAAAATAAGAATAAAGAATGATTTGTTTGTTGTGGCTTGAGAAACTGAGTAAATTGTGATACTATTATTTGAGATGGGAAGGACATGGGAAGAATCAGAGGGTGGGGAGGGAGGCATGAATTAAGAATTATGTTTTGTCCTAGTTATGTTTGAGATGACTATTAGAAATGAAAAGAGAGATGTCAAATCAGGATTTGGAAATTGGAGTCTGGCATTTAGGATAAGGTCTTGGTTAGATACATACATTATGAGTTTTCAGAGTGTATATGGTATTTAAATTTACAAAGTTGGATATTGGCATCACTGGAGTGAGCATAGAGAAAGAGTCAGAGGACTGAATCACTGAGGACTCCAGAACATAGAGATCCAGAAGAAAGAGAAAAATCCAGTGTGTGAAAACATAGAGCTACAATGAGGGAGGTAAAAACCAGGACAAGTGGGGTTCTGAATACTTGATCAACCAAGGCCAATGTTGCTTAGATGTAGAATAAAATAAAAATTGAGAGTAGAACTTTGGATTTGGCTGAATCGGGGTTATTCACTAGTTTAGAAATTTTTTTTTTTTTTTAGTGGAATACAGGAAATGGTAGCTTGATTAGATTCAAGGGAGAAAATAGAGGGCAGTTGGAAAGCGGAGACAGTGAGAATAAAGTACCTCTTCCAATAGTTATTGCAACAGAGGGAAAAGGAATTGAAGAGTTATCGGATGAAGGCAGATATTGGACCAAGGGAGTTTCTTTCTTCTTTTTAATAAATGGAAGACTCACAGTATGTTTCCACAATGAGAGTGGTCCAGCACAGAAAATTTGATAGGGTAGGAGAGAAAACAAGAGCAGAAACATTGATCTTAGGAAGATAAGAAGGACTTGAATTGGATACATATGGAAGGCTTGGCTTTAGAGAGGAACAGAACAGTTCTTTTCTTTGCAGCAAGGAAGACAGAATATATGGGTGTCAATGTGGAATACTGGATTCCGGGGTGAGAAAATAAGAACATTCTCTTCTGCTTGCCTTGGTTTTCCCAGGGAAATGAGATCCTCAGCTATGAGTGAAAAAAGGAGACGATGTAGAGGTGGGAGGAGAAAGGGGAAGGTGTAAAATACTCATCTTAGAGTGGGGAGGTGGTGTGGATTGAATGTGGAAATATGGAAGGACTACTGGGCAACACTGAGGGATCACTTGGGTTTGTGATAATAAATATAAAAGGAGACAATGCATGGCAACTGTTTTTCTTCAGATAGTTTCTGCTAGTCCCATACAGGTACAGAGCAGACTGAGAAAGTATTATGGGGAATGAAATTTGCTGACAATCAATCAGAGGTAGAGAGGGTTTAAGGAGTAGAATATGTATGCAGAGAAGTGATTAGTATGAGAGATAACATATCATGTGTCCTTCCTGATCACAACTTTCTCTTACCTCTTTGTAGGCGATCATTATCCTTTCATTTATAGTAATCACTTCCTTGCTTTTTAAAATAGCTTTATCATCTACCTGTGCACCCCTAAACAGTATAATTTAGTTTTGCTTGTTTTTGAACTTTCTATTAATAAAATTATATCATTTTATATTGCTGCCTTAATCTAGCATTGTTTTAGTCTTGTAAATATCATTCACATTTCGTATAGCTGTAGTTCATTCATTTACTATTGCTGTACAGTATTCAATTAAATGAAAATACCACAATCTGTTCTTACGTTGATAGCTATTTCAAAAAACTCTTTTAGCCTAAGAAAAAGCTTACTAAAAATGATGAGTTTATTTTCAACAATAATAAAACCAAGCCTACCTACAAAAATTGCATATCCTTCCAATAAAAGCAGAAAGAATATTACTAACCCCATAAGAGTATAGATACAAGTAAAGTATTCTGTATATCAAAAGTGTAGAATGAATATTTACATACGTGTTATTCTTTCTTTCTCACAATTGATTATTTCTAGTGAGAAAAGTATCTTTTCAAATGTATTTTGAAATGGCTTGAAAAGGATTTCTGAATACAGTAAGCTGTTACTGGGTTAAGCCTCACATCAAAGATCTCATAAGAAATCAGATAAATATTTTCAATAATGTATGATTGGAAACAACTGACCAAAAGTACCAACTTGTGTAATAAGATTGTGTTGAAGGTAGTTGAAGGCAGAACAGCACTCTGCATGACCAGTGGCACTTTATTTGTTTGATAGTCAAATATAGGATCGATTCTATTTCTTCTCCAACTAACTTCATTTAGCTATTATGTGACAGTAAAACTGATGCAATGTGCTCATTGCTGGGAATTGCTTGCCTGGTCAGCCATAACCTTTCCTCCTAAAGCTTCCCTGAGTGGAGAGAGATAATTTGCAAGTGAAAGGCATGTTAGAATCCTGGAAAGCAAACTAGCATTCACTTTCTAGGAAATACAGCACCCCTTTAACAAAATCCTTTTTCTTCTCTAAATCCTGGAAAAAATACATATGGTGATAGTAGCTGTTCTGAAAATTCAGTATTCTTTTTAGGTTGCTGTTTTTATTAGTTTGTTTCCTAGTAGTATAGTGGCTAAATTTTGAAGGGAGGAGGAAAATCAAAACTCAAATATATCAAGTTATGGTGAATTAGAAAAGCCTTCATGCCTGAACTACATACTGCCTATATATACTACTCACCAATAGAATAATCATAATAACAATAAGAATAATTATATAACATATACTGAGATGCCAGTTACCTCAGTAAATGCTTCATGTACTTTATAAAATTTAGTCTTCACAAAATGTTGGGAACTTACTTTATCCTCCCGTTAATATAGATATGGAAACGAAAGTTTATCTAATACAGTAAGGACCCAGTGATATTACAGAACAGGCAAAATGAACTCCAAGCTTGTGTCCTTGACCTCATTTTACGCTACTGCTCTACACTCCAAGTTCTAGTCAGTTTAATCTACTCCCTGCCTCCAGGGCGCCTCAAGTCCCTCACTCTCCCTAAACATACTTCCTTTCTGGAGCCACTTCTTTGCACATTCTCCAGACAGACTTCTTCCTGCCCAGCCTTCAGGACCTACCAGGTCCCACTTCTTCCATCGTCTCCCCTGACTAACCTAGCAACTATTGGTCTCTCCCTCCTCTTCACCTCTTCAACAATTAACCGGTAACTTACCACACAGTTTAGCCCTCCAATTGTTTTACGTATGCTAATTCTTTTCTACCAACTGGATAATCATTAGCTTGACCCGGATAATCTTTATGGCTTGTCACGCTTTACAGTCCTAAGAATAACATTGTCTATTTTCAACATATTCACCAAACATTCATTATGTTCCAATTCCCAGGCTCCACACTATGAACCTATAAAACTATAACATTTAATAAAACATGATTTCCACCCACAGGAGCTTAGTACTTACTGTAAAAAAATTTATATAAAAATAAATGCCAAGTAGGACACTTTATGTTACAGGGTCCCTTCATATGTGTGTATCATGGCATTTGGTCTCCTGGTAACACTTTGAGGAGTGTCTTCTCAAAGGAGCAAGCTAAAGTCCAGTGCTGGACTTTCTGGTTAAGCCAGAAAAGTAATGACAATAGTTCAGTAATAAAACAGAGCCCTAGTTCCTCTTCAAGGGGTATACATAGCAATCTGACACATATCTTTGAGTTGCTCTGCAGGAACTAAGACACCTCCGCGCCCCACCCCCCCACCAGGTAGAGAATGGTGACTACACGTTAACCACAAGCTTGTAGACTCCAGACTGTTTGGAACCAGAAGGTTGATGATTAAGATTCCTGAAACATCACCCTGTTACCTCACCACCAACCAGTCAGAAGAAACTCATGCATCCTGCAGCTCTCACCACAAGTGTAGCCTTAAAATTCTTCCCTGAAAGCCATCAGAGAGCTTGGGTCCTTTAAGCACAAGAAACCCATTCTCTTTGCTGGGCCCTGCAATAAACTCAGTACTTTCCTTCACCACAACCTGGTGTCAAATAATTGGCTTTGCTGCACTGTGGGCAAGTGGACCCAGGTTGGGTTCGGTATCAATAGCTGTAGCTGTTCATTCAACTTCTCTCTTCCTTTGTGTTTTAGTGCATGGTGACCTGGCTTCCAAATGTCAATGACTAGTGGATATTGGGTATAGCTCCAGTTATAAAGTTGGATAACTTTGAGACGTATTTTCTACTTTGGCTTTCAGACTTTCTCCAGCTGATCAAAGTGGTGGCTGACTTGATAACCCAACCTATATTTTCTGCCTTCCTTTCTTTCCCAATTCCACAATTTCTTTAACACCCAGATAAACCATTTGCAGGATCTCTCTTAAAATAGCTAAGACTTTAAAAAGAAGAGCTTATTTATAGTACATAAAAAGAATCTGTAAACAAGACCAGCATTTAATTTAATTTGAAAAAATGTTTCTTATATTTGACATATATGGTGTCATATTTTCTGTTCATCTCTTTTTAACTAGTTATCTGGAGACATGTAATAATGGGTCTTTTTCTCTCTGAAAAGCAGTCTCCTTAATATAGTAAAAATTTTGATGAACTTTCCTTCTCCATATTAAACAATTCTTTTGTATTTTATTTATGTATATATTTTTCCAGCCGTTTTTGTGGTTCTTCCATGAGGAGTCAGGTCATGGCTGTCTGTGCTTCTGGTCCACTTTGAAAACTTGGAAGAAATTCAATCAATCTAACTCTAGAGATCCACCAAACCAAAACATAGATGTGAAATTGTGGAGTTTTTAATCACATTATCCAGATGGTTTAACACTAAAATAATTAAATTCCTGGAAAGATTTGACAAGATATTAATGACTATATGAGATTTATCTCACATTTCCAAAAATGTTCCTTCTATACATATCAAAACTACAAACATATCAAATAAACTCTCACATACACGCAAAGACAGACACACACAGACTGACAAAGGGCCGTATAATCCTAGAAATACAAAGAGCACATGATCGGTGATTAGGTCTAAGTTTAGGTGTTTTGTCTGGTCTTTGAAGTTGAACTGTAGTACAACAATGTAGCCTCAAATACATTTTGGATTCAATTTTGTAATTCCTTTTCTTGCTAATTAGCAGTAAGATTTTGAATTCCTATTTAAAAATCAGGCTTTGTAAATGCCTAAGCCTCAATTGTATATGCAAATTCCACACATTTTCATACTGTGTGGAATAACTGCATATGCAAACAGGTAATTTGACAGTTAATGATTCATTTGCACGTGCAAACCCTCAATTTTAACATACAGATGCCAATTGATACATGTAAATAATATTCCATGTGGACCCTATTTGCCCAGTCTTTTTTCTCTTTGTAAAGAAACTAGCCTTTAAATATATTTTTTCCATTACAGAAAATCTGTTCATAATCTAGGAATTTTATCTTCAAGAAAACAAAATTTGATTATTTTAGTCTCAAACTTATTGGATTAGCAATACACACACACACACACACACACACACACACACACATATATATATATATATATATATACACACACACACACACATGTGATGGCTGTGTATGTTTGATTAAAAATATAAAATCATGATGCAGCTGATTCTGTTTATCGTTTTAACACTTTTCAACCTGAAATAACATAAAAGCTTTTTTTCTTCAAAAGACCAATAGTTAAAGGGTGTTGATTTATGTAAATCAATAATTTATCAACTTGCTGTCTTTCCTTGCTGCCAGCCAGATGCTTCTCACTTTGCTCAGCCAGACAATGTCAGCTGCAACACATAATGGCCTCTGCTTCGTGTAGAAATAAGAACATAAATATTTTAAAAATCCTGCTACAGGAAGTAAGGCGGGTTGGGGTGGGGGATGAGAGATTTTATTGGTTTATTGTGAGAGTAGAACAAGTCTACATATTTTATGGTTTGGTTTTATCAGGAGTGGAGGCAGGGACATCTCTTAGCCTGATTTTTATCTCCTAACAAGGCTGACAGACCAAAGTCTTTTCATAGCAATTTGTTGAAGACATCTGGTGAAGCTTTCTAGGGGATGAACACACTGCAGAGTGTTCCTCTGGCATCAGTTGGCATGGCAACCAGTAAAAGACTATTCAACATCAGTAGGTTTCAAAAAGGTTGAGGCCTAGTTGAAAATCCATTTGGGCTCCTACCTGCAAAATTCTTTTGAAAATGCACTAAATCTTTTCTTAGGGCTCTAGAGACTGAACCAATATGTACAAGAGTGGCACCTTCAATCTTAAATAATTTTCAAAACATGGGATTAATGATTCCAGTCACCAGAGGTATTACAGAAGACCTGGAATTACTGACACTGTGCTGGAGAGGATATTAGTAGAAATGTGGTTGTTGTTTCCCTTTGTGTCTTATCATTCAGGAAACAGAAGTGTTATTTTCATATTTCTATAAATTCTAAGTTAATAAGGCCAAATGAATGAAAGAAAATCTTCACGGGTTATTTTTAAAATCAAATATATTTATCCCAAAGAATTAAATATGATTTTTTAATGCTGAAACTAAATCATCTATTTTAAAATATTTGTGGCCTCAAGACATTTTAATATAGATTTTTTTTCAAAAAAAAATGTTACTATGTTATACTGGAATACCGTAGTTCAAGAGACACTTTTTATAACATTATTATAAGCCAGTTTAAGCAATTTGTTTTGCTGTCAATTAAGTGATAACTCTTTGAAAATCAAATAAATACTAAGTTTTTTGTTGATATACACACAATTTTCATAAACTCTAACAAAGCTAAAGTAACATTAACTAAAATAAAAAGTTCCCATGTTCTTTTATCCAAAATATTTGTATTGCATGGTAGATTTATAGCCACGGTTCTAAAATGAAATGAAGAAAAAGTGAAAGAAATTTCTAAAAACATGCCCTAAATATATATAAATGAGAAAAATAAATCTTAACATGATACATCATTGCCCTGACCATGAGTTAGAATTCAAGTATTTCATTTAAATTATCCATTCAACAGAGGGTAGTCATCAAACTTAATTTTTAAGTAAAGGGATGTTAATTATAATTTAATTAATAATGTTGGTCTTGAATGATTGGATTTCGATGGCCCATAAACCTTGTGCACTGGAACCCAATAACAACCACCACGACCATTGCCACAATTATTTAGAACAGATCTATACCAATGCCACATAATACAAGTGCTGTTCTCTAACCCCTCCCCTCCCAGACAGTGTAAGAATTAACAAGATGATCCAGGAAGCTCTGTTAGGTTGTTTGATATCAAGCCATGAGGCATATTCAAAGAGGAATTTATTTGTATAATATACAAATAATTGTGGTAACACTATATTACATTTTATTGCTTCAGTGGCAAAGGAAAACAGTGATTCACTCTGCTACAAGGGACAGGAAGCCAAAAGATCTGGTTGTTTATCCTGGTTCTAACCCTGATCTTCTGAATGAGAGGGAACCCTTTCCTTTTCCCAACATCTTAAATTTCCTCTCAGGAGAATGGGAGAAATCAGGTTACCCTTGCTGCTTTCATCGAATTGTGGTAAAGAAGGTAATTTTGTATGACAAGGTTTTGAAAAGTATAAAGTTCTAAAGTATAAATTGACATTGTCACTAATAAAGTCAGGCATGTATAAAATTGAAAATTTTGGATAAAAATATTTCACATAATTAAATAATACCATTTAATTTCTGAGGCACTTAGAAATTCAATACTTTCCTAGCTTCACCAGTGAGCACTGAAGAACTTTTTCTCCTGGGTCCAAAGACAAAAGATGTTTACTCAGCTCTCTCTTTTCTTCCCTTCCTTTCTCCCTCTCTCTCTCTCTCCCTCTCTCTCTCTCTCTCTCTCTCATCTCTAACTCCTTGAAAATTGCCTGGGTAACTACTACCTGCTCTGCCATGACTGCAACACTGCTAGAAAAGGAAAGTCTGCTCACTCTCCAAAGTCCATTGATGTGGGACCACTTCCCTTACAGTCGGCTGGAACACACTGCCAATATTCTGTTCAATACAAATGAAGAAACAAGGCTGAATGAAGTTAGGTAATTAATCCAAAATTATAACCGTCATGAAAGGACTTACCCTTGCTTCCATCTATCTCCAATGTTGTATGCATTTGAGCAAATCAGAAAAGCCAAAGAAGAGGCTCTTTCCTTCATATTTATTCAAATAAACAGTGAATGTTACCTATGGATCAATGAATAATTTATGAGTAATAGTCAAAGGAGGAAGCTGTTCTGAATTCTGGCCCTTAGACCCCTAAACTGACTATACAAAGCAAGTCTTAACAGCTCCCAGAATTCTAGTCCACTCTTCAGGCATTTAAGAGATGATAGGTCATTGCTGCTAGAAAGGCTACAAAACTCTCAAGTTAATGGCTGTTGATTAACAGTGGGGGTTGATCTGCACCCGTACCTTCTGCTGTGAATTTTGAAACCAAAAAACACTGGCAATAAATGGCACACAGAGCCTCGGTTCTTCTGCTCGGCCCCACTTCTCATTTTCCACCCCTTGATAATTGTGCTCCCCCTCCCGCCAGCAGATGCATTCTATTCCAACTTTTTGACACAAGACCTTCAATTCAGTGGATTGAGAGACAAAAGATAGGAAGAAATAGACAATCAGCATGACATATGAACGTAATTTAATGGACTAAAATTAAATTTTAGTTTACAACATATGTTGACTACATGGCCCCAGGGAACTGACATTTGTGCATCATGGCTTGCTAAACTTGTTGCAGACATGACTGCAAAGTTGGAGTTTATCTCCAAGATGCAGAAGTTCCAAAAACCAAGGGACTTCAACTAAACTTCCTTTGAATCATTTTCCACGATGCCAGGAATATCCTGTTACAAACCACAGTGGAGCTCACCAATTAAAGTTTGGGTAGAAGAGAAATTGATAATACATCCTAGTATCTATTCCATTAAATGTTAAGCCTTCAAATGTGTTATTTCATCATAGCTTCAACCACCATATGCACAGGACTAAGTGCTGAAGATTTATCTTGCACCGGAATCTACCCACCCTTCCCCCCATAATCTTTATTCCAGACAATAACAGTGTGATATATTTAGTTTTTAGCAATTTACCACCCATAAAATGCATATAGCCCATTTAGCTAAAAAACGGAAGGAGGAGGACAGAAGTCAGCATGGATCAAAAACACACCTAATAGATCAATAAATTGTAAAAAGGAGGGATATTACACTATGATAGTCTCAGAGTGAGTCAGGTACCAGCCCCTGGTCATATAAGAATATGGTGATTTCCTGGAGTTCCCTGGTGGCCTAGTGGTTAGGATTCCAGGCTTTCACTGCCCTAGCCCAGGTTCAATCCCTGGTCAGGGAACTGAGATCCCCGAAGCTGGGGCTGGACACACATGCACATGGGCAATCCAAAGAGAGAGGCCGGTGAATTCCCTGATGGTCCAGTAATTAAGGCTCCAAGTTTTCACTGCCAAGGGCCTGGGTTTGAACCAAGAAGATCTCCCAAGGTGTGTGACTCCACCAGAAACAAAAACAAAAACAAAACAAAACAAACAAAACAACAACAACAACAACAACAAAAAACCCAGAGAGGCCAGTGTTTCACAAACACGAAAGATGAAATGGCAATGAGACAGTTTACTCTTGCTGGAGAAAAATTATTATATTATGAATTAAATGAGATTTTGCTATCACCCCTGAAACATGCAAAGGCATACACTAAAGTGCACATTTAATGAAATATTCTGAGGTAATTTTTCATATTTGACTTAAAAGGTGCCCTGCCTCCCCATCAGTGGAACCATAACAATGATCTCAAATGGTTGCAGGAATAGAGCTTGATGAGGAGAGACAGCGTGGGGTGGTGGAGAAAGAAACCACTCAGGTGGACCTCCAACCCTAGTCTGTTGAGAACTCGCTGAGAGCCTGGGCAAGTCGGGTCATGGTCCTAAGGCTTAGTTTCACTGTTTATAGAAGTAGCTTGGAGATTCTGTCCATCTCTCTGAGCTTCTACATCATTGTTATGGTTGTTTTTCTTGTGGGGGTGGGGCAGGCTGAGTTCTTTTGCAGAGATTTGGAGCCATATTCATATTTCTCTTCAAATAATCATTTCTCAACTAAATAATTACCCATCAGTTGAACTGAGGGTCCTCTATTCTCCAACTTCAGAATATCTTATTCTAATGAAGTCATTAGCTTTAACTCATGTCGATCTTTGCTTTACAGCTGCAATTTTTTCTAAATGTTCAAGAGACCCTGGGTACCAAAAAATAACTTTTTCCTACCTCTTTTTCTTTTTGGTTAAAATTTTTTGCTTATTTGATTTATTTGTTCTAGAATATACATGGATTAATTTACTCAGCCAATAAAATCACACACACACAACAAATTAATTAGAATCTTCAATATTCTTATCACAAAAGTGAGGGAAAATCAGAGAGGCCTAAATTGGAAGTTAAATCCTGGGTGGGCCCCGGAATCTAACAATGAAGAATATGTTACTTTCACACTTTTATAAACTATGAACCACTGTTATCCAGCTTAGAGACTCATTGGAATTGGAGACTCAGAATTTAACCACTATCCTGAATGCCTTAAATTCCAATTAACAATACCAAGGTTGGGTTTCAAAGTATAGTTCTCTTGTTTTGTTTGCTGATAATTTTAAAATTTGAATTAGATTCTTCATACAGTCATACTCTTTAAACCCAGAGAACACATAAGAAAAAAATTAATAGGTTTTTACCTGACTTTGATCAACAAACATTTATTAGGTACAGAGTACATTATCATCATATCAAGTGCTGGGAATATAGAAGAAAATAAAACCATGGAATCTTCTTACATGGGGCTGTATGGAGGAGGGGCACCCACTGACTGCAGAGCAATGTCCCCAGTGCTAAGGGAGCATGAAATAAGAAGTGATCTGTTCTGTCTGAGAGGTCATGGAAAGGTTACCCAGAGGAAGTGCTGCAATCTAAAGGATGGATGGGCCTTAGTTGGATAGAAAAGGAGCAAGGGGAAAGGAATTCTAGGCAGAGGGAGAGGCAACTGACCAAAGAGCTGAAGCTCTGGGGAGAAGGAATATGAAGTAATCTGAAGATATATTCTAGAATATAAATTTAGAAAAATCATCTGTGACCTTATTGTTCAGGACTTTGGATGCCATGCATGGACTTTGAGATTTATTCCCTTAGAAAATGAGGAGTGTAGGTGAGAATAGTTCTAGTACCTCAAGGAAGAAGAGATGAATCAAGAGTTTCTCTCTGCCCTGCAAATTTGAAGTCTTCATGTGGAGGACAGGAACATTGGAGAAAGCAGTGGGAAGGGCATTAAAATAAAGCCCCAAGGATGGGGCTGGCTTGCATTCATTTCGTTCATGTAATGAGTGAACCCTAAGAGCTACATCTGAAATGATGAATAAGAATTGGCCCTGAGCCACATTTAATGTCTCTGGGTCTCAACCTCCTCATCTATAAAGAGAGGGCATAAGGCTGGCTCAGTGGTTCTCAAACTCAGCTGCCCATCAAAATCAGCTGGGGAGATTTTAACAATATCAATGCCTGGGATCAATATTAAATCAGTGTCTTTGGGTGGCTGGGGGGGTGCAGGATGGGAGAGTCGCCCACGTTGGTTGTTTAATGTTCCCCAGGTGATTCTAACGTGCAGCCAGGATTGAACACTACTGAATAAGATAATCTCTGAGGTCGTTTTTATTTGTGAAGTTGATATTCAAGACTAGCCCAGGGGTTTCCCTGGTGGTGCAGTGGTTGAGAGTCTGTCTACCGATGCAGGGGACACAGGTTCATGCCCCGGGCCGGGAAGATCCCACATGCCATGGAGCGGCTGGACCTGTGAGCCATGGACGCTAAGCCTGTGCATCCGGAGCCTGTGCTCCGCAACGGGAGAGGTCACAACAGTGAGAGGCCCGCGTACCACAACAACAATAAAAAATTTTAAAAATAAATAACTAAATAAAAAGAGTAGCCCAAGTAGAAATTGCAAAAAACAGATAACCTGTTCATCGATGTCTTCCATACTGTGAGCACTTCCCGTTCCTGCACCTGAAATCCAGTGTCCTCGTGCTCCCCAGGAAGTCCCACTAAGATGCTTACTTGTATCATGGAAAAGTCTACTACTGAAGATTTCAGTCCATTGCCAATAAAAAAATATGCCTGGATGACATGTAATCTATCAGAGAGTGGTCTCTGCTGAGAAGCTGTCTCTTTGATTAGTTTTTAACAAAGGTCTTTCTCAGTTTACTCCACTTCACCCTCCTCAATTTCAGGTAAACAACTCTCTTAACTAACCCTTAATTGCTCTGCCTTATCCCTGAGTATTTTGTGTGTAAAATTTTACATGCCTTCCATCCCCTTCATACATCTACCTCTTATTCAAATTGTATCCAGTTTTCCAAATCCAGTTCATGTACTATTTTTATGAAATCTGGCCAGACTTTGCTTTCCTGAATTTATATCACTATTCTCAAGTAATATTTGCATATCTCATGTATTTTATAACCAATTTTATACTTAATTATTCCCTCTCTGTGAGATCTCTTATTCTTGTCTAAACTGTTATTTACATATTCATCAATGTTTACCTTCTTTGGGAAGAATTAAATCGAAAAAAATTAAGAAATTAAATAGGAAAATTATATAGGATATTAAATTTAATTAAATAGGTATAGAGGGTGAAAGAATTGTTAATCTGCCAGGAGTTATAGAAATGTAACTTACAATCCATTCATTTATTTATTTGATGTATATTTATCAAGGACCTACAATCTACTGGTCTTATTTCAGGTGCTAGAGATTCTGAAAAATAAAAAACATCCTGGAGACATGGATATGTACTAAAGCTTGGCAAGGCCACAGATAAGAATGAATGGATAGGTGGGTGGATAGAGGGCCTCTTTGGGCCGTGTGGATATCCTGGATGATTTATGTTAGGGCTTTACATAGGCTTAGAATAGTTCATGTGAGCCCATTTCCTCATTCTTGGAAATGGTAAGACTATATCATTGTTTTTCAGATAAAAACTGAATTGACTTATGATTATAGCAGAGTACCAAGAAAACATGGCAACTTTATTGCACTGGCTTTCAAACAGGTTATTCCTACTCCTTATAATATATCTGTAACCTTCCTCAATTTGTGTGTAGAAGGATTTCTTTCACATTTGATTAATATTTTGTTATAGGTATTAGATTTATTTTTGTAAGAGAAGTAGCTTTAATGGCTTAAAATTTTGGGTATATACATATATATATATATATATATATATATATATGGCTTGACTTTACTAGGATTGTAAAATTTTCCTTAGTGTCAATCTCCCACAAACATTTCAAGGAACATTGCTGGCTAAACATCAATTTGAATAAAACATCAACAAATTAAATTGGAAAACACTTCTTTGCAGTTATAATAGGATAAAAAGTCAAAAGAGGATAATTAAATTATTTGTATTTTGATAATTTCCAAAGGAAATGGCAGACAGTACAACAGAGTTGACAATGTACACTAAAAAGTCCTGTCAAAGTTCCTTAAAAAACTAAAAATAGAACTACCATACGACCCAGCAATCCCACTGTTGGGCATATAGCCTGAGAAAACCATAATTCAAAAAGAGTCACGTACCACAATGTTCACTGCAGCTCTATTTACAATAACCAGGACATGGAAGCAGTCTAAGTGTCCATTGATAAATGAATGGATAAAGAAGATGTGGCACATATATACAATGGAATATTAGTCAGCCATAAAAAGAAATGAAATTGAGTTATTTGTAGTGAGGTGGATGGACCTAGAGTCTGTCATACAGAGTGAAGTAAGTCAGAAAGAGAAAGACAAATACTGTATGCTGACACATATATATGGAATTTAAGAAAAAAAAGTCATGAAGAACATAGGGGTAAGACAGGAATAAAGACACAGACCTACTAGAGAATGGACTTGAGGATATGGGGAGGGGGAAGGGTAAGCTGTGACAAAGCAAAAGAGCGGCATGGACATGTATACACTACCAAATGTAAAACAGATAGCTAGTGGGAAGCAGCCACATAGCATAGGGAGATCAGCTCCGTGCTTTGTGACCACCTAGAGGGGTGGGACAGGGAGGGTGGGAGGGAGACGCAAGAGGGAGGGGATATGGGGATATGTGTATATGTATAGCTGATTCACTTTGTTATACAGCAGAAACTAACACGCCATTGTAAAGCAATTATACTCCAATAAAGATGTTTAAAAAAAATAAAGTGGTAAAACAAAACAAAATGAAAAAATTTCTGTCAAGCTCCTTCCACACCCATGAGCATAGTAAGGTTTGAATGTGATGGAAAGCCACTGGCCAGTTCTCATAAAATCAAACCCAGTTCGCCATTTCTGCTGCTGACAGGAAATGTCATTGCTAGGAAATAAGGCAACAAGCTGCCGTCTCCAAGGCATCAGCGCCTCCGAGACAGATGAGGGGAAGGGGCCCATGTGTAAACAGAAATGACCTGTGCCGCAGAAGAATATGTGTGATTTCCTGGAGCTTGTTTGTGTCTTACTTGGCTAGAAGGACATTGGAACAGTCTTAGGGGAAAGTATTTTGCCCTTAAGGCAAGGTGGCTTATTATCAGAAAAGAAACAATAATAAACAGAAGAAAAAGAGCCAGAGTGATGATTTTTCAAACTCGGGGGCAAGTAATAAGTATCCATGAGACATTTTTGTACACTGTGTGATATTGAAACTCACTTTAAAAAGTGCATGTGTGTATGATTTGCACATAAACTTTCCCATAATATAAAGCACCTTGAGTCTTCTAGCCTCAAACAACTAGGTGTATATTGAGAAGAAATATTGTAATTTCCTGTGTGGGAGTGTGTGTGTGTGTGTGTGTGTGTGTGTGTGTGTGTGTACAGGATAAATATGTATACTATGTGAGTTTATATAATTCACATAGTCTGCATATACAGCTATAAATTCGATAAAATATTAAAATATGCAGGCTGGAAATTTTCAAGTGTGTGCACATATCCAATCTATATGAGAGCACATATCTGTGATCAATTTGTATTTCATATGTCTTAGCTAGGGATTTGCACTTGGGCAAAAAGGGTTACAGAGTCCATTAGCTGATCTGAATTTATGGCAGTACATCTCCTGATGTTCAGCTATGACAGGAATTACTCTCCTCTAATGAGTAATAAATGTGGGTAAGTCATGTGCCCCATTGGATTACTTGGCTAAAATCACATTTAGAAGATGGCTAATTGTCTAAAATTTATCCAAATCCGATACAAATTTTATTGCCACTAATTGCCTTTGCAGGTTTTGGAGCATTAAGCATATTTACATGTATTTGTCATAGCACTCCTATGCACATGTAATGCATGAATAGAATAGTCATGACTACCCAATTTAAACTTTTCAGCTATTTTGGTAATTTATTAAATCATTATGACGAAATATAACTTTCCATTTTTAGAGCTGTGACAAATTGTATTTTTAAACAAAATGTTTTTGTCATGGGTAGTCTATTATTATTGTTTTGCAGTTTTGGCACAACTTAATTGTAATATCAGTGTTATCAACAAGTAAGAACATATTGTAATACCTGTTAGTCCCACTGTAGATTTGTTTGTATTGCCATTCTAAGTCAGCTGAACTATTTTACCCAGTGCCACCATACTAAACAGCTATTTGCAAAACTTTTATATTAATCCCTTATTTGAAATTGCATATATAAAATTGGTGTTTGATGCTGAGTAAACAAATTTTTAAATCATAGAAAATATGTATGAGAGATAACATAGCTAAATATGTAAGAAAGTCTACATTTTTTAAAGATTTCTATAGGAATTTTAAAGCTTTTCCTTTATTAAACAAGTTCATAAAATAATAAAATAAATATTCAAAGGGTTTTGGCTGAGATGGTTTTATATTGAAATACAGTAAGTCCCCTACATATGAACGTTCAAATTGCAAACTTTCAAAGATGGGAATATGCATTCCCATGTCCAACCACGTAAGCTATTTCACATGTCTGACGTACATTACCATGTGCGTGCATCCGCTACTAGTGGTTGTGCTTTTGTGTACTTTACTGTACAGTACTGTATAGAGTACAGTACTGTATAGAGTACAGTAGTACAGCATCTTTATTTTAAGCCCAGGATGTTTGGAAGCAAGCGTAAAAGCAGCAGTGATGTAGCTGGTACTGTTAAGAAGCACCAGCTGTTTTACTGTACTACTGTACTTTTCAAGGTACTGTACTGTAACATTAAAAACGTTTATTTTTCTTGTTTGTTTTTTATGTATTATTTGTGTGAAAAGTATTGTAAACCTATTATAGTACAGTGCTATAGAGCTGATTGTGTTAGTTGGGTACCTAGGCTAACTTTATCAGACTTACAAACAAATTGGACTTACAAATGTGCTCTCAGAACAGAACTCGTTCATGTGTAGGGGACTTACTGTATTCTTCCTTATGAAAATATCCAAGGTAAAAAAGATTAGATTGAGAGATAACAATAAAAAAGAGAATAAAATATATAAATACATATTTTATCAACTAAAAGTTCAGTGAGATAGCAATTTGAGGTCAAATGGCAGTTTCATCCTATGTTCCTATTCCAATCATATAGAAATAATTGATAGCTTATAAAAAATATAATTACACAATGGGGTTTCTATACCAAAAAGAGACATGACTGTGGATCAGAAACAGAGAGGGGGGCTTCCCTGGTGATGCAGTGGTTAAGAATCCTCCTACCAATGCAGGAGACATGGGTTGGATCCCTGGTCCTGGAAGATCCCACTGCTGCAGAGCAACTAAGCCCATGCACCACAACTACTGAGCCTTTGCTCTAGAGCCTGTGAGACACAACTACTGAGCCCTTGTGCTACAACTACTGAGCCCATGTGCCGCAACTACTGACGCCCACACGCTCTAGGACCTGTGTGCCACAACTACTGAGCCTGTGTGCTACAACTACTGAAACCCATGGGCCTAGAGCCCATGCTCTGCAATAAGAAAAGTCACCGCAATGAGAAGCCTGTGCACCGCAACAAAGAGTAGCCCTTGCTCATTGCAAGTGGAGAAAGCCCATGCACAGCAACGAAGACCCAACGCAGCCAAAATATAAATTAAATTTAAAAAAAAAAAGAAAGAAAAGAAACAGAGAAGGAACCCACGGTGTGAGTACGGACTGCTTACTGGAAGCCAGACCTTGAAACAAGTCATCTCAGTCTGGTCCCAAAGCCCAGGTGAATATGGAGGGAGCTGGATGGTCAAAACTGTAGGTGCCCCCATGAGGTCTCACTCTGTTTGCTTGTGAATAAGACCTAGGTTGCCATCTACCAGGCTGGGGAAGAGACAGAGTCACCCAATAGGAATAAAAATCCATGCCAGGATGTCCCATATTCCCACATCAGCAGCCTGATCTGCTACATGGTAAACCTGGGCTCTAAACAGCTTAAAAAACTAGTACAGGGAGAAGCACACTAGAGAAAAATCCCTGGAGAGATGAGTGACTAAAATGAATTAAAACCATGTGAGGAAATTCAGTAACATGAAAGAGAGAAGATGGACTCAACAGACTTAACAAATTCCTATCTAAGGAAATAATGATAATGAAACAATTTGGAAAAGACTATATAACATAGACGCTTTAAATTTTCTATAGCTCTAATAGAGAGAATAGTCCCCATGAAATAAGAGAAACAAAATCCATCAAAAAGTAAGAAATTATTATTTTAAAAGTATAGGTTTCTGTGAAAAATAATCTATTAGAAATATTAGTATGGAAACATATGGTCAAAATATTTTTAAAAGAATACATGAGTTTAGGGGTTCCCTGGTGGCACAGTGGTTGAGAGTCCACTTGCCGATGCAGGGGACACAGGTTCGTGCCCCTGTCCTGGAGGATCCCACATGCCGCGGAGTGGCTGGGCCCGTGAGCCATGGCCACTGAGCCTGAGTGTCCGGAGTCTGTGCTCCGCAATGGGAGAGGCCACAGCAGTGAGAGGCCCGCGTACCGCCAAAAAAAAAAAAAAAGAATAGATGAGTTTAAAGTCATCCAGAAGCAACTAAAGAAACAGTTATTAAATTAGAAGATAGAATGTAGGATACCTGCAATAATGTACCACAAAGAGATAGAAAATCTGAAAGAAAAATTGATATTCTAAGATTAATTAAGAAGTTCCATTTCATGTTTAACATTTCAGAAAAGGAGAATGGGAATAAATTTAAATAGAAAATATTCAAAAGTTTCACAGCTAAGAACTGTCTATACTAAAATATCATCATATTGAAAAAGCCCAAAAGTAGGGTAATTATGTTCAATTAACATCTGAACACATCATAACAAAATTGTAGGATATCAGAGATAAAAGAAATCCTAAAAGCCACAAGAAAGAAAAATTGTGTTGCTTACAATGAATGTCAACAAAACCAACAGCAGATTTCTCATCAGCAGCTAGGATACTCGAATACAGTAGAGTGATAGTTTTAAAACCATTATGAAGAAATAAAACACATAAATTTAATTTTTTTTACCCAGCCAAATAATTATTTCAGAGAGATGGGCATTTGTTGTATTTTCTGACTGCCTCTTTGTTGCTTCAAGAAGCAAGAAGTATAATGAAAATAGGAAAACTGTGAGGCAACAGGCAATGATGAGAAAAAAAATTAGTAGAGTCCAATAGTAAACCGAAATGAATAGAAATCAAAACAAATTAGAAAATAAAATATACAAATTTGGGTATATTTAGCTAAGGGAATCTTTGTTGTTTCTGAGTTTTCTACTCCTTTTGCGAATTCTCAAAACTTGTATAATTGGATTTAAAATGATATTAGAAACATTAGTAACAGAAATAAAATGAAGAAAATCAATTCAAACATTAATACCAGGGAAAAAGTACATAAAATTGAAGACTAAAGTAAAAAAGTAGGAATTGTAAATAATGAGTAAGAAAAAGATATAATGATGATAAAAAATGATAACTACAGAAGAAAAAGATAGAAGATAGTCTAAACATTTACAAATTGGTGTCCGTAAACGAGATCAGAAAAATTAAATTGAAGTAATAAAGTCACAAGAAGAAAATTTACTACCCAAGTCTTCGAATTATGCAAAGAGAATTAAAATACATGCATATCAGTTACATTTTCTGAAATTCCAGAATAAAGAAACTATAAAGAAGCAAAAAGTTGTCCTTAAAAGATCAAAAATTAAGCTTGCTTGAGTCTTACCTTTTATAACATTAAATACCAGAAGGTAATGGATTAAATAAAGGAGATAATTGTAGGACTCAATTTTCAATGTTCTGTGAAGTTGTTGGTAATAGAATAAAACAATCAAAAGGTACTTTGATTTATATAAAGATTCAGAAATTATTGTGCTTAAATACTTTTCCTGAATAAAGTCTCAAAGATTCAGTGTAACTGATTGAGAAAGAAACCAAAATAAGTTGAAAATGGGAAAGCTGTATTAGAAAAGGACTGGTAATTATCATTGAAAGCAACCATTAAAATTTCAAAAAAGTTTAATTTTGTATATATAATTTCAGACAAATTTAGATGCTAAAACAAAAGAAGATAAATAATATAAAATTTTAAAAAATAACATATTCCTCTGCCTCTGGAATCTCTAAGTGAAATAAACCATACCAGGAAATAGGTGAGGAGAGAAGAGAACTCATGTAAACAGAATCCAAAAATTCATATTTCATTCAGGACCTGATAGGTAGAAAACTATTGTCTTAAGGTTTTGATGAAAAGGTAATCATGAAAAGAATGATAATCAAGATCTATTTTAATCAAATCCATATAAATCATAATGAAATAAATATTTGATCCAAATTATGATTTCTGAAAATAAACATAGAAATTATGTAAAATAGAAGGCATAAATATGTGACATACCAGTTGTGAAAATAAATATTAAAGGCTTAACACTTCAATTATAAGTTAAGAATTTCAGCCTCATTCAAAACCCAGAAATCCACCTGTAAGCTATCTATAGGAGGTAAATCTAAAACAAAACAACATAAAGGTTAAAAGAAAGAGAATGGCAGTGACATATCATAAATGTTATTTAAAAATAAGTAATTGGGGTCCTATTTTAATATAGCCAAATCTGATTTTGCTTATGCCATCTCTGGTGGGCCAGCACAGTCGGGGGATGGGAGGTGAGCTGTTTTGTTCTTGTAAATGAAGAATAATATAACCATAGGAAGGAAAAAAATATGCAATATGGGCAGATTGTCTACCCAGAAACCCCAAGAAATCAATTACAAAAAATTTTAAAAAAAAGAAACAAAACAGAGGAATGAGTTTAGTAAATTAGATGTTTCAGAAATCAAGAAGAGTTCTTAAATATCAGTAATAATACAATACAATGAGAAACATAATAGCATCACAGATCATTCTTCAATTTTCTAGTATAAGTGGGGATGCCCCAAATCTGTTTGCAAATTGCTGACAGTGGTACCCACAGGGCTAATGTGTCTAGGAAAATTTAACAGGAATGTGCTGTTGCCTGACCTGGTTGCTGCCACTGGTGACTAGATTTTCATGCAACACAGCACAGCCAGTATGGAGGAAGTTGCATGAACCTATAGAAATTATTTTCCAGGTTTCTTGTCTATGTGGCAGTTTTCAAATTATAATTTTCATATACTTTGGTAACTAGGAGTTTTAATTTATATATTCTAAAACTTTGACATATGTAGGGAAATTAAGATTATACAGCACTGAGGTAATAGGGACTGAAGGCCAGTTGAGTTGATCAATTAAGAAAAACATATTAAATTCATATATACATACTAATGGTATGGTAGATTGAAAACCATAAGCAGGAAAGAGAAGAGATTTAGATTGTGAGTTTCAAGAGAAAAAAATCAACAAAAAACTTTAGTTCATATCTCAAGATATTGTGCATTTTGTTATTTAAAAATTTCTATATTATTATTCTGCTTTTCTATTATTTCTTATTTTTTTATTACTTAGTAGGATGGCAATTCCATTTGTAGTACTATATGTGAATGACTTTTGATTTTCTTTCCCTTTCAAATAATACGTGCCATTAAAACATAACAGAGATCAAAAGGGTCATTGGGATTTCTAGTCTTTGCAGTCAATTTTCTGGAGTCTTCAGCAAAAGTTTAAAGAAAAGGAGAGAATGAATATAGAGAATTCTAAACTTGGGACAATTCACTATAATTTAATACATGATTTGGCATGACAATAACTGTGAATATCAAGGTTAGGGGATAAAAGGAAGAAAACAGTAGCTAAAAAAGGAAAGCTCTTTTTTTTTTTTTGACAATCAATTGAAACAGGTTGAGTTGCTTAAAGGAGTTGTGACTGGTTGTTATACAAGTGAAAGGTCAGGTACAATGTGATAAAAGCGTTTTGAAATACTCACATGAATTCCCTTACTACAAACCAAAATGCCATGTATTGACCAACATAATGTGAGTAGCTTGAAGAAATTTTGGTCAACAACCTGGTTATCAATTCCAAATGGTGGACAAACTTGAAAAGCCTGTGTTTCAAGTGTAAAATGAAGAAAAGAGCTAATCAGAAGATGGAAAATGTGGAAGGTGGGCTTTTTTGAATAGGGAGAATTAGAACTTAAACATATGTAAAAAGTGATGTAATGTTGAATGACAAACATGAATACAAAGGAACAATTTTTTCCTCCGGAAGAAAAATACATTAGTCCAGTTAGTAGAACTAACTCACACCATACAAAATAAACAGCAATTGGTTCAAGCAGTTAAGTCTAGAAAAATAAAAGCATAAATATTTTAAAAGTATATACACCCATTATATTTTCTCAGGGAATGAAAGATATTTTAAATGATATAAGATAACTATGAAAAAAGTAATCAGTCAAAAAGAGAAAAATATTAAACACTAAAATAAAAGACATAAAACACAATGGGAAAATAATTTGCAGTGTACAGACCAAAGTTACTTTTCCTACATGCAAAGCATTTACAATCACTAAAGCACACAGACACATATACATTGACATACAAGTGCAAGCATACACATAGAAAAATGATATATTTTCCAAAGAAAATATTCAAAGACAATAAACATGCAAACTATATTTAACATTACTTGTAAGCAAAGAAATGAAAAGTAAAGATCAACCAAATGAGGTATTGTTTTTATGTATCAATATGGCAATATAAAATAATCAGCATTTAATGTTGGTCAAAACGTCAGGCTGAAAAAAAAAAAAGTCAGGCTGCAAATATTCTTCACACCTGTGGGGTTGCATCTATTGATGCAGTTTCCTGGAAGAAAATATTTGAAAATCTATATCAAATGTAATTTTGTAACAGGACTATACCATAAGGAAACCAGAAGACCCATACAAAAATATGACCTACAATATCATACACAATAGTCTTACATAAAAACAGAGACAATCTAAATAACTGTCAGCTAACTATAATTTATATCTAAAACAGAATATTCTGTATCCATAAATATCATATTTAGAAAAATAGTTACATGAAAGAATATTTATAATACAACCTTAAGTTTAAAAAATTGTACTAAAGTATTTTGTAGAGTAAAATCCAAATATATTAAATGTATTTTATAGGTGTGTATAGTAAAACATTTGCATATTGGTAATAGTAATTGCTGGTGGCAAATGTCAAGAATTTACTAAAGTTTATATGATAAATAAGCAATTACTGATAATCCAGTAAATGTTATATGGTTTTTAAAAAGCTGAAATAACTTTGAATTGTATCCAAATAAAAATAGGTAGACAGAGAGGTAGATGGATACACAGATACATGACACAGCAAATGCAGTGAAATGCTAGTGGTAGAATCTAGGTGATAGGTATATGGGCCTTCACTGTAAAAGTCTTTCAACTTAGTGGTATGTTTGAAAATTTTCATAATAAAATCTCACAAAAAATTAAAAGATATAGCAACAAAATTGTGATATGCCCACTATGATGTGTTAAAATATATTTCTTTTTATTGCATTTATTGAAATATTGATGTATTTAACCTGAGCAAAATATTATTTTTATTAGTTTTAATACTCTGCTGGTTGGGAGTCAGAGGAAAAAAAGAGATTTTCACAGCAGCAAATTCATAGAGGATGAACAATAACAGTGTTAACCAGCAAATAGTTAAAATATAAGTTAATCTCTCTTTGAAAAAGCTATAAAATTATAAGTTATATATTATAAAACTATATTTTACTAAACTCAGTTCTTTGTAAGAACACCAGGCTTAATTTTTGCTTTGTTTTCCTAGTTTTTCAAATCTGTTAATGCATATATGATCATTAATAGCTCTGAACTTCTACCTACTCAGGTAAGCAGGATAGTCCCTGCAGTGGTATTTTCCTCCCTAATTACATGGAGCATTCTCCTCAAGTCCCTTACATGGGACAATTAGTTGGTCTGGGTTATTGCATGCTACTAAAGCTAACCACTCCAGGACTCAGGCCCTGCACCTGAGAACATCAAAGTGCATTGAGGCTAGGTTGCCATCACTGTCTCTTTCTTATGGTGCCACTGAGATAGTGCTTCACTCTTCACATCTATGTCACCCTTGCCAGTGAGGCTATTGTAAAGTGAAAACAAAACTTTCCCTTGTTCTATTAAATTCAGTTGGCATGCACAGCAAAGATGACTGGCTCTATCTGAATTTCAAGAAAATGTTACCTCCACTTAATTCATTGGCATCATTCCTTCTGTAGCCTCTCTTGTTCACGTTGGAAGTCTATTCCCCTTTTTACCAGGCGTTGCTGTGGCTGGAAATTCACTAGTACAACCTGAGAGTCCAGAGAGCTGGACTTCATTGCCACTGTCCCTGTCTTGGCTTTAGCATCAATTTAGCTGCATATACATAATCACTGCAGTGCACGTTCCTGCCAACTCACCCTGACCAACCTCGAATTTGCAGAGACAATACTCCTTCCTTCTGTTTCATGTTTAAACAGCAACATTTTAGAGACTTAAGGGAGAAAGTCCTTTGGGTTCACATTGACACAGTTATTTTCCTCACTAGCAAGTATCCACTCTCATTGAACCCAAAACCACCAGCCTCCTGTGGCCCTTCCATACTTGACTGTCATCCATACTTGAATCTGCTGAAGCTCTTGAGGGATGGGAGGGGGGCAGGGATATTCATATGAAGGGTATTCAAGAAGATCAACACCCAAGGCAATCATTCAGAGAGGTAAAAATAAGTTGTATAAGGGTGCTCTGTGTAGATGTACCCTGTTGTGTTGAGTATACCATATACAGATGTGTTCTGTTAAACTGGAAAGACATACTTACTGTGAGTTATAAACTAAGAAAGGGAATACAAGGCAATTAAGGAATAGGTGAGCAGCCTCTCACACTTAAAAGCATCTGTATATTTGATGAGATCCATCTCAGCAAGCCACTGGCAAGTGATGCCTTGTGAAATCTAGATGGTGAGTTGGTCAGCTAAACTTCCTTTATGAGCTGTCTTTCTCTTTTCCATATTCACTGAGTAAATTTTGGAATTATTTTGCATGTGATAATCTCCCTGGAATGTAGCTTGATGGGAAGTCTCTTACATGTTTGTTACATGGGCTGAAGTCCCCTGCAGACACTGCCAGCATCTCAGTCCCCAAGTAAATGGGATAATTCAGCTCCCCACACTAGACTTATCCAAGTGCCAATTCCAGTCTAGCTGAGACTTCCCCTCCTGGTCAGGTAGCTCATGTGTCAACAGGTATAAACTAGAGCTAAGAATTTTGTGCAAAGACCTCTCTGCTGTGTTCACCTTATTGTATTAAACCTACATACCAATTAATGTTTAGGAAATTTGATATTAGTGACCCAACTTTAGGATGGTTTTGGTATTAATGGCTTACACATTTAGAAATCCTTTTTCTCCTCCTCTGATAACCAAACCTTCCCTCTTTAACATGGCTACTATAACCATTATCTCTTTTTTCCACTTAGCCTTATACAGGCTCTACATTTTTTTTTCGGTTATTAGGGTAGCTACCTGGAAGACTAGCCCTTCAAATGTAGCTCCCCACTTTCTCAGAGCACAATAACTTGAGCCTCTCCTCCCTCAAATAGAAGAACTCTACCTTGAAGATCCTAAAAGTAGAAACAATAGAGTCAAGTGCCCCATTGAAGTCTAGGTGTGGTTTCCCTGGTGACTTAGAAAGTTAGGTAAATGACATAGATCAGAGCACTCCTATTTCCAATCTGTGATAAGAGCTTAGAGGACCAGGTCCTCTTCACTCTTGCACCCAACACAATGCTGTTGGTACATTCCTGAAATATAACCCTAAACTAGGTGTAGATCCCAACGACTGAAGGGTCTGCTTTCTACTATACCTGATAGATGGAAGATCTCTAATTAACCTGGTTGGAATATCCAGGAGGCTCACTATCTGACATTTTTGAATTATTTGCATTTTATACTAAGCATATTTATATTCTAAAATTATTGTTTCTACAATCCAGAAGTTTTACTAAAATCATTAACACTTATTTTTGGTAAATGAAAATATCATTTTCAGGGGATTTTAAACTGTTAAAATATATTTTTTAAATGGTAGTTTAGTCAAAATCTAACAGAGTTATACTTAAAAAATAAGTCTAAGTTACTGAGTTAATCTCTGTTCATTATTTTTAATGCAACCATAGTACATTGTGCCAAAACAAGTTTTCTAAATCAGATAAACATTGCCATAAACACTAAAACACATATTTTAAAAATTTATAGCCATGACTATACTACTGTGTAATTTGTAATTTGTGTTATTTGTGAAACTTCAAAATAACACTCGATTTTTAATTCTTTCCATTAAGAGAAGTCCTATCTGATATCAAAAATATTGACTTCAATATTGTTTACCAAGTATGCATTATGCTTTTTAAAAAATAATCAAATAAAATCTGAATTTGAAAACTGATTGAAGCGCAGTAGAGTGGAGAACATTTCCAACCACACGGAAATAACCAATTGTAATGATTTTCACTATTCTCAATCAAATGGAAAGTCCACTGTCTGATTCTGCTTCATTTTAAAAGCTCATTTGAGTCAAATTAATTTTTCCTTGCCCATATGCGTGCCCTCTAATTTGGCCAATGGCTCTTGCTAATTCACAGTGACAGGTGTGAATGATGTCATCACTTTTTTTGTGTGTGTGTGTGGTACGCGGACCTCTCACTGTTGTGGCCTCTCCCGTTGCGGAGCACAGGCTCTGGACGCGCAGGCTCAGCGGCCATGGCTCACGGGCCCAGCCGCTCCACGGCATGTGGGATCTTCCCGGACCAGGGCACGAACCCGTGTCCCCTGCTTCGGCAGGCGGACTCTCAACCACTGTGCCACCAGCGAAGCCCTGTCATCACTTTTTTATTATTTCTGAGTTCATTGAAAAATATGGTGAAACTATCATAATAAGAAGCACAATCCCAGGAAAGTCTTAACAAATATCATTTCTAAGTTGTTTCCACTGAACAAATGTAAAATTTTGCTTCATCTTTTCTATATATTTATAGTTCAGTTAAAACCAAATAGTGCTGCCTGACCAAGGCCACAACTCATTTGGATAAGACACTGAACTCAGAAAGGTCAGGCAACAGTGCTTAAGGTCATATGACAAGTTCATAGCATAACTGTGGCTATAATCCCCCTTACTAGGGCTGCCCTGAATACTTACCCAGTGGTGTTTCATGAAAATAAAAACAATTCTGGGGACAGACCTGTATTCATTTAGTCATAACTGTGACAGTGGTTTTTCTGGTTCTGTTATTTTATTTTATTTTTTATTGTTTTAATTTTTATTGGAGTATAGTTGATTTACACTGTTGTGTTAGTTTCAGGTGTACAACAAAGTGAATGTTATACATATACATATATCCACTCTTTTTTAGATTATTTTCCAATATAGGTCATTACAGAGTACTGAGTAGTGTTCCCTGTGCTATACAGTGTTTGTTATCAATTTTATATGTAGTAGTGTGTATTCATCAATACCAATCTTCCACTTTATCCCTCCCCCTACTTACCCCCTGGTAACCATAAGTTTGTTTTCTACACCTGTAACTCTATTTCTGTTTTGTAGATAAGTTCATTTGTACCCACATATAAGTGATATCCTATGATATTTGTCTTTCTCTGACTTATTTCACTCAGTATGACAATCTCTAGGTCCATCCATGTTGCTGCAAATGGCATTGTTTTGTTAATTTTTATGGCTTAGTAATATTCCATTGTATATATGCACCACATCTTCTTTATCCATTCCTCAGTTGATGGACATGTAGGTTGCTTCCATGTTCTGGCTATTGCAAATAGTGTTGCAATGAACACTGGGGTGCATGTATCTTTTTGAATTATGGTTTTCTCCAGATATATGCCCAGGAGTAAGATTGCTGGATCATATGGTAGCACTATTTTTAGTTTTTTGAAGCACCTCAATACTGTTCTCCATAGTGGTTGTACCAATTTATATTCCCACCAACAGTGTAAGAGGGTTCCCTTTTCTCCACATCCTCTCCAGCATTTATTGTTTGTAGATTATTTTTATGATGGCCATTCTGACTGGTGTGAGGTGATACCTCATTGTAGTTTTGATTTGCATTTCTATCCCTGGTTTTTCTTTGTCTTCTCTTTTTTGTCCTCATCTGCAAAGTGGAAAAGCTGTCTTCAGTGATTTCAAGTCTATCCTAAGTCCAAAATTTTATTGCTGCTAGAGTGGGAATATTGTCAAATGAGTCCTTTTCTTCCTTCCTTCCTCTTTCTTTTCTCTCCTTCTTGGAATTAAAATTTAGAAATGTCCACAGATAATGCTCACAACTATTTGATGAATTTTTTAACATCTTTATTGAAGTATAATTGCTTTACAATGGTGTGTTAGTTTCTGCTTTATAACAAAGTGAATCAGCTATACATATACATATATCCCCAAAACTCCTCCCTCTTGCATCTCCCTCCCACACTCCCTATCCCACATCTCTAGGTGGTCACAAAGCACTAAGCTGATTTCCCTGTGCTATGTGGCTTCTTCCCACTAGCTATCTATTTTACATTTGGTATTATATATATGTCCATGCCACTCTCTCACTTCGCCCCAGCTTACCCTTCCCCCTCCCCACGTTCTCAAGTCCATTCTCTACGTCTGCATCTTTATTCCTATGCTGCCCCTAGGTTCTTCAGAATCTTTTTTTTTTTTAGATTCCATATATATGTGTTAGCATATGGTATTTCTTTTTGACTTTCTGACTTACTTCACTCTATGACAGAGTCTAGGTCCATCCACCTCACTACAAATAACTCAGTTTTGTTTCTTTTTATGGCTGAGTAATATTCCATTGTATATACGTGCCACATCTTCTTTATCCATTCATCTGTCGATGGACACTTAGGTTGCTTCCATGTCCTGGCTATTGTAAATAGTGCTGCAATGAACATTGTGGTACATGACTCTTTTTGAATTATGGTTTTCTCAGGGTATATACCCAGTAGTGGGATTGCTGGGTCATATGGTAGTTCTATTTTCAGTTTTTTAAGGAACCTCCATACTGTTCTCCATAGTGGCTCTATCAATTTACATTCCCACCAACAGTGCAAAAGGGTTCTCTTTTCTCCACACCCTCTCCAACATTTATTGTTTGTAGATCTTTTGATGATGGCCATTCTGACTGGTGTGATGTGATACCTCATTGTAGTTTTGATGTGCATTTCTCTAATGATTAGTGATGTTGAGCATCCTTTCATGTGTTTGTTGGCAATCTGTATATCTTCTTTGGAGAAATGTCTGTTTAGGTCTTCTGCCCATTTTTGGATTGGGTTGTTTGTTTTTTTGATATTGAGCTGCATGAGCTGATTATAAATTTTCGAGATTAATCCTTTGTTAGTTGCTTCACTTGCAAATATATTCTCTCATTCTGACGGTTGTCTTTACATTTTTTTTTTTTTTTTTTTTTTTTGCGGTACGCGGACCTCTCACTGCTGTGGCCTCTCCTGTTGTGGAGCACAGGATCCAGACGCACAGGCTCAGCGGCCATGGCTCACGGGTCCAGCTGCTCTGCAGCATGTGGGATCTTCCAGGACCAGGGCATGAACCCGTGTCCCCTGCATGGGCAGGCGGACTCTCAACCACTGCGCCACCAGGGAAACCCTGTCTTTTCATCTTATTTATAGTTTCCTTTGCTGTGCAAAAGCTTTTAAGTTTCATTAGGTTCCATTTGTTTATTTTTGTTTTTATTTTCCTTTCTCTAGGAGGTGGGTCAAAAAGGATCTTGCTGTGATTTATGTCAAAGAGTGTTCTTCCTATGTTTTCCTCTAAAAGTTTGGTAGTGTCTGGCCTTACATTTAGGTCTTTATTCCATTTTGGGTTTATTTTTGTGTATGGTTTTAGGGAGTGTTGTAATTTCATTCTTTTACATGGAGCTGTCCAGTTTTCCCAGCACCACTTATTGAAGAGGCTGTCTATTCTCCATTGTATATTCTTGCCTCCTTTATCATAAATAAGGTGACCATACGTGTGTGGTTTTATCTCTGGGCTTTCTATCCTGTTCCATTGATCTATATTTCTGTTTTTGTGCCAGTACTATACTGTCTTGATTACTACAGCTTTGTAGTGTAGCCTGGAAAAGAGATTGTGATGTCTACTTCTTGTTTTCCTTTTTGTTTTGATTCCTAGGTACACTCAGCACTGGTGTAATAGTTAAAAAATTGACAACCCTTTCAGGATAAATCATGCTCAAACTAGACTATGTTGAGTCAGTTATAAAGCCTTTTACTCCTACTTTCATTTTACTCACTCCTTCCCTTCCTAAATGCACACAAACAGATATCTGACACTCTGCTAGCAGATATTCTGATTTATGAGGTTTAAAATGGATTCCTCTTCTATATAGACACAGTCTTCATGTTCTTGGTTTGGCTAGCAGAGGGTTACTCCATGATTCTCCCCCACACCCCCCAAAAATAGCCTCCCTTCACGAGGCTGAGGCAGTCCTCTATGGACCCACATATCTTAGCTCGTCAGGTGAAAGGTGGCCGGATATCAATGCCCTCTCAGCTGCTCTGGCAGGGACTTTGGATCAGTGCAAAACTGCACATCCACACACCCAGTCCTCGGGAAAGCTGTCTTGTTAATATCCTTACAGATTTCTTTCCCTTCCATGTTTAGGTATGTATAATTAAGAAAAATGACCTTAACTATATGTACTTACTCAATTTCTATTTCCAAATCTTACTTTTCTAATAATAATAATAATAATAATAATAATGATAATAACAAATTCAGGAGAAAATTTCCTTAGAAATGAATGAGAATTTCTTGATCATCAGAATAAAAAAATACTAAAACAATACTTTGGGAAATGTAACAAGAAAACAATTGACTAATCTAAACATTTTAGCTGAAGTCTAGGTACTAAATTAAATAATCTGCTTAGATCCTTTTCTTTTAGGATTCTGCTACCTAGATATACTTCAGTCTATAGCAGTATCCAAGAAATGAGGGAGATGTGGTTTAGTTTTGAATGTGCTTGAACCAGTTCTGGGGACAAGCATTTTGATTATAGATAAAAGGGAAGATTTTCAAAAAATTAAAATTTATGGTCTTTTGTAAGTTCTACTGTGATATTAACAGTTTATTTGCATAATAATCTTTGTATTGAGTTTACTCAATTTTATTATTATATGAAAATGGTTTTTTGAGAGCTTTACACTCTACATTATTCCTGTAAGAAATTTGAAAGGGAGAAATATGTAAAAATGACTACTTGAGATTCGATAAGTATATATGGGTGATTTTCTGATTATATTTCTAAAATATTGTTCCCAGATCCATGTACACATTTGGGTAAACTAGCTGCACATATTTATTATGTATATTTTAAATGGGATGCATACCATTAAAGTCCACAGAGTAAGTATATAGTCATTTTGTAAATTATTTATCTGGAAACCTCAAGAGCTTTTTGCTGCTGTTTCATCTGTCAGTTAAATTTGTTTTAGTGGCATAAGAAATAGTTATGTGATATTATTGTATAAAGGAGCCATGAAAATATGTACTATTTACTTGTAAGAATGATCAAATAAATAGACACAAAGGTGTATCCTATCTTGATCAATGCATGTAATTCTTCAAGTGTTAATCAGCTTTTTGCTTGTTCTTCTATGTGAAAATGTACACCCTAATTTAACATATGCTTTTTTATTCATTTAAAAAATGAATTATATTTAGCATTTTTAAAGTTTGCAGATGCATACAATCTTATACATTCTTTACCAAGTTGGGTTTAAAGAATTTTGTAGATTCCTAAAACAACTTATTATTGAAACATTATGAAAAATAATGAAACAACCTAAAAATAATCCATCAGCTTTTTAAATGCACCAACCAAAATGCCTAGAGATAATGTATTTATATTAATATGTGTTAAAATAATAAACTTAAGACTTATTGGTACCCTTTTTATTAACATAACCAAAAATTAGCAATTTTCTATTAAAATTTTCCCTAAAAGATATAAAATTAGAGAAAGTTAAGTAACAATTCACACGCTATTCTATGGGAAGCTTATATAAGACAATTTAAGTGTATGACCTAGAGACTGAGAAAGCCTATAGAAAATTTGTCTTTGAGTCTCAGTTCTTATAGTTGTCCATTTCTTACCAAATCTTCTGATTTCCAGGTCAGGAAGACAGAATGAGCATACCCAGAAACATCCCCATTCCAAACATATACAAATAGGATTTCCTTGGTAGTCCAGTCGTTAAGACACTGTGCTTTCACTGCAAGTGTACGCAGGTTTGATCCCTGGTTGGGGAACTAACATCCTACATGCCACGGGGCACACACACACACACACACACACACACACACACACACCCCATATATATATATATATATATATATATATATATATATAATAAAAAGATAGTTTTAAAAAGTATCTCCAAATACTTTATACAAATGATGATAACAATTAAGCAATTTGCTATATGAGTCTATGGTTCAGGGAAAGAAATGAGAGCTAGAGATGTAAAGTTGAGAGCCATCAACAAATAAATGCTACTTTATCTGTAGAATAGGATTGGGTTTTATAGAGCAAGTAAAAACAGAGAGGATAACAGGAGCCAGGATGGAGGACTGGATTAGACCCATGTCTTTAACATTTAACACTTAGACGGTGGAAGAAGAGGAGGAAATAATAACAACAACAAACACTGAAAAGGAATAACCACTAGAATTGGGAGGAAAAGTAAAAGAATGAGGCATCAAAAAACAAAAGCAGTAAAGCAACTATACACCAATTAAAAACAAACAAACAAACAAAAAAATGTGCAAAGTGTTTCAGCAAAGAAGGGGTTTCACTATGTCAGGCATTCCTAAGAGGTTGAAGAAGATTACAGGGACAGAGAACTGACCACTGGGTTTAGCAAGATGGAGGTCAATGGTGAAACTGACAAGATCAGTTTCAATGGGAGCAGAAAGCATAGACACACAAGCTATATGACTGCTTGGCCAATGGTGAATACACAGAAGACATGCGTATAATCATGAATTTGAGTAAGACCAGTTAACATACATATGTAATGTTTTATATATATATACAATGTATAATTAACTTTCTATAGAGATTTTTACCTGCTTGAGTGAAACCACATGCATTACTTTGCTGGTGCTGCCATAACAAAATACCACAGACCGGGTGATGAAACAATGGAAATTTATTTCTCACAGTTCTGAAGGCTGGAAGTCCAAGATCAAGCTGTCCGTAGGTTTGGTTTCTCCTAAGCCCTCTCTCCTTGGCTTGCAGAGGTCTGCCTTCTCACTGTGTCCTCACATGACCTTTTCTCTATGCATGGATGTCCCTGTTGCCTTATTTCTTAAAAGAATATCAGTCTTGCTGGATTAGAAACCCACCCTTACGACTTCATTTAACCTTAATTACCTCCTTAAAGACCCTATCTACAAATATATTCATGTTGGGGGTTAAAGCTTCAACACATGACCATTGAAGGGACACAATTTTAGTCCATAACACCACATAATAGTTTTAACTTTGTTGGTATTGGATATACCCCAGTAGCAGAGAAAAGAAAATAAATAAAGAAGTAAGGTTATTAATGAAGCTGACTACAGAATCTAAACTTAGGAATGGGCAAGAAAGTTTTGGGGAGCATAAAAGAAGTAGGTTCAATAGATGAAATTCCCAATGAAGATGAAGAATTGTTACAACAGGTAGGATTATTGTGATAATAATAAGTAACATTTACTGAAAACTTTCCGATGTGTCAGCTGGGCTTGTGCTAATGTTATAAGGAAGAGCTATTATTCCCATTTTGCAGATGAGGACACAGGCACAATGTGATTGAGTAACTTGCAAAGGTCACATATTTAGAAAGTGATGAGTCAGAATTTGAAGAATGTCAGTCTGCTTCCAGAGACCACTCTCTTCACCATGGTGCTCTAATTGATTTGGAGGATGAGAAGGAAGTGATATCGACAGAGAAGAATTCCCAAGTGGTAGCTTACTGGGCATGACAAGCTCCAAGGCTGATCCTAAAAATTACTGGCTGAATTTGGACCCAGAGAAAAATAACTTGAAGAGAACAAGTTGCTGAGGGACTAGGGGCATGGATCATGTATATGAAAGATGAATTTTTAAAAAATGATGATAGAATGTTGGTGCTCTAAGTCAATAAGCAAGACCACTCAGAAAAACTGTGTAGAGGACATGGCAGACAATTTACAAAAGAAGTCCCTGTGACCATTAAACTTGAAAATGTCCTATCACCATAATCATCAAAAGATCCAAATTAAAATCTGTATTTAGAAATTGATGATTTTCATAACTCATGAGAAAGACTTTCTCAAACATTGCTTGTGGGAGGATAGCTTGGTATGTATACTTGTTACCCTACTAATTCCACTTCTAGAAACCCACCCTGAATAAAACAGCGATTTAGAAAAAGACTTATGTACGTGGAAAATCACAACAAAGTCATTTATAATAGAAAAAAATCCTGAAAATAACCTAAAGATGCCCAAACAAAAAAATTATTAAATAAAATACCCTCTCATTTCAAAATCATAATGTTTTTTAAACAAAGTACTTTTTTAAAGATTGTTTTGATGTGGATGATTTTTAAAGTCTTTTATTAAATTTGCTATACTATTGCTCCTGGTTGTTTTTATGTTTTGGTTTTTTAGCTGCGAGGCATGTGGGATCTTAGCTCCCTGACCAGGGATTGAACCCACACCCCCTGCATTGGAAGGTGAAGTCTTAACCACTGGGCCACCAGGGAAGCCTCTTCAAAATCGTAATTTTGAAGAATTTTCATATCAGTGAAGAAGACAATTTAAAGACTGGGGTCTCAAATTATATATACCTGTAGTACTGAATTTTGAAGGAAAATAAACAAAATACACCAAAATGATTATTAAGTAAAGGATGATAAGTGATTTTCCTTATATTCTTTTTGCTTCTCTGTATTTTCTGAATTTTGTACAATGAGCATATATTATTTAACTAATCATAAAATGTATATGTTTTTAAATAATAATTCAAAAATATTGCCTAGGAATATGAAAAGCATCATGAAAAACCATCAATTGATCTATTAAGCTCTATTGAATTAAATGTGAGAATAATTAGACTTTAAGTAATAGAGATGATGAATAGGAGTAGAAAAAGAATGGGTGCTGGAGAAAGAAGAACATTAAAAGCATAAAAAATGTTACATGCATAGGAAAGTATCTAATAGAGGCAACACCCTCTTAATCACAGCACATTTTTAAAGAGCATGTTTGGAGACAGAAAGTTATAAACCACATCACAATTAGGTCTGTGGGACATAAAAGATCAAACAAAACATTCAGAATTCCCAATCGAGTAGTACTACGTGTTGGCTGACAGGTTGTGGTGTAGGCAGGGATTTTACATCAATTATTCCAGAGATGACTAAGCCTTGTTACATTTTTTCCAATCTTTTTTTGCCTAAGAAAAATCTGTTTGTGTGTGTGTGTGTGTGTGTGTGTGTGTGTGTGTGTGTGCGCCAATCTCTCCAGCTCCTCAGGTCTTCCCAACCTCATAGGCCTGCACATGGTGGGATGGGGAGACGACCCTGATTCACTCTCTAGCATACAGAATCAACAATGCTCCATTTTTCTCTTTTCTTTCCCATTTATTTTGTATGTTGTGGTCTTGGAGGAGAGAGAAAACCTAGTTCTTCTGGTGTGCATATTCTTCTCAATCATTTGTTTTCTCACGACTGAGATGTTGTGTGAACTTTGAGTAGATGTCTTTGTTCCTTGGGGTTGGGGATGAGGTGAATAAAAGTAGATGGAAAAAGTTGATGAAAACTGTATGAAATCTTCTCTCACAGTGAGGCAGATCCTTAATAAAATGTTATAAATGGTAATTCTCACAGAAGAGCAAACACATATAATTGGTTTATTTTGTAAAGTCTTATTAAACTGAAGACAACTTTTATTTATACACTAAACAGATTACCCACAGGAAATCTGGCTTTCAAATTTGACAGTTTTTTCAAAACTTTCCTTTTTTATTCTAACTCACTTGTGTAAGGACTCCAGCTAATCCACCTAGAAGATTGCAAGGTATTCCCTCTTCTTACTTTGCAGGCTGAGGTATTCACTGAAACCCAGACATATACCCACTTCTTTGTCATCTCTATTGAAACTGTCCATGTTCTATCACAGAGAGTGATCTATTTCCAGCTCAAATTTAAGTGTCACTGGGCATGATAGGCAACAGTCATGTTTGATGTCTTACTTGTTCTCTTATCACCAAAAAACCAGGACATAATGAAGACTCAATAAATGTTTCTTGAGATCATTTTCACGGTATTCCATTTTATTGAATTGACACTTCATGGATGGTCTCTTTTGAGGCTATATTATTTTGCTGGAAATGAATTGTCTGATCATTAGTTGTGATTATCATGATATAAAAAGTCTACTAGATAAAATACCAAAAAATTGTATACATGTTTGTATTATCCATGTCACTACTCTCATCCTTTAATATGTAATTAAATTTACCTTTCAATTTTTTTTTCAGGGATAGAGGAATTTCTATGAACTCAAATTTTAAAAGGATATGAAAATTTATTTTCAAAAGCTTTCATATGTTGACATATACTGATTCCTCTCTCCTTCTCTCTCTCATTAAAGACTACATAAAGAAGATTCCCCAGTATTAATCATATGGCTGTCCTCTACTGGCATGGTGGGGAAGCAGCTTCTTTAAATGGACATGACTTTCTTGGTAAAAGACTGATTTGGAATGTTCAAATGAGAAGTTTCAATACTGTATTCACATCTTGTCTGGAATGGCAGACCTCTGTATAGACCTCTGGTAAGCTAAGATTTACTATGAAGAGGGCATCTTGCTCCTATTCATGTAGCACAATTAGCCACAAGCCAAAGCAGGCAGGTCCCTGACTTTGCTCTTCCAGTGCTGAAAGAGAAGTGTTTCATGGTTGAGCTGGCATAGTTTCCCATCTATTTTACCCAGAGAACATTTCAAAATTTTAATGCAAAATGCAGCTAAGTATTAGCATCAGTTAAAATTGGAGATAAAATGTCCTACCAAAATGACAATATAAAGGCATGATTTGATAAATAACTAATAAATTATATCTATTTTTCACCAACTGCTTTTTTTCCCCTTGTAGCAGTCACATGTTATGTACAAAGAGATATATGTTAATGTAAAAATTTTTAAACAATAAAACATCATACAAACTTAAGTGACTATTATCATTATCATCATCATCATTATGACTGTTATGGCATGTGAATAATCAAAGCAACAGCACTGCATCTCTGTCTATGTAGCTATTTTGTTCCTGAGGTTTGTGCCACCTGGGACTCTACCAGGTAAACAGGGGCAGGTCTCCTTTGCTCTTGCACCCCACAACCTTCTGAGCTTTGGCCCCTGTTCAGGACCTCACTGGAAGAAGACACAAGACCCCTCTATATGGGGCTCACTGACACCTTTGCTCATTTTTTTTTTTTTTTGTCCACAGTGCAGAGACTAGTTTTCTGGTCCCTAAGTGGGTAGAATTGTCTTATTCATGATGTTCTCCAAGACTGTTGACTTTAAAATTTTGGAACTCGAAAAGCAGGGACAGATTTCCTTTCTTCCACTGTTTTCTTATATCACATTCTTTTACCAAAGAATATGCAATGCTTACCTGCCACCTGTATGGGGGTGGAAAAAAATCAAGGGAAGAAAAGAGAGCACTGGGGAAAACAACCCAAATTAGTATTTCAATAATAGTATCCTGTCACTGCTGTAATACAAACTCTAGGATGCCATAAAATTGAGAGGATTTTGCCTATTATTCTGGGGTTAAAGGAATCTTCAGGGAGATTAGGGATTGGGTAATATATCCTCATAAATGGTTACTCTAAACCTACATAAATTTTTAATTGAAAGGAGGTCTTGATCTTTGTATTTGTTACTGGGTCTCATCTGGAGGCTCTAATCCATTCCAGGGGTTCCTAGAGGGTTTAGATTCAAGTCAAGTTCTCCAGAGTTTCTCCAAGATATCAACAATAATAGCCCCTGTTAACATAGAAGCCAACTGGACATTGCAGTATAACCAGAACCCCATGACCCAACAGAAGCAACCGTTAAAACTGAAACTGTGCATATAACTAATTCACCTCTCTCCTTATGCACCAGACCTGCCTTCCATATAAGGATATCCTCAGTATCTACAGCAGCCCCTAGAACATATTAGATTCTCAAGAAATGCTTATTGGATTGTTTTGGAAATAAACTTAATTTTTCGTGTCTTCCCTAAATCAAATATTTACTGTCTGCACAGCTGTGCAGTAGTTTCTAGAAGTCTTTCTACAGTAATTTAGATTTGAAAACTTTGTGCTATTGGATTTTACTGGCATGGTCAACCAGTACAAGTCTGCTGGTTCAGACGCTAGGACGTTTCCTGATTCCTGCAGGGGAGCAAATTGATTCCCTGAACGTAGAATTGCACTATTATTCCAACTCCTTTTACTTATCCTGAGAGCAGCTCAAATCTAGATGTTAAAGGAAAGCCCCAAATTTCAAACACAAGAGTGACAAGAACTTCCATTTTCTTGACATCCTTCTGGTGGATTAGTGGCTGTTATTAGGTTGGATTTGACAGCATTGATTGATTGTCAATTTGATTTAAGAGCACAATGCTACCCCCCTTTCATTTTATTCTTGCCAAGGACCCTTTAAGATTTGACTCTTTTTTTTTTTAATGCAGCCTTTATTTCACCCACCCCCGTAGCCCTCCTTCCTACTTACAGACTTGGAAAGGGGATAATTGAATAATATGCCAGTTTGAGTGGAAGCCATTTTTTATTTTCTTTTTCCTGGGCTTTGTTGTTGGACAGCCTTTAAAAACTTCTTTCTATGTTTCTCTATCAAATAGTAGCTAAATGAAGCTCCTTCTGACTTAAATTATTCTTTGCAATACCTTTGCCTCATCCCAGTCCCTAGTGATGTTCTGACCCTTAGTCCATATTTGATTTGAGTCCTGTAGATTTCCAGTTAAGTGAAAGTGGCCTAGAACCAAGGTGAATCTCCAGAAGCCATTGAATCCAATCCAGGGCATGCAGAAAAGCTCAATTCTAGATGAATGGTGTCTTTTCTATTCTTTAAAATTTCAGAAAGCTCTTCCAATGTTCTTCAAAGTTATGCTGTGTCTACATGGAGTACTATGTTCCTCCCTATCTTTTTTTTTTTTTTTTTTTTTTTTTTTTTCCTTTTTGTGGTATGTGGGCCTCTCACTGTTGTGGCCTCTCCCGTTGCGGAGCACAGGCTCCGGACGCGCAGGCCCAGCGGCCATGGCTCACGGGCCCAGCCACTCCGCGGCATATGGGATCCTCCCAGACCGGGGCACGAACCCTTATCCCCTGCATCGGCAGGCGGACTCTCAACCACTGCGCCACCAGGGAGGCCCCTCCCTATCTTTTATTTGAAAAATTTCAAACCTACAGAGGAAAAGAAAGTGTATGATGAATACTGTATACCCTTCCCCTGGATTCACCATTTATTAACATTATGCCGTTTTTGCTTTCTCTCTCATGTTCATTCTTTCTCGTGATGTACAGATTCTCTCTTATCTATCTATCTATCTATCTATCTATCTACCTATCTATCATCTACCCATCTGTTTGTCTATTCTGGTGAGCAATTTGAAAAGTCATTGCAAACATCATAATACTTTACCTCAGGAAGATTCCTACAAAATACTGTAGACATGTAAGCTGTTTCTCCAATGCCTGACAAACTTATTAAAAAGCAAACAAGAAACCACGTATCAGTAGGTTTATATAGAAAAAAAATTTTTCTTTTAGTGAATCACTCATGTGTGTGTGTGTGTAGAGCAATAGTCTCTCTCTATTGATTTGGGAGCATATGGAAATAAATAACACTTGCATGAGATATATATGCATATAAAAAGAGTTATTTGACTAGTGAATAAAACATGCATGAAACTTAGAAATGCAGGGACATACAAGAAATGCATTCCTGAGTTTTAAAATGCATCCCTTGCCAATTGATTCTGGACCCAAGAGAATTGAGCCAGAGTTGAGCTGGCACTTTGCCATGACGTGAAGAAAACTAGGGCTCTGATGAATTTTGACATGGCAGCACTTGCACTCTCCCAAGGGACTACCATATACTGCTTTTGCTTCCTGAGGTAATAGGCACAAAACCTGCATTAAGTTATATTCTCTGTCCCAATCTTCCATACTAGAGAAATGGAGTTAAAACACATTGCAGCCCAGAAGGGAGGAGAGATAGCAAAAGTGAGTCTGCTGTCTAAGAGATGTGTGTGGAAGGGAAACAGAACCTGGTCATCAGAAAGACAGCCTTTGCCCTTTGTCAGTGAAAGAATATCTTTTCTTTCTGAGAATCTGCTGGCAGCACAGTTCTTTTTTCAATAATTAATGGGTAACTAGAATTGTTTAACCCCCATAGCAGCCTGGGTCTCCAGGGCTTTTCAGGATCTGGAACAATCACCATAAGAATAACTGAGAAATCAGTGAAACGAAAAAAAAGCAAAGCAAGTGTAGGGCAGATCTGCACCAGGAACATGACTCAGACAGGTCGTGTGTGTCTGACCTGATGAAGCTGACAAGCACCATCTCAGTGACAGCCTGAGCTTCCTCTAAACCAGAGGGGCTTCCTAGGCACCTCCTTGGAGAAATCCCCTGGCTCACAAGGTAAACTTGGAAAAGGATGGCTAGGAATGTATTTGATAGAGATAGAGAAAGATGCAGGAGTAGCCTGTTGTACTAGACACCATGTTCTTACAGATGTGTCAAAGGAGGGCCTTAGTCTGCAGTCTGCAAACTGGGGTGTTTAGTTATTGTTCTCTCTCTTTCTTCCCCTCACTCTCCTCCAACCCTTGGGCTGCTCAATTAAAAGTAAACTAAAAGGAAGGCCCCCCAAAGAAATTTCATATAGTACTAGAATCTCAAAAACAAAAGCACACACACAGACACTATCCTTTTACTATAGCTCAGTTAAGCCACCTAGCACAGAACTTCATAGATGGTAAATATTCATTTTCTCAATTAGTTCAAAACATGTCATCACCACTATCATCACCCACCACCACAAATGTTATTATATATAGTTCCTGCCTTGAGTGGACTCAAAGTATATTTTGATACACATTTAAATAGACACAAATGTAGATATGTATGTATATATATATATATATATATATATATATATATATATGTGTGTGTGTGTGTGTGTGTGTGAAAAGACAACACATTAAATTTTAATGATTAGATCATTTGCCTGTTGCGCCCTTACTTGCACTTCAAAAGTGATTTCCGAAAGTGCAGTTATGGTGTCTTATTCACATTTATCCTTTATGCAATGGCAATTATATTAGGTCCTTCATAAAGATTTTTTTTAAAGAATGAAATCTAGTACAGCTATTGAATGAATAGTGTCAAACAAAACATTTTATTGGAACTCAGAAATGGAAGACAATTTTTGAATGCAAAAGTTTTGGCAAGACTTCATGAAGAAATCATAGACGTTAAACAAGAAAAAATGAGAAAACCTGAAAAACGTGCCATACAGGGTTACTCCCCGACAAAGGTCTGAACAGATTGGAGTGGATGATTTGGAAGTTTCAAAAGATTGATCTTTGATAGCACATGAACTGTTTCGTTTTGGGTTTTTTTTGTTTGTTTGTTGCAGTACGCGGGCCTCTCACTGTTGTGGCCTCTCCCGTTGTGGAGCACAGGTTCCAGACGCACAGGCTCAGCAGCCATGGCTTACGGGCCCAGCCACTCTGCAGCATGTGAGATCTTCCCGGACCGGGGCACGAACCCGCGTCCCCTGCCTGCATCGACAGGCGGACTCTCAACCACTGCGCCACCAGGGAAGCCCCGTTTTGGTTTTTAATGTAGCCTAAGAAAAGTTCTTGAGAGAGAGAGAAAGAAATATTAGAATGTTTTAGGAACTCAAATTGGGTGTCACTATGCAGAACAGATTAAGCAGAGGAGATAACAGAGCCAAGAATCTTACAGATATAGACTAGGAAATAATTAAGTGCTATGGAGAGAAAAGGAAGGAACACAGAGAAGGATATAGCAGCAGATAAAGTAATACCATTTAGTGGACGATTAAGGAGCAAGACAGAAAAAGGAGTCAAAGATAGCTGAGAGCCAGAAGACTCTGAAGCATGGCGATAACATTAAGCCCTACAGGAAAATACAGTTAGAGCAAGATGGCCTTGGGCTAAAGAATATAAATTTGAGGGCCTCCCTGGTGACGCAGGTGGTTGAGAGTCCGCCTGCCGATGCAGGGGATACGGGTTCGTGCCCCGGTCTGGGAGGATCCCATATGCCGCGGAGCGGCTGGGCCCGTGAGCCATGGCCGCTGAGCCTGCGCGTCCAGAGCCTGCGCGTCCGGAGCCTGTGCTCCGCAACGGGGGAGGCCACAACAGTGAGAGGCCCGCATACCGCAAAAAAAAAAAAAAAGAATATAAATTTGAGTTGCATTTGTTGAACTGTTCAGTAAAAAATAAAGGATTCAGGGTTATTCAACATGGTAGTCAAGGCTAGAATGTATTTCTTAGAATCATGTACACAGGGTTGGTGATCCAAGCATCTCACATTGAATCCCTTTATCATTGGCTGCTTTCTCCCTTCTCTCCATGGTGTTGTACCAGTAATGGTCTCCATTAGCAGCATGTTGGCTCATTGACTGTACAAATGATGAGACAAAGTAGTTTCTTCCACAGATATACCTTCTTGTTCTGAAATGTGCAGTTGAATCTTTAAATGGGCATTCACAGCTTCTCATGCCAGCCTCTCAAGATCATATATCTTATTATTTTAATAAACATATCACAGGATAAGCTTTTCCAAGCAAGTGCTGCTACTCTTAATAATGTCTGCTTGTGTCCCTTGTCATCTTCATTTATTCAATTTTAAACTTCATAGTTTTGACCAGTCTCCTTTCCCAGTTTGGCATTTGGTGTTATGGATATCTTCTTGTTTAATTGAAAATGAAGGAGTTTTTCTCCCATATACAACTTTTTCCTTTTACTACTATTTGCTTATTTCAGGAGGGGGAAGTGAATCAGAATGCTTGTTGAACTATGTTTGAACGAAAGATTTACTTCATTTTAACTTACCTAGAGGATATTAAACAGCATAAAACTGAGGTGTGAGAGGAAGTTCTAGACCCTATGTCATAAATTTCTGAATTAAGAAATTGGTCTGCCTTGAGAGCTGAAAAAGAGGATCCAAAGCCCTTTTATATATCCAACCATATGAAACAGTCTGAATATTCCCTGTTGATATCTAAATGAACAGATGTGTAACAGAAAAGTGTTGTTTTTTACTGGGACTTCTGTCATGTAGAAAACATTGGAAAGCTATCACAGCTATTTTTTGTGGTAGCAGGATTCCTCTTCTGTATCCTATAGCTGTTCCTATGGGATTTTTGAGAAGGAGGCCATATTTATTGCCATATTCTAGAAAAACACTCTCTCTGTTCCAGCATGCAAATGTTCATAGCATCATATCTGGATTATTAAAGTGTCTCAATTCAGTATCTATTAATGAAAGGCCAAGAGGGTTAAAATATATTTTGGGTGAATTATAAACCCTTTCCTGCCTTTTTTGAGCAGTTGAATAAAATTTGTAATAATGAATGTGTTTATGAAAACCTGAAACTATTATCCTCTACTTAGATCAAGTTAAAACTTAAGAATCCAAAGGAAGCAGAAAGTTTTATAGTAAAAACTTGATAAATAAGAGAATGAGAGAATCAGCTGTTAGGATAAAAAAATAACCAGGACTTTAATTAAATATTTTTCATAGAGTAAGGTTATTATTTTCCCTGAGGACTTGCCCTTTCCACTATTTCATTTTACCTCCATGGTTTCCTTTTCGTTTTAAATGGAGGAACACTATAGCTTATATTTTTCTTTGGCAAAGACTACTTATTCTTTAATAAGGACAGATAGTGCTTTCTTTGTGGAGCTCATTGACTTTCTTGCTGTGCACTTAGACTCTTAGAGCTAAAGTAATGAGTTTTAGATAAATAATGGAAGTTTCTTAACTTTATAAAAGTTTCTTTCAAAAGATGCTGGTAATTAACCTGTTAGAGATCCAGTAAAGAAATTACTTATTAGAATTTTGTAAAACAAGCATTTATTTGTAAGTCTTGTTTTAAACTCAAGTGCACTTCCTGCAAGACATATGACTGGTTCATAGGTGTTGTCCAGCACTTGAATGGACTCCATAATGAAACTGACAAACATATTAATACTCTTCATCTTAGTTTTGGATCCTGGAAAAAAGACCCATGTTCCAGAAAACAAAAACCATATGTGGTAGGTACAAAGAGTAAAATGAAGCTTAGAAATGTTAACTTGTCTACAATCACACAACTAGTAAGTTTTGAAGTGTGTAGAAATAGAAGGAGAAGTAGCAGTTGTGTTAGCCAAGGAGCATGGGTTACAAAGGAATAATGGATTTTATACAAAGCTAGAAGTTACATTATCTGGAAGTCACTTTGGACAAGAGAAAGATGTCTATACAATATATTGAGACCAAGAATAACTTTTTCATCAACCTTACAAATCAGCCTTAATAGCAAGTTAAATTAAACATGTGTAATAAAGGCAATAAATTCTCAAAAAAAATATTGCTACTAGTGAGAATGTCTAACACAAATGCTGTCTAGGCTTTGAGAACAACATCCTCCTACTCCAACAGCAAAAATGAATAAAATAAAGTAAAATAAAATATATAATTGGAAGTATCCACTTGAATGAATTTGCTAGAAAAGTATTTTGCTTAATTGCAACTTTACAAAAATATGCTGTTTAATTGCAACATCAATAAAGAAAATTGTATAGATATCCTAAATAATTATTTGAGGAAGACTCACTTGAACACCTAAGTCCTAGGATGTTTACCACAAATTTACTACATTATACATGCAGACCTTATACTTTTTAAGAGTATTGTATAATTTTAATACTAATTAAGATTTTCTAAGATTGCTATTAAAATAATTTTGTATTTCCTGTTCATACTACAGTTAAATATAGAAGGAAAAGAGTCTCAAGAACTTTGAGGTATCATAGCCCTTACACAAAGTGGATGATGTATATGTAAAGAAACCATGATGGATAGTACTTACAATTGATATATAACTAATATAGAGTTAATTTTTTTTCCTATCAGGTATCACCCATAAATTCAAGGTATGACTAATTTCATAATTTTACATGTAAAAAATTATTTTAAAGATCTGTTTATATCTGCTGACACTTTTATTGGCTTTTGAAGTTGTTCCAGTTGAAATTAGAGAATTTTACTTTAGCTTACAAAACATGCTTGGATACCATTATTATACATATTTTCTTATTTATAAATCCCAATTGTGTGCTTGAGAGTAACAGTCCACACATTTCTTGATCTTCATAGTTCCATGTTCAAAGCTTTATAAAGAGAATGTGCTTTCATTATAAACAACCCGCATGTCAAATACCATTTATGGGTGTCCTACAGGCTCAGAGACTCTTACCTCTACTGTGGTTCTAGTACAGAAAGACAATATATAGCCCTGTAGCTTTACACTTGCCAGTAAGTCTCTCTACCTCTTATTCCAAGCCCTGACTGCACAGGAGGAAGCATCCAAGTATTCTCAAGTATTACACTTATCTCCTACTGAGAAAACACTATATTCTACTACTTGTGATGAGAGTAGTTAATCATGAAATAAAGTGAGGTTTCTCTATAAATAAAATGACAGTTTAGTACAGAGAATAGAAGCAAATCAAGACACTAGTTCTTGGTGTTTCTCCAAGAAAGAACTACATCCACATTCACTTTAAAATAGTACTCTATAATAATTATTTTGGGTGAAAAACATTACCTTCTTCATGGACTTTTAAAAATCAGTTTTCTTAAGTACACCTGTGGTAGGCAAAAGTTGACACCCATTTCATCCCCCCAACCAGACATGTGCCACTTAATCCCTAGAACCTGTTAATATAATGAGATATCACTTCCCATGATTATGTCATATTATTTAGCACATTTGACTTATAATAGGGGAATTCTCTGTGGGCCTGGCCTAATCATATGTGCCCTTAAAAGCAGAAAAGAAAGGCAGCAAGGAAAGGAAGAAAGATTTGAAGCATGAGAAGGACTCAACATGCTGCTGTTGGCTTTGAAGATGGAGAGAGCCATGTGGAAAGGAATATGGGTAGCCTCCTGGGGAAAAGATGGCCTCCCCTGCAGCCAGAATAGGACTGAAGACTTTGAAAGCAGATGGTCTATTCAAGAGGTGTTGAGACAATCACCTATCCATGTGGTATAAAAAATAAAATTAGTTCCCTAATTCCCACCATGAAGCTAAATGAATTCCAGAAATATTGAAAACCTAAATAACAAACAAAACTTTAAACTCTTAGATGGAAAAGTAGGACAATGCTTTTTTTTTTTTTTTAAATAGGATGGATTTCTCAAAGAAAGAAAAAAATCACATGAAGAAAAAAAATGATTTTTAAAAGTTTGGTGTCATAAAAGACACCACAAACAATGCTTAAAACCAAGGATGTTAAAATACATTTGACACATATATAATGTACAAATATAATTTTCCAAAATACATAAATAACTCCTATAAATAAAAGTGAAAAAGATACAAACAATCCAGTAAATAGGAACCTGGTTAGAGTGAAAACAAAAACAAAAACATGAATTAACAGAAAAAGAAGACCTAATGGCCAAAAAAAGCAGGAAAAGATAATTGACCTTACCAGCAATCACAAAAATGCAAGCTAAAACAACTAATTGTGTCATGCTTGCAATCAACAGATTTGCAAAAATTAAAAGCTGAAAATAATAAAAATTAATGAGTATGCATTATGTGCATGTGTTACGAATGGAGAAGGGTAGAATTTGATTTCTCATTCACTGATTATGGAGTTAAAAATTGGTATAAGCATTTTAAGATGAATTTTACAATATTTAGGAAGATTGAATTACTTGAGCCCAACAATTTCACTTCTAGATGTTTTTCCCAGTTGAGCTACAGAACAGGTCACAAAGTGACTTCTACAAAAGATGTTCTATGCAGAATATTTGCGTAAGGAAAAACTGAAAATTATCTAACTATTTATTTATAGGCTAAGGAATAAATAAAATATAGTATGTCAGGTTCAGAAGTACTATGCTAGAATGACCTAATTAGATTTCTATGATTAAACGTGAAAATTTTTTAAAACAATAAAATACAGTGAGATCAATATCTAGTCACAAAATATTCTCTATGCTATTTATGAGTAATTTTATATAAAACTTTGGCTTTGAATTGCTGCAAAACAAGCTCAAGATCATGGCTGCCTCTTGGGATGGAAGAAATGTTTAAGCCTCAGAAAGATAAAAGAAATTTAATGACAATGTAATGGTTTGCTTCTTTCTTGTATAAAAAGAAACACTTAAAGCAAATATGACATAAGTTAACTCTTATTTTGGGTATTTGGTAGATGGCTATTTTAAAGAGAATACACTTGCAGGCAACTGGCTGCTGTTTTAATTCAATATATAGGCTGAATGTGAAGTTTCTCACATAATTTATTTCCCTCAGACCTTTGAAAGATTAATTCCCAGTTCATAATACCTGGGATGATCAAGTAATATATGATGATTATAAAATAGCCCCAGTTTCTAATCAAATGTTCAGAGGATAGAGCCTGACTAAATATGGGGGCAGGAAGAAAGTATGGACCCCTTGACAAGAGGACATAGTACATATAATACTCCCCTTACATCTCAAGACAAAATTCTGGAGAAATACCATGATTTTCCATAAGAAAAAGAATGTATCATTGGAACATTCATCTCTAGTCAATATTCTCTGAAGCAGAAAACACATCAGCCACCTTCACTCAATTGGCAGGAACTCAACTATACTCTGGTAATTAGCTCAGGTTGAGCGAACACAATGGAGGGGATACAGAAAGGGTTTTTATTCCTCTCTAATCAGGGAATAGCCAAGGCCCCCTGTACAGGGAGAATCACGCTTTGTCAGATTTGTAGGTTCCTAAGCACATGATACAAACCTTATGTCCTTGGGCAACGCTAAGCTCTTTATCTTATCTTTTCTTTCACTGACACTGGAATGTCTTTGTCCCAATTGCTATTGCAATAATTATGAATGAAATTCTGTACAAAATGGTTGTGGAATTTCTGATTTATTAGATTCTAAAAGCATCCAATACTCTGTCATAATAGTGAATAGAGAAGAAATTAATTCTTTGCTGAATAGAATTGCTATTTAGCTGCTTTGTTTCTCTTTAAAGTATCACCCAAATTGGAGTAATTATCATTGGAAGTCAGGAACCTAAAGTGGCCCAAATTATTTTTCTTGTTCAATTCAGTAATTGTACTTGCATTAATAAGAGTATTTGTCTATAGAGCTCCAGACATTTCAGTTTGTTAGGAATTGTTTAAGCCAAATCAAATATTATTAATGTATGCACCAAAACAAAGGGGTAAAAGAGGTTTCAAACAAGAGAATTAGAGAAAGAAAAAAATAAATTTAAAAAAAGGCTTTTATAGATTATATCTTTGGGTGAAATGTTACAGGCATAATGGTTTTAATATTTTTGTTTTTAACCCTATCTCGACTTCATCTTCACTTTGAAAAATAACCTACATGAATTTTTCACTAGCCCTTAATGTTAGATGATTTCAGATATAATTTCTTTCAAATTGTGAAAGCAGACTATATCCTTATATTAGCTAATGCATGTGAGTGTGACCCATAATCATGTTTGTCAGCTTCTTGGCTCATCTGCATAATGAAAAAAATTAACGTAATACCTTGAATTCTGAATTGTGTCCTTCCTCTTGTGCTGGGAAATTCTTTGCATCACCCTTTGATTACTTAACTGATCATACAAATTTCAAGGTGTATGTTTACAAATATTTTGTTGTGTTTCTCATGCTATTAGCATTCTGAAGCTTTTTCTTTCCAGGTTTCTATGGCAACAAGGGTACAGCACATTCATTAAAAAGAAGTTCTGTTTAATTGATCTACTAATGTATTGCTTAATAGTAACTGTTAAGCAGTCTTTTGTTTCCAGGTCATATTTAGGGTTCACCTATTTGCATAAAAACATTTCATTAACTGAAACCAATTATTAATAGTAATTTTCTTTCTTTAGTTTTAAATAACTAAACCCTCACTGAGGTTTTCTGAATAGCAAATATTTGTAGCTTTCAGAATACACTTGCTGTATGAGTTTGGCTTGCTTTGTTTCTGTGAGCTGCAAGAAAATTATAGAGCTTGAAAATTTTGATCCAAGGAGACAAAAATAAGGTGTCTCTTCTTTACAATTGAAAGTTAAATATTCAGGGATGCTAACTCTAGGCCACATCATATATTTGATAACAGTGATAGTTATTTGATACTTCTGGTGTTAAAATACTCTAGGCATGAATACAAAATTTATATTAGAGGCTTTTATGGTACTCAAGGGAAAATCTGACACTGCATATATATTTAAAGATCTATGAACATATTTTAGAATTAATGCTTGTAGATATAAAGATTTTTTAGTAAAAGGGAAGTGCTGTTTCATTTAGGTTGAGTTAATAAAGTATCTTAATGCAAGCCAAAAGCACTTATAATTGATACTTATCTCTGAGTAAAGTGAGGTTAAATTGTGTCTGTACATAGCGTGTGTACCAGAGTTTGTAAATGTGGTGCATTTTTGAGTGTTAGACAGTGATTTGGATATATGTATCCATATGTAGATACATATTATATGCTTGCTCCAAATGTTAATTCTAATCACTTTGATAAATAGACTCATTCTCAATTATATATAGTAGTTATAATAGTAAAGGATGTGATTCAAAAAATAAACTACAAAACATAATAAAATGCCAGGTATACACCTCACTCACCACATCTCTTTCTCAATAGTATCAGTTCAATTTCTTTATGTGTACTTCCTTATAGTTTCAAAAAGTGATCTAAATCTTTTATATATTATCCTTGGAGTACTCTTGTCCAGCCAGTCTCTTGAATTATTTATATTCAAGGAATTGTCTTAAAATCAGATCATGTGCCTATAAATACAGTATTAATATAGTTTACTAAACGCAGTTACATTATCTTTCCAAACTCTCAGTAAATATAAACACACACCTTCTCTTTCTCTATTTCTCTCTCTCCCTGCATCCTTGACCTCTGTGTGTCTTCGCAAATACATTAATAGCATTCACATTATGCTACTATTAAAAAGCTAGACGGTACAACAATGCTACTTGACAGGATATTTTCACAATTCTTTTTGATGTCATTCAGTTAAGAATGAATCTCCTTTGAACCCTTGTAAATTAAGTGGATATTCTCTATGGATACTCTCAGATATCTGATAGATGTTTCTATTTTATAGGGTGAAGCATTAGTCTCAGCTCATACTCAAGTCAACTCACCAACAATCTTGCCAAGTAATAATCACATACATATCACACATGTTTCAAAATTAGTTTAAAATTAAAAATATTTCTGAAATTCATGAGAGTTACATTTGCAATTTTTTTAGTGGGTGAGGTCAGTAAATAAATTAGTGAAGAATGTAAAAGCTTTTCACTCGGCTTGATTAAAAATATTTTTATACACAGCATTAAAGTATAAGTGTGTAAATGACCAAAAACTCAGTTACTGATTGTATTAGATAAAGATAAAAATAGGGATTCTCTGTAAAGATGCACCTTGGGGAACATCATGACTGAAAAGTAGTTTAGCTTAAAATGACAACATGGGTGAACTTAATGGAGCAAAAAAGAACAATATATCAGTATTATCTGGAATTTTCTTATTTATGGAAGATTAATAATACTCTTGAAAAAATCCAAAATCTAAATTTGGACAATTATTTTCCCCAAGTTTACCATAAAACTAGGAGCAGGCTTTAACTCTAGAAGTTTCAAAATTGAAATGGCATCCTTTAAGTTTGTGTTAAAACCCTGAATAATTTCTGATCTTGAGGTTTGAGTATTTCTTTTCCTTTTTTTAAAGCAAAATTATATTCAGTACATATTTATTTAAAATATGCTTTTGCTATGACAAATTAGTAATGTAAAATTTTATTAAGTAAACTTTAAATTTCAAATTTCTCAGGGAAAATTTAGAAAAAAGATAGATTAATCTGAAGAAATTCTGATCTTCAAATATATTTCCCATTAAAAATTCTTTCTATATTCTTTATTTATGCTTCAACAAATATTTGTTCAGCAATTTACATGTGCCAGGCATTCATTGTTACAAGCATTTGGGATACAATGAAATATACACATGCACACACACACACACACACACACACACAGATGCCTCTTCCTTCATTGCTGTTATATTTTAGCAAGGAGAGATTGAAAGTGATTGATAGATATAATGAATACATATGTTAGAAGATGACAAGTGCTTAAAAAACTAAAAATGGAACTACCATACGGCCCAGCAACCCCACTATTGGGCATATACCCTGAGAAAACCATAATTCAAAAGGAGTGATGTACCACAATGTTCATTGCAGCTCTATTTACAATAGCCAGGACATGGAAGCAACCTAAATGTCCATCGACAGATGAATGGATAAAGAATATTTGGCACATATATACAATGGAATATTACTCAGCCATAAAAAGAAATGAAACTGAGTTATATGTAGTGAGGTGGATGGACTTGGAGTCTGTCATACAAAGTTCAGTAAGTCAGAAAGAGAAAAACAAATACCGTATTCTAACACATATATATGGAATCTTAAAAAAAAAGTTCTGATGAACCTAGGGGCAGGACAGGAATAAAGATGCAGATGTAGAGAGTGGACTTGAGGACACGGTGAGGGGGAGGGTAAGCTGGGATGAAGTGAGACAGTGGCATGGACATATAAACACTATCAAATGTAAAATCTATAGCTAGTGGGAAACAACCGCACAGCACAGGGAGATCAGCTTGGTGCTTTGTGACCACCTAGAGGGGTGGGATAGGGAGGGTGGGAGGGAGATGCAAGAGGGAGGAGATATGGGGATATATGTATATGTATACGTGATTCACTTTGTTATACAGCAGAAACTAACACACCATTGTGGAGCAATTATACTCAATAAAGATGTTAAATAAGTAAATAAATACCATAAAAATAAAAGATAAGTGCTATAAAAAGTAAATAAAATGAAGAGAGTACAGCTAGAGGACCACGAGTGCCATAGATGAGGGACAGAGAGGCTCAGAGCAAGACCTTAATGAAAGGTGAGATGTTATAACACAAAGGATGTATAGGAACTAGCCAAGTAGACATTTGGATGTAGTAAGTTCCAGGCAAAGGGAACAGCTAAAGAAGAGGCCCTTGGGAGAGACTGTCGGGGGTAGAATTTGTGAATAGTATGGAAGCTAGTGCAGCTGTACCTGAGTGAGCTCAGGGAAGAGAGGAGCTAACGAGGTCAGAGAATGGGACTCTTCAGGTACAGTCTTGCAGCCTATTGCAAGAGTCTTGACATTTACTCTGATGAAATGGAGAGTCACTTTATTTCAGGTTCTTCCAGTGTAGATGTAATATGGTCTCACTTAATTTGTAAAAATGATCATTCTGGCTGCTCTCTTGAGAATAAACTCTAGGGAGGCTTTCAGGTTCCTATTGTTTTATAACAAATTGTCCCAAAACTTAGTGGCTTTAAGCCATTTTATGTTGCCATAATGTTGTGGATCAGAAATTCAGGACGGTTTCTGTTGGTTAGTTTCCATTTGGGGTTTCTCATGGCATTTGCATGCATAGAATGTCTGGGGAGGCACTCATGTGAAGGCTCAGCTAAGCAGGATATCAAAGAATGCCTCACTCATGTGTCTGGAAGATGATTCTGGCTGTTGGCTGGAGCTCAACTGACAACCAAAACACCTCCATGTGGTCTTTCCAGAATCATGGTCTAAACTATTTATATGACATCTGGATTGACTCACAATAAGTGTCCCAAGAGAAGAGGACAAAGTAGTAACTGCATGGCTTTTATGACGTAGCTTCAGAAGTCATATAGCATCAATTCCTCCATATTTTACTGCTCAAAGCCATCCCCAGCCCAAACAAGCTCAAGAGGGGAGCAAAGAATTTTTAGCCATTACGTTAAACTCTCCAGCTGGCCCTGTGGCTACAACTTATTTACGTCCTCACAATATGTAAAATATGTTCACTCCTTGGAAGACCCTGCACTCCCAAATTCTCATTGTATCACAGCATCAGGCTCAGGCTTGAGATCCAGGATCTTATCAACTGAAACTGGTCTGGATGCAGATGAGATTTCTCAGGTATAGTTCTTTGGATACAGCTCTTTGGGTATCATTCAACTTGATCAGAAGACTTGTGAATAAAAAAACATGTCATTTAACCTCTGCCCATGTACTCACATACAGGTTGGGACAGGTGGAGGATCAGTATAACAGGCATTGCCATTGACTGTGGGGAAAGGAGAGGCATACTGCAATCACTGAGCGAAGTTCAATCCCCTTTCTTCCAATCATACCACTGGGCATAAAGTGAAGAATCTTGTCATAGTGTGCATGAGCTCCAGATATGACTTCTCTTTGTCCAGAAACCTATGAACAACAATGAAAAAGACAAATTATCAGCTCCACTTAGTCCCTTCCCCTCCCACCACTACCATACACACGCAGCCAATATACAGTTGTGGAATAGGAACAAAAACAGTGTCAGAAATGGGAAGAAAGAGAGAAACACAGTGGTCACTAATCTGAAAGAATTTAAAAATCTTCCAGGCAGAAATTGTGAGAATGGCCATTGTTCTTCATGGTCCTTACCTTTAACCTTAAATAAGATCATTCTTTATTACCTTCCCAGACTACATATGGAATGGGTATTGGGAAATATGTTGTCCTTGGGAATTGAACACCTTTCTTAGTCTGTTTCCCTATCATTTTTCCTTTGGCAATACCTTCTAAAAACTTATTCAGCTTCCTATGCATTTTATTTCATCCAATCCATGCATTAGTCTCTTCCGCAACTTTTTTGAGACCTCTCTTCCTATCTATCTAGCTCATCCACCTATGGATCAACTCTTTTTCTTTCTCTTTTTTTCCTCTCTCTCTCAGCTTCATCTTGTTACTTTGACTGAATCAGTTGTCAGAAGAGAGGGAAGTCTTTTTTCCATAAGAAATTTTTTTCCATGAGAAAATTTTTTCCAACTGAAAGGATTCATTGTGAAGCATCTTAATTTATTCAGCGATTGTAACAAGATGTGTACCATTAATTTTATCATTGACACAAGACTAAATTCTAATTGGCCTTTGTTATTCACAGATGTTCTTAGTTTTATTCGTTAAGGTTGAGAATAAATCCCTACTTTCAACTGCACAATTTTGGACTCTTGATATTCCCTTTTATATACACATGGAAAGCAGACAATTTTCTTTGACTTCCTCTCTTCCTTGTAGTACTTTTTCAAATGTAAGTAATAACAGTAAACTCAAGCTGTCAATATTTTATTTTCTGACATCTTTGACTAAAATGACAAGATATTTATGTCATTATTTGCCTTTCAAGTTATTATAACAATGTAACCAAATATTTCAACTTAGCATAAAATAAATGGTTGACTTAACAAGCCTCATATTTCTCTCCATCTCTTTCCCTACCCTAAAGCCATGCCACATATTTTAATTTTTTAAATGGTAGAACTCCACTTCTGAACAAATTTCTGTATGAGTCAGCAGAGACTAGATTGTGCTTCAGTAGCAATCAATTCAGAAAACTCAAAGGCTTAAAGTAGCAAAGATTTATATCTCACTAACTCTATACGTCCCGTGAAGGGTGGCTGAGGCCTCTGTTCCATATTGGGCTTCCTCTCACTCTGAGACATGGTTTGATGGCCTAGAGTAATTTTTGGTCACAGTTTTATTTAGTTTTAAAAATAAAAGCAACATTCTGGGTCTCGAAGCTTCTGTCTTTAAATAATATGCATCACTTCTATTCATATTACTTTGGCCAAATCAAGTCATATAGCCACATTGAGTTCAAGTGAGTGAAATTCCCTAATATGTGCATAGTGATGACTTTTTAGACACAAATAAATGAAAGATATGATCCATGAAAGGAAGAATTGATAAATTGAATTTCATTTAAATTAAAAATTTCTGCTCTGCAAAAGATATTGTCAAGTGAATGAGGAGGCATACCATGGACTGTGAGAAAGCATCTGAGAAAGAAACATCTAATAAAGGACTATTTTTAAAATAGACAGAGACCTTTTAAAATTTAACTATAGGAAAATGAACATCCTGATTTAAAATGGGCAAAAGACATGAACAGACATCTCACTAAAGAAGATATACAGATAGCAAACAAGTATATGAAAAGATACATGATATCATGTCATTAGGAAAATGCAAATTAAAAAAACAATGACCTACTAATACAGGTCTATTAGAATGACCAAAATTTAGAACACTGACAACACCAAATTCTGGTAAGCATGTGGAGCCACAGGAACTTTCATTCATTGCTGGTGGGAGTGCAAAATGGTACAGGCATTTTAGAAGACAGTGTGACAGTTTCTTATGAAACTAAACATATTTTCACCATACAATCCCACTACAGATTTAAGACTCAGTTTTCTCCATTGTGATAATAGAGAGACACCACTTGCCTCTCTGCTGAAATCTTGACCCTATTCTCTCCGCCTTTGTTATTGTTCATTTGTATGTTTGTTTTGTTTTGTTTTGCCTATTAAAAAAAATCTTGCCAGTTTAGTGGTGTTCTGGGAAAGAGCAAGAGTAATATATAGAATCTTAGGAAATTGATTATTTTCACCATCTTTTATCTACAAAGAGATTTTTTCAATGTTGCACTTAAAAATTATGTTCCCTTCAATCCCAGCTTTACAACATTTCCAATTTAAAAAAAATTTTTTAAATTATAATCAGTGAAAATATAATATTTTACACATTAGTTAAGAAAAAGCCATCATAATCAGCCATGATATGCAATATAGACTGTGTAATTAAGAACACAAATCATTCATATTCCTCTTTTCAGGCTATATTTTTTAAAATACCTGATTTTTCCCAGGGATATTGTTTATTTGCTTCATTTGTTTGATTTAAGTAATATACCTCCTGAATATTTAAATAAGCATCACTGTTGACAGGTTTTGACTAGTCCAATCACAACCAAAACTGAACCATAGTGGACTAAAACCAGACTTGCTTTGATTCTCCACATCTTTTCTCAGATATCCAGTAGTGACACAAGTTTGAACATTCATAGTCTAATCCAGATATGGAGCAGCCAGACAAAGTTTGAGAAGTGTTAAAAATGACCTTTTATTCCTTCAAAATATAATATGTAAATTTAATGATATTCATTGGGTAGTGTCTACCACGTGCAGGGCAAGGTGCTAGGCATGAAGGACACCACAACAAAGAAAGATTAGGTCCGTATTTTGGGGAAGATAAATAATCTACCCATTTTACAAGTACTTACTTAATAACACTTGAACTCTTCCCTTTATTAATACAGGGAGAAGTAACATATTTCATGACATTAACTTGCTTGACAAACAGAAGTAGAAAATCCTGTGCACTGTCCAAGCTGTTCCTTCCTTCGCATATGAGTCTTATATACATGTTATACATAGTCAGAAGTGGGTGGAGGGAGACGCAAGAGTGAGGAGATATGGGGATATATGTATATGTATAGCTGATTCACTTTGTTATAAAGAGAAACTAACACACCATTGTAAAGGAATTATACTCCAATAAAGATGTTAAAAAATATTTCTTTCTCCTAGCAATATTTTGTAGCTTTTTTTTTTTTTACAGATGTTGCACCTATAGTTGGTTAAATCTACTTGTAATTATTCCATGGTTTTGGCATTTAAAATTTTAATTTTCAACAGTTTTTGATTAATATATAGAAATATAATTATTTTGTGTATATTTTATAATTTTGAACCTCTTTAAATTCACATATTAGTTCTAGTAACTCTTTATAAATTCCTTAGGATGGTCTACCAGCACAGTCTTACCATATGCAAATAAAAACATTCTGCTCTCAAAAAAAAAAAAGAAGTGAGTGGAGATTCAAATACTTGATTCTACTCCCCTGCACCACAGTGCCTCAGCTCCTTCAATGGGCAGGCCTTAATTCTTGATTCTGGGGATGCTCCCATGTAACAAACACATCATTGTTGCCAGAAAAAGAAAAAAATTTTCCAGAGCCCTCTCTATATTCCCTTCCTCCTTATCACTTATTTCTTCTAAACTCCCACTTATTTTATGCTCAGCTTCTTATATGAATTATCACTTATTTATCATTTCCACCAACAGATAGGGCCTCAGGATAGAAGAGAAAGAAGACAATTTCTCTGTAATTTAGCCTCAGGGTGAACCTTTCACTGAACCAAGATTAGCCTCCCATTGACAAATCTCTCTGGCGGTTTTGTGCTAAAGAAATTTATATGTTTTGATTAGCTTGTCTTTCATTACCAAACCCTCTTCTCTTATACTGTAAATGTTAGGATGCAGGAAAGTGTACAAGATAGAAGAAGAACAAAATGTATACAACTTACACTTATGAAAAACATTACAGAGGTAAAAGAGGGTGTTTTGAGGGTCTTTTTATAAGGAAAGCTAATCTAATATAGGTGGTCAAGGAAGATTCCTGTGGAAGTGATTTTTGTTCTTATCTTAAAGAAAGAGTACTAATTGATGGGCCTGGTAGATAAAAGTCAGGGAAGAGTTTGGCAAGCAGAGGTAACAACATATTTCTACCCATAATGGGGGAGAGGTAGCAGGGTGGCTGGAATGTGGTGATTTAGAAAAACAGCTAGTATAATAGGACAAAAACCAAAAAGGAAAAGTAAATAAGATGTTTCAAGGATGACACAAAATGAACAGTGCAAATATATGTGGGGTATGTTAGTGGGTTTGATCTTTATTGTGAGAATGACTAAGAGATCCATGGTGAATTTTATTGTGTTTTCTTTTTATTTTGATTGAGATGCAACTTAAATACTATAAATTTTCCAATTTTAAGTGTACAATTTAATGAACTTTGATAAATGTATAAAACAATGGAACTATCACTAAAATCATGATGTAGAACATTTCCATCTCCCCCAAATTCCATTTTATAGTAATTTCATTTTCAGAATCTCATTTAAATGGAATCCTATAGTATGTTGTCTTTTGTGCCTGGCTTCATTCACTTATCAAAATGTTCTTGAGATTCTTTAATGCTATTAAATGTATCATGACTTCTTTATTATATTAATATCTGAATTAATAACAATTTGTTATTAATTATTCTCTGTTAAGATTTATTTAATTTAATTTATTTAATTTTGAGTTCTTGGTCTGGAATTCAACCTGAAATTACAAAATTGTTTCTACAGAAAATGCAATCCACTTAATGCAATCCACTTTATTCTGCTCCAATTTTATGATATAGATCCCAGAACGTATGAAATGCAACACATAAGAAGTCAACGTCTCAAAACCAAATCTTTTGCTGAAATATTAAATAAAAATCAATGTAGTTCGGGCTTCCCTGGTGGCGCAGTGGTTGAGAGTCCGCTTGCCGGTGCAGAGGACACGAGTTCGTGCCCCGGTCCAGGAAGATCCCACATGCCGCGGAGTGGCTAGGCCCGTGAGCCATGGCCGCTGAACCTGCGCGTCCGGAGCCTGTGCTCCGCAATGGGAGAGGCCACAACAGTGAGAGGCCTGCGTACTGCAAAAAAAAAAAAAAAAAAAAAATCAATGTAGTTCTTCAGCAAAGATGTCAAAAAATTTTTCAACTAAATACAAATTTCTTTTTTATGTGTTCTAATCCATTTTACTATAACTTTGTCACCTAACTATATTCCAAAAGGTTTTCACAATTTATTCTTTAAAAGATTTTAAACAGTATGATCTATTGAAGGGCAGATCCAAAGAGAAACTTGAGGATACCTAGAGGATTTACAGAATATTTTCTAAAAATATCATCTATATTAAATCTATATTTTTTATTCCAGGTCATTGACGCTGGACTTTTCATAATTACATTTTTGTATAGATGTGAATGAAGAAATAAATGGTTGTTGAACTGTGCTTTGAAAACATAATGACAATCATTAGTGATGAAATGATACCTGTTTGCACTCATTGACTGTGATTCTGCTGGTGAGAATGACCCTCTGTGCATGAAGGCGAAATGAAAAGCTGAAATATTTTATTGGTTTACTTAGTTGTTAATCAATATTAAATATAGCAGTCAGAAAAAGCCAGAAATTAAAAGTGCTTCTTCATTTGGGTTACAAAAGTTTCTTAACAACATATTTATTCATTATTGGGCATTTGTTTTAAAGAACTTTTCTGTTGCATTTCAAAGATGGGTCAGAATTTATTTTCTGATGATGCTTATTGAGCACAATTATTTAACCCCTTTCCTCTCTTAAATCCTATTAAGATGACAGGATCAATATAAAAAAGGAGAAGAAAACCATATATTTCTGGAAAGTCAAAAACTGTGCCAAAGGCAAACCTGAATATTAAGGGATTTCTGGAAGATATAATGCAAATGGACTCTGACTAGTGGTGAAACTCCACAGAGCTCAGGGACTTATGACCCTTACATAGGGAACAAACAGATCTTCCAAATGTTTCATAGGAAACAAAAACATAAAAATATTCCATGAGTGAAGAGCAGATGAGATAGTGATCAGTGATAAGTGATAGATTCACATGGAATTAAAGGACAGTGTAACAATTACACTAGTATCCATTTTCACAGGAGTTGCTATGGCATTTGCCCCAAGTTGAAGTACAGTAATAGAGTTTTTAAGTGAATTGGGGCATGTGCTAAAGGCTGCAGATAGCAAAAAGGAAGGCAGAAAGAGCTCACACATTTAGAAGTCAAGCTACTTGTATACCCGACTCATTTGCACAGTCCCTAAAATTAGGGTACTTATAGTCATAATCACTATTTATCGATTGTGCTTAGCTTGTGCTGAGAAAATACTCTCCAGCTACCAATACTGATTAATCTAGACTTTTACTTAAAAATAGAAATAAATAACCAAGAATCAGGAAACATTAGAAGTTTTTAAATATCATTTAACAGTCTGAACAGAAGATATTTACTAGCCCAAACAGATAGAAATATCTTCAAGCAAATGGAGTTAAAAATAGACACCATAATAGTAGGTAAATTCAGAGAGATTCACAAAAATACAACACCTTTATAAGAACAATAATTAAAATCATAATAGCTAAAATCTCAAAAAAAGGAATAATCTACAAGGAAACAGAGCAAATAAAAGGGACCAAATAATAAGAATTATAATAGAAATAATTAGTAAACTCAGAGTGGTACATTAAGGTATAACATTTAGAACACATGAAAAAGAATTTTGAAAATGATTGCTGAATTTAAAATCTCAGTCGATAGGCTGAAAGGAGAATAGACATGACTTATAATTATATTATTGAGCTGAAAAACATAGCTGAAAAATTTTCCCAGAATCCAAGAATGAATGAAGGTGAAAGAGAGGAAGGAAACTTAGAAAACACAAAAGCCAGAGGCAGGAAACCCAACAATGCCGTTATATTTATTCCAGAAAGAGATGACTAAAAGAGGATATAAGCAAAGAAAGAATACAAAATTTCCCTGAAATACTTGATTGTTTAGGTAGCAAGGACCCACTCATTTCTTTATAGAAATATTTTAAATATTTTTAAATATTTAAAAGCAAATAATTTACATATTTTAAAATAATTATTGATAAATCTAAAAAATAATACTGATCTTTAAAAATGTAGAAATACAAACAAACAAAACCTTGAGAGAGTGTCAGAGTAAGAGAGGAATAGAGAAATTACCCACACAGGTTTTATTGTTGTTCTACATTATGTCCTTTTTTTTTTTTTTTTTTTTTTTTGAGCACTGCCCTTCTACATGTGTTTGTTAATCAGAGTTCTGCATCCATTGAATTTGAGCACACAAATAAATCTGGCTGGCCAAACAGCCCCCAATCCTTTGAATAAAATTATTAGTCCACAGGTGGGTATTTGACCCAAGTGGGTTTCCACAAAGGCATTTTGAGGGATAGATGAGAGCTCTGGGAGAGAAACTGTCTCTTCTTCTTTGATTGAAAGGTACAAAGAACTGGGTGTCAAGTGCCATGATTAGAGTTCAGATGTGTGTTGCTCCTATCTGATTTTGCTGGACCTAATTCTTTGACTTTCCAGGTTTCCTTGGCCATTTTTTCTGTATGATGTTTCTATGCTCCTCCGGGAAGATCACCTGGTACCAACCACATTCTGGTAGCCACACAGGAATGGTTTTGTTCTTTACTGAAGGGAGGCTTTGGGGGCTCCTTGGTCACCATTGTTGGACAGAGGGGATGGAATGCCACTTGCTTAACAGATCAGGACAAATGTGGTAACTGCTCTCATTCCCTCATGTCACTTAGGCTAGGGTGCAACATGCCAGAGCCTTATCTCCACCTTCTAGACCTCTTGCCTTTTACCTCAGGGCTTCTTTTGATTCTGAAGCTCAAAATGCCCTATAACCCACTCAACACCCACTCATGGATACAGGGTCACCAGGCTGTTCCCAGATGCAGGCTGAAGGCCAGAAGGAGAAAGCTACTACTGGCTTACTGGCTCTCCTGTGTCCTGTGACCCATACTGCTGTTGCTACTGCTAAATGAGAGGTTTCCCTATCAGTTGCACAAAGTGGGGGACAGATGGTGCAACCCAGGAGGGTTGACATAATGTATAGGAAACTTTGACCAAGGCAGTGCACATGGCAGTTGTCTCTGCTTCTCCTAATGTAATGTCTGGAGATGCAGTTCATAAGGTCTCCCTCAAGAGAGAATCGTCACCAGAGAACAACTATGTTTTTTGTAAAGCTTTATACAACTCTTTAGTATAGAACCCTTTTATTGCTATATTTTCTTCCCTCCCTATTTCCTTTTTTTCCTTATTCTTATTTTGTTGACTCTCTCCCCCCAAATAAAGCACTATCATGTGGGATCTTTTCTCAGACTCTGGATTTTAAAAAACCTGGGTTGAGATACTCTTGGATTTCAGTAATTCAGAACTAACAATAGTGATTTTAAACAAAACAAAACAAAACAACTGTAACTCCAACAAAATAATAACAATAATAGGAATAATTAACATTTATTGAGTACTTCTTATGCATCAGACATGGTTTTAAATACCTTGCATATATTAACTCGTTAATTCTCACCCATGAGATAGAAATTGTTGCTAACCCTGCTTGGCAGATGAGGAAAATGAGAAAGAAAAGAAGCTGAGACCAGGCAATGCTACAATGGCAAGGTGTATGTAGGAAAATACTACAAATGAATTGTCCAAAAGCATTAGTTCTCAATACCCTCTGGTGGATGATGATGAGACTAACTAGAGCTGGTTGGCAGTGTGCACATGCCCTGAAGAAAAAGGGGTCAGGTAAGTGGATTGAAAGAGTTGCTTCCCCAAAAGGACAAGAGCACTCAGACAACCTTGCAGGGGGCATCCGTTCACATTCTAACTACACACAACTGAGAACATTATAGTCCTTAGACTTCACAAGGGATATGAAGTCTACCACGGATCTCAAGTAGAGTGGCCAGTTGCCAACTCAACGGTCCAGCACCACTAGCTCTCCACATGCTGGAGGAAGAGCTTCTGCTCCGGGCTAGTCCCTCTGCAGAACTGGCAATCCTGGAGGCTTTGGTCCAGCCAGCGATGGTGGAGTGCTGAAGTGCTGCGTCGTCACTAGTACCGGAGGAGCTGGCGCTTTAGAAATTCTTCTGCAGAACCTCCCCACCCCCAACCAAGTGCAAGGCCAAAGCAGCAGTTCTTCCTGTACAATTCCCCCAAATGCAGATCCAGATCTCTGGCACTGGAAACCAAAGGCAGCATTCTGGTTTTGTGCCCTATTTACAGCCTCATAGACATTTCAGGGCCTGGCAAAACAATCCTACTGTTGTGATTGTGAGGGTGATGGGAAAGAAGTAGAATTCCAACTCAGAACTTCACCTTTAAGGGAACAAGAGCTTCAAGCCATGGGTCTTGCCTTAGTTTGTTGATGGGAGTGAGCAGTAACCAGGACTGATTCAGGGGCACATAGGCACCCTTCTCTGTAATTCCTGAAAGCAAAACAAAACAAATTTTGAAAAGAACAAATGGATATTTCTGCATTTTTAAATGTAGGGGTTTAAGTGATTATATGTAGGTAATAATGGCTTGAAGATTTAAAAGTCCAGAAATTGTCTGGCTTCAGACAAGTCTGGGCCAGTTGTTTAAACATTTTGCTGGGAATCTCAAAATCTTTCTCTCTCTCTCTCTCTCTCTCTCTCTCTCTCTCTGACTTTCATTCTCCCACTCGTTGGCCAGATTTTCTCATTTCTCAAGTTGGTTTTGCTCTATGTTAAGTTCACCTTTCAAAATTCAGAATTCAACCCCAAGGTTCTAGAATAAAGTAAGTAATTTAACGTAGTTACTGAAGTAATTTGTCTCTTAAGAATGAAGACTGGGAAAGCAGGAGCAGAAAACCACTCAGGAAAAAATTTATTCCTATACCCCTATCCATACACTCTTTGAGAAAACGAGTTGACTTTAGAGTTATTTGAATTTTAACTTAATTTTATTGTGTCTGCTTGTGTTTGCAAACACTCCTGAGAATCTTTCCATAACTCTTGCTTTCCGTCAAATTTACAGGTGAAATCAGTGTGAAAACTCTGAATTATAGGTTCTGATTGAATCAGCATGTAGCAAGCTAGCACTAATTGATTTGACTGCAGATTAGATTTGGAACGTTTTTCAGAAATATGTTGCTATCCATGTAAGCATAGCCTTAGTGTGAACTGACACTGTATGTCAAGGTCCAGCACACTTATAAAATACAGTCTGATCACGAAATAGGAAAGGAAGTTTTTGATAGATGAAACACCTAAATATATTCATGTTCTTCAAAATATAAATCTCTAGATAGGTCATTAAAAACCATACTTCAAAATGGAGACTGACAAGCTGAGAAAAGTTAAGTGTGGCTTGATTGTTAAAGCTTGCGATAGCTCTCAAACCATTAAAAATGGGATTTTGATCTGCTAACGAAAGTGACGTTTTGATTTTACTGTCTCTTCTCACCATCCTTCTTACATTGACAATTTGTAGTTAAAAAAGAACAAATCACGCAGATAATTTGAATATTGGCTTTTGTCTTCCCTTCTGTCTACCTTTTCTAAATAGATGAACTGACAAATGATGTCTTGGTTTATCTAATCTCAACAAATCTCTTTTTGCTCTGTTCAATAATATCACTTGACACCTTTCGCAAGCTCATTTACGTTAGCATGCAGATTGTTCCTCTACACAGATTTTATATCATATGAATAAGTTATTTAGTGTGGAATTAAAACATATAATTAAAATGAAACAATGTGTTAGCTTCTGCTAACCTTTAATAACTTCTAATAAAACAAATGGGCATTGTTGCAATATAATCATTTAAATGATATTTTTAAACTGTCCTTTTGTTTAAGTTTCCTTTCTGTGACTTTTGCTGTTGTGTATAAAAGTTTGAATACAATCCTATGTAATGTCTTCTACCGGAATGTAAAATCTAAATAAGTATTTCTCTGTGTGCATGTGTGAGAACATATACTATGTTTTATGAAACTGATTTCTTCATATGGTACTAGCAAAGTAAACTTTAAAATTTAAAAATCATATATCTGTGTATTTAACATTTTAAATTATAATATATATATGCCACTTTATAAAGACCCTACTCCCCCTAAAAAGGTCAGCACAGTTAACTTTTTTGGATATATGTTAGATAATAAAAAGTATCTTCATCATTATATATGTATCTTTTATTTTCCATATTTATCATAGTTTTCTGTACCTGGATTTTTTCCACTTTAGTAATGTTTCTTGAGAGTTGTCTATAGTAACTTGGATATCTAAATTATCTTATTCCAGTAAATGGATGTAATCTAATTAATTTCACCATACACCTACAGTTAGATGTTTAAATTGCTTCTAGAGTTTTCTTTTTCTATTTCACAATAATACTACAAGACCTATTTCTGAGTGTGTGTGTGTGTGGGTGTGTGGGTGTGCATGTCTCCACATGTGTTTAATGATTTTCAGTTACTATTAAGAATATTATGCCACAGGCTGCTGACTCTTCTTCCCTAGTTCAAGCTAGAAATCTCATAGAAGTAAAAGTATATTGATTTGAAGAACTAAAGTAAAGCTCTGATAAATACTTAAGGAAGTGGACAGGGGAGAGTGGTTGTTAAGTCCCAAAGGAAGAGCCATGGCAGCCAGAGGCAGAGGCAGACTTGGTGTCATAGTCAGCAGGAAATTGGATGCAGGAACTTTTTAGTGACCTTTTCACTGCCATATTTCCTATGTGGATAAGCCCCTACTACCTCACTACTTAAGAGAATGGTATCAGGCCAACACAGCCTTTACCAAGTAGGTAACAGGTGAGTGAAGACCAGCTGGTTACTGAGTGTTCTTTCCTTTTCCCCTCCTTCCAAACTATAGCTTGGCAACCATAGTGAATGAGAAAACTCTTTCAACATAGAACAGTGTCAGGCAGGGGTAACCAAGTTCCCTGAGGGACAGACTCACTTAGTGAGGAGAGAAGAAGCTTGTCAAACCCAGTTTATGACATTTTGGGAACATTTTCCAGGGGCATGCTTCACCTCCATACCATTAGATACTTCACAAGCTAGGGCTTGGTACTGCTACCCTTTATAATCCTAGTCAAAATGACTGATGTGTTCAGGGGAAATAATCTTACAGACAAAATAGTCATACACAGAAGAGCACAACCAAAATAAAAGAGAAACAACAAAACACTATATACTGTACTGGATAAACCAGAATTAACACAGCAGGTAAGTCAAGAATTGTTTAAAAACTATATCTGTGGAGCTACTGATAAATTGAAGAAGGAATAGTCATTAAGAGGGCACACAGGTATAAAAATTATGATAGTTGAAATAAAGAGCCTAATATGAGCTAAGTGGAAACAAGATAAGAGCCAAAGAGTGAGTTTTGGACCTGGAAGAGAAAACTGTAGAAGGTAGTCAGGAAAGGCAAGATAGAAAATATAAACAAAATGTTAACAAATGTGGGTTATAGGAGTAGAAGTAGCAAAGTTATAATAGACCCAGAATAATAGAAAAATATAACAAAGGATCAGATAGAATGAAGAAATAATGACAGAATTTCAAAGAATTAAAAGGTAAAGGATGAATACCTAATATTGATGAGACACAGTGTCAAGCAGAATAGATGGAAAAGCTCTCATGTAGATAGATTAGAGTGTAATACAAACACAAGAAAAAACAGGAGAAATTCTAAAATTTCTAGTAAGAAAGACATCACCTAGAAAGAAGACATAATTAGATTGATGGCAAACTTCTCAACAGAGATACTACAGACAAGAACACTTGGGGGCTTATTTATAAAGTTTCTAAAGAAAAGACCTTTGGAGCTAGAATTTTATATATATAGCCAAATTTTCCTTTAAATATAATGAGGGCTCAACAATGTGAAGCCATGAAAGATTTAAAGTTTACTCCAAAAGTCTTCTTTTAAAATACCTTTACAAAAAAGAACTGCCATAAGATGAGAAAAGCATCTACAGGAATGTTATGAGACATATGGAAAATTTATAAAGTGCCACCTGCTCCGAATAAGGTGGTCCATCAAATATATTCAGTCTATCCCTTATGCAGAACTGCTCAGCCCAATGTACCTAAAGCTGAAACTAGAGAAGACAGCTGTACTTCCTGTTGACCTGATGTAATCACTTTCAGCTTGGAGACTCCTGGGTCAGATTTGGATCTCAGAAACGTGAACCATTGTCTCCCCTAGGGAATATTGCTACATCCTGTATTTTGGCTGGGCTGACTTCTTTCCGTGTTCTCTAAAAACCCCACTTGTTTTGTCAAAAAATGTCCGTGTTTGGATTTTACTTCCTTTAATCTAATCTGATATTCCTTAATTTTCAATAGCTAATTTTAAGCCATTTATATATATGGTGAGTGATTACTAAAATTTTGAGTTTATTTCTGCCATATTATTTTGCATTTTATTTTATTTATTTATTTTTTTTATTTTTTTATTTTTTTTTGCTGTACGCAGGCCTCTCACTGCTGTGGCCTCTCCCGTTGCGGAGCACAGGCTCCGGACACACAGGCTCCGCGGCCATGGCTCGCGGGCCCAGCCGCTCCGCGGCATGTGGGATCTTCCGGGATCGGGGCACGAACCCGTGTCCCCTGCATCGGCAGGCGGACTCTCAACCACTGCGCCACCAGGGAAGCCCTATTTTGCATTTTATTTTAAGTGTACTTTCTTCTTCACGTTTTAAAAAAAAAACATTTTCTGCATTCTGTATGATTGAGATTAAATTTTTTTTATTTTCTGATAATTTTAAATTACATGTACTTTTTCTTTTTGAAAATACATGAGTTTATGTTTATAACAAGATTCCAGGGTTAATCACTATCTTCATCTTCCTCCCTGGAAAACAGAAGGTAGGCATTCTGGAAGCCCAGGTTTGATCCCATTCCTGTCTGAGACACTTTCTAACCTGTTCCCTCTCAGGGTGAAAGCTAGCTCCCACCAAGTTCTCTGGCTTACTCTAAGGCTTATTTAGATTTCCCCTCTATTTACAGTTTATAGAGATTTTTTCCTTAGTCTTGGAACATGGCTATACACTTCTTAATATTTTCAATATTATATTCAATATTTTCAATATTCAATATTTTCTTCAATATTTTCTTTGGTTTTTTTTAATGTTTCCAGTTGAGGTGGGCAATTTCAGTATATGCAAACTATCACTTTCACATGAAATTTGAAGAATTAACGTCTCTATATTTTTTCAATTTCCCTACCCCAGGATGGTATCACATCTGTATATTTAAGTATCATTTTTCTATAATACATTTTATACCTTTCTTAAATATATAACTCTAACTACATTTTTATTAAAATATTATAAAAAGTTAAATAAGAGTTTTTGCACAAGACTTAATAACTTTTTAAAAGCAACACATATTAAATAAAACCAAACTACATATATAAACGATATATATATATATTCACACATTATACTAAACACATTAAATTAGTTGCCTATAAATATAAATGGAAAGGATATGAGAGTTGGGATTGTAGATAAAGGAATAAAATACATAAGTAAAACAGGAGAAGAACCTTGAACAATGATGAAAATAAAATGGGAACTACGGAGACTGGTTATCTTAATTCTTTGCAACTGATGCTTAGCATACATTTATATTGAGTGTATGTGTATAGCTAGCAAACGTACGTTATTCGTGTATTCAACTACGTAATTCACCAGTAGTATAACAAACAAAATTGTATTTAAAGGACTCATTAACAAGACGTGTTCTGAGGTGAGAGTTAGTATTTCTATGTTCATAATGACTTGTAATTATGGTTCTATTTCACATAATAAAATTCAAGGAACCTGAACTTGGTGTGGAATCTTGAGCTATCAATTCATTATTCATTTATTTCACTAAATTATGTTTTAAAAACCAACTTGTCAAAAGCCTAAGAAACTAACCCAGTGTTAATATCAATGGTCATTAAATAGAACTACAAAAGGAAAAATCTTAAATATTTTTGGGGTCCCTAAGTAATTACAAAGCCTCACCATTCTACAACTGAATAATATAAACAATGCACATTCTTTGTCCTGGAAAGAAAATCTCAGACTTTTCAGCGGTGTTCCATACGCTTCTATTTGTCTAGGTAACACATTTTTCCTTTAGTTTGAGTTCAAAAATCACAATGTCAGAAGTATCTTCTAGACATTCTTCTGATTTCCATAAGAAACTTGAAGATCACATTTATTTTTTCTCAGCTTAAGATTTTAAAAACAAGCAATTTGTCCACACTGTGTGAGTCACAGTAGTATGACATTTAAGGGTTTAGCAGTACAAATTACTTTTCCAGTAACTACATATTGGTGGCATCAGCATACACATCCTAACTTTATTAACAAACAGGAACAAGACCCAAATCACATTTTGGACTTCTAAAAAGAAGTACCTTGGATAATATGGAAGAAGGACATTTGTGAAAGAGAGACACTTGCTACATTGGGAGCCAAGAGAACTGCATTTTAGTTTGGCTGGGCTAGAAATTAACTTGTTATCCAAAGATAAATTTGTTTCTTTAACACTTCAATACAAGTGAAGGGACTTCAACATCCTTATTTGTAAAATAGAGGGACTGAGCTGGATGCTTGCTAAGGAATAGTTTCTAGTTCTATTATTTCATGAGATTATACATTCAACTTACAAATCTTTGAGCTGTGAACATTTTACTGGAGATTTTCTTGCCAATGAAATATAGATGATAACTGGATTTCATTCTTAGCTCTAATATCCCTTAGCTCTAAGACCTTAGATATTCATCTTCTCCAAGACTCTTTCTTCAAGAGTTAAAGATAATAATATATAACTAGCAGAGATGATTTGAGCACCAACTGTAATAGTCTACACCATAACTATAAAGAACATATTGCATGTTTCTCAGCCCATAACATGTTCTCAATGTGTTATTAATAAATACTTATAATTTTATTCATCCATATTCAACAAATGATAGAAAAGGTACTTTTTACAGTTCATTTTTGAAAAACAAGGTTAATTAATATATATGGCTTTTAGAATTATACAGCTGACCAGAAGTTGTGCATATTACTTAATTACAGCAACTGCTAGCTATCTCATAATTTCACATTGAGGATTATCAAGAGTAGAAGTCTCATGGAACTAGAAGGAACAGGGATGGTCACATATGTATTGGTGATTCATAAATAAATTACTGTCAAATAGGAATAACAACAAACAAAACATAGACCAATACATTCTACTTTAGCTGACATTCTAGACTAGAAAGCCACGTAAGGAAATAAGGCAAATTGTCTTTCTCAAAGGGATCCAATGACATTTAGAAAAGTCTTCTCCAGTAGGATACTTATTTATCAGTAGATTTCTAACCCACTGAGTTAGTTTATAGTTAAAGGAATATATGCTATAAAATTTTCTCAAACACACATGAATGCTCAATCATAAACTACAAAAAAATGAGAACAAATTCTTTCCAATATTAATATCAAAACTAATCCATTAATAATTTACATTTAGAATATACCTCAGAATAGCTTGTAGTAGCATAGACTGAAAATGAACAGCTATATTTTTCTACAAATTGAATAAATGACCATAACTTGAAGAAATGTTTGAGTCTAGTTTATTCGCTAATTATAAACTAATTCAAACATCACATTCTTGATAGTCAGTTCAATTACCACTGACCACATCATTTATGGATGAACCAATATAAAAAAAGTAATACTGAAGAAAAGGAGAAAGCCAAGAAAGGCATACTGACAAAAAATATTCATAATTATAACTGCATGAACTAATTTAAAAGCAAAATGAGTTGCTTCAAAGAAAAAGTCTCTGTATAAATTTAATAAGATGTTTTATTAAGTAGCATTAATTATAAAAACAAGAAATATTATTACCTTAAATTATGGGGGAAAATTAAGGAAAAATTTCCTGAAAATTTTGCAAATATACTAAAATATTACCCTGATCAAGGCATGACACAGTCTTCTTAAAACAAGTCTTGATGAGATTCAGAGGTTGAAAAACTTTTTCCATTAAGGGCCAGATAGTAAATATTTTTGGCTTTGTGGGTCATAATGTCACTGGGCTAACTACTCAATTCTGTAATAGGAACAGATCCATGACAATTGTAAATGAATGGGGATGGCTGTATTTCACTAAAGCTTTCTTCACAAAAAGAGGTAGGCTGAATATGGCTCAAGAGCTGTAGTTTGCTGACCTAGGACGTAACTGATTCTTCCTGGAGTAAAGTGAATGAATATGAGGATAACTAAAAGACTTTATTGTCCACTTACTATTCTCTCCTAATGTGGAAAAAGAAAAAACTGTCGAGTTTTCTGCAACTTTTGTACTTTACATTAGGTGATTATATTATTTAATGGTTGAGGTTATGAAATGAGAACTATTATTAGGCTCTTTCTCAGTTTTTGAAAGGACTCATTCTTTTTAGTCATTCCTTTCTTTTTCTTTTGGAGGAAGCCACAAAAAGAATGAACCATGAGGAAAGAAGCAGTGGATTATGAAGCTCCAGTAGCAATGGAAGAGAATCCTGAAAGGAAAGGAATAAAATGAAAATGTTTAGACAATAGTATGTACAGGTTAGTGAGTGAGAGAGAAAGCTACCAGAGAACAAACTTACAGTTTACTATTTCCTCCTTGGGTAGCTGAATCAGTAATGCAAAACCAAAAGGCTCTCAAGAAAATCATCTTCTCTAGGCCTTTGTCTTCAGACAAATGGATGTCTAGACCATTAATGACAGAGAGTTAAAAATTCCAAATCTCTCTGGAGATTTAACAAGTTTTGAAAGAAAACTGCAGAAGAAATGCATTTAAATATAAACCTCAGTGGTTTGAAAGAGTTAATGATCATCATATGATCTCAACATGTTACTAGGAATGACAGCTATACCTGACAAGTATACTAGGGAGAATTGGGTTCCCTAGTTGTCAGCTCTTCTTATGCTTTTATTATTTTTTTTCACATCTTAATTTTTTTTCTTAAAAAACAATTCTCTATCCTTCATCATAATAGGTTTAAAATGTAATATAATTGCTACAGCATAATGCAGTTTGATTAAAATATTTGCTAAGAAACTGCATTGCCATCTTTTCTCTACTGACATACACTAATGTATTTCAAGGGAAATTGAAGTGTCTAAGATGGCTACTTTGATACTGTAAAACAAAGATAAGACAAGTCTACAATTAAGACTTCAAAAATTCTTTCAAACTAAGATATAAAAAAACTAGATATAAAGTATAGGTGACTATGGTTGTCAAACAAATGAAATCATACTTATTTAAATTTTGGTGACTATATAATGTAGTGTTCAAACTGGGACATTTAATAATGATATTAAGACAACAGATTTAAACAGCACACATGGCCACTCTCCTTGAACTGAAGAAGATGATGATGATGTACACATTGGTGACCAACACATGCAACAGGAGAAAGACTATTCATTAAGGGTAAGCAGTTGAAAATGCAAAATTTGTTTGCTTCTAAATCATATATACAGATATATGTATAATCACATCTTCTAAAATAAATACACATGGGTATTCAATTAACTGCAGGTGTGTAGAAAATACATTATCTATGCAAATAATCAGTAACATATGTACGTAATAAGGGACTTAAAAAGACTAATCTTATGCAAAGGGGTATAATTAATATTCAACATACCAGAATAAAATATTTATTTATATTAGTTAATTTGAAGTACTCAATATGATAAGAATGTCATAGGAGAAATTTCTTTACTAGAAAGAGGAATGGACTAGAATAGAAATCTTTTCAATGTTAAGATTTTGTGATAATATGTTGCATCTGTTGCTATAAGAAGATTCACAAGTCTGGTCACAGCACCAGAGACTCTATTCCCCATGGGTTACAAGATGCATTTCTGTGAGCAGAATTCATGGTAGTACTGTATCTCAGCCATATGTATGCCTTATGGCAGGACCACCTGTTGTGAGTCCTGGAGCAGAAACTTGAGTCTAACATTCTGCTTCATGCTCTACATTTTTTCACACCCACCCAATTCTTCTAGAAAGACATGCTGTCTATAAACAGTTATAAAACTCTTGCAAAAGTACTAGCTTTAAGGACTGCATTGCAGTCCCTCAATTTCTGAAACTTCTGGTCACTATATACATCTTACACTTAATCCCTAATAACAGGTTTTTAAAAGTAAAGAAGCAACTAAATGTACAGACTTTATGGGCTCTTCAGTGACCACCTGGACAGGTTTATTGTACTTAGTATATTGACTCTGGATAAAGACCACGTAAGAGGAATATAATACTGGCAAATAGTATTCCCTAACAAGAAACTGGACAATTCAGTGGTGCTTGAACTTTGCCAAAACATCTTGATCTATTTTTTGAACATTTTAAGGCTGGCAATTCTGAAAGACAGTTTTCCAAGTATTAGTCCACATATATATTTCAATGGGGCTTTAATCCATAGGATTTTAATTAATTTACATTCAAATCATCAAGATATTTCACAAGAGCTTTTGGATATTATTTAAAAGTTTAAGATTATTTTCATTAACTCTTTTTTGTATGAATCAGAAAACTGTGTTTCACATTAGGTACAATTTCTAAAAGGGGTTTCAGTTGAGTTTTAGGTGAACTGAGATTTTAGAGAAGGTTCTTAACCTGCCAAAATACTTCTAATATTAAAATATTATCAAATGAAAAAGTATTTATAAATCTATCACAGTGCTGAGAATGATAGGGGCTGCATGTATAGTACTTCTGCTCTGGGAACTTATAATGTAAATGGATAGACAAGGCCAAAGTTCATGAAGCATATACTAAAAACTTGTAGAATTCGTATCTGCAGATGTAGTTTTTGAATTCTCTATATCAGCATTACTCGTGTGTTTATTTAAAATGCAGCTTCCTTGGGAACTTCCTCTGAGCTTTGGATTCTCATGTATATTGATATTTGATAACACATTTGCTAATTAGTGTAATGAAGATAAAATATTCTAGAAAATCAGAGGTAAGTTAAATGCTTAATGATGAGAATAATTTGGAAGATTTTGTGGGGAAGCCCAACTAAGGCTAACCAGCAGAAGATGGTTCTGAATATGTAGAAAAGAAGATAGATCACATTTTTTAGATTTAACCAAAACTGTGAACTATAACATGGTATTAGGATTCACTAACTAGTGATAATGGTGAGACCAGCCTAACTAGAGTAGAGGATTCATGTTAGAAACTGCTAGAAATCATATAGAGAAGAGCCAAGTTCTAAAGGGAGGTCTGTGCCAGACAGAGGAGCTTAGAGCATGAACTCCATAACAGAGGCCAGAATAATAAAATGGTATCTAGGATAATCAGTCCCATAGCTCTATGTAGGATGGCTTGAGGACAGAAACTCCAGTTTTAGGGACACAGCTGAGGTGATGTTTCAGTAATTCAGTTGGAAGATGATGATGACCTTGATCAGTCAGGACCAGCTACTTAATTTGTAGGTTTTAACTTATTCAAAACTTATAAATAATTTCAAGACTGTGACAACACAACTTTCTAAATGTGAGGTTTTTCTAAATGTGGGGCACTGAGTGTCCACACCAGGCACATACACAGGAAGCAGGCCCTGTAAGTGGGTGCAATACAATGTTTCCACACAACGGAGCCCCTGAGAGCTAAATTCACCTTTCGAATAGGTTTTGTTTGTGAAAAAAAAATTGAAGTTTCAGTGTGAATAAAACATGAATTGCTCTTTTACATGGACTGGATTACTCATTACACTGGCTACTGGGGGCATTTTGGTGTGCAATCTTAGGATGGTGACAATTAATTGGAACCATAAAGGAGGGAAATCAAGAGCTCTTTTAAAGGAAGACATAATACTAGAGATAGGAGTTTGAGAAAAAGAAATTAAGAACACAAATGTACAGTTTTCTAGTCTGAGTGGCTTGACCAAAAAAATTATTTGGCAGAAGAAAATAGCAAGTTTGCTTCTATTCATTTTAGATTCGAAGACAGAGAGCTACATTCATTGAAAATATTATTGTAGTTAATTAGAGCCATGAGACCAAGGCCTGGTAAGAGATAAAGATTTTATATGTAGATATGATGATAATATCTACAAAGATGAGGCTGAGGTAAGAAAAGTGAATAATTTTTTTCTACCAAAATTGAAAAATTAGATGCTTCAGTTTAAAAGGTGAATTCATACACAATCCATGTAGAGTAGGGCACTTGGAAACAAGACCCTGACTGAGCTAACTTGTGGAGGATGTGAAAATTGTCTTGGCATCCTTCTTTATTGTGTATCTGGGTGCCTGGCCTCTCTCTGGCACCAGGTAACACCCTCTACTCTCTACAGCATCTCCCCACCTAAAATGCACACACACCTCACTCTGACTGCCACCTCATTTCTGCAAATCCTTGCTGAGGCATTAGCTGCTAAAACTAAACATTGAAGTGTTAGCTGAAAAGGGACTGGCGTATGAACTTTCTCACCTTACATTTTGACAGAGGTCTCCTAAAAATCCAACATCCATTATTTGAACCGAAGGAATGGAACTTTAATGCTGCAGGTATTAATAAAGGGCATGGGATCCTCCCCCAGATTACCTCACAGAAGGGTGGGGTTTTTTTGTTCACAAGCCCAGTAAAGCCTGAAAGTGTCAATAACCCACATACCCATCACTGTCATGTTTGTCATCTTAAGCTCATAACTTGAAGACACAAGTTCTGTTGGTTTGAGAAGAAATAATTTGTGTTCATTCAACAAGTATTAGTCAAGTTGTTCTATGGTCCAGACGATGTGGTACTTCCCAGGGTCTCCAACAACAACTAAGAGATGTGAGCTTATGTCCTATCAGACGAGATAAACAAGAAAAGAGGTCAACTTGATAGACTGACATGATATGTAGTGGCTGCCATGGGACATTAAGGAGGGACAACTCCATGCTGAGATGGAGATGAGGGGCAGGGGCCAATCAGAATGGTTTTCTAATAGGAGGCAGGGTTAAAATTGATATAATGTCAAATTTTCTATCCAGAACTCAATCAATGGAGAGATTTACTGCTGGAATTACCAATATATGGTTCCAAGACTACTCACTCAGATCATTAAGGCCAAATGAAACAGCACTAAGAACAAACACTATAGGTCTTCCATCTCCCGATTGCCTTTCCTTCTGCCTTTGACTCCCTCTTATCTAACTCAGGCTATGCTATTTGTCTCATCTTTTGTTCATTTCTTTGGGAGTCGATTCCCCTAAATCATTTTACATACCAGTGTCTTTCTTTCAGTCAAATCCCCAGTGCTTGTTCATTCTAACCAATCCAACCATCTCTGATATCCCAGTCTACTAGGAATTTAAGACTTATTTATATTACTTGAATTTAATATGAGTACTATCGCTATTTAATTGGATGCATGATTTATTAATTAGCATTTCATGAATCTAAAGGTAAAGATGGAACATTCTAAATGTTTTAGTCCTACCTGTTTATTAGTATAACATTCTTTCTTTTAAGTAAAATTTAATCTTTATTCTTAAAGTTGGTCCACGTCTACTGATATTTTTTCAATTTTAACTTAATGACACACGTTACAAAGTGCAAGTTGTTCAGTCAGTTTTGCATCATTATAAGATTTAATACTTTCTGTGGGGTCATTCTATGCTAGGTACTATCTAAGCACATTATGAGTATTATCTAACTTGATACTTTCAGCAATCCTCTGAGGTTATCTCATTTATGTTCATTTTACAGATGAAGAAAGTGAGGCATAAAGAAGTTAAATTATTTGTTATTTGCAGATACAGTAAATGTACAAGCTAGCTTTGAGCTCTGACAATCTGATTCCAGAGACCATGCTCTTAATCTCTACACTACAGTGCCTTCATGACACAGAGGATACAAATAATTCACAGGACAGAGAAACTATATCTTAAGGAAGGATATATGAATCAGCCAAAGACCTTGGGTTCTTTTTCATTCAGAATGAATTCACTACTAAAATATATTCAATATAATGTTTATAATGTATTCTCAATCACTTCTAAAATGTGATATCACATATCAATCAAGTATGGGAGTAATTTTTTAAAATATAAATTTTTTATAAAGGCAAATTGTCACAAATATTTTAGTGATATTTCGGAGATAGAATATTATAAATTTTACCTCGATGACATTTTTTTGCCAGAACAAAAGTAACATAAAGCTACAGTTCTATGTGTCAAGTTCTTAGTGACAATCATTTCCTACTGGTAATTAAGGCTTTAAATCAAAGGAAAGATAAAAGGCATCCATATGGCATCCATTTAAAAATCATGAATGTGGTACAAAAGTAAAAACAGTATTTGGAACATTTGGAGAGGTTTATGTAATATTAAATTTTAAGACAAGTTAATGTGTACCTCTGTAGAAAAATAAACATCAGTAGACCCTCACATTCAGGCCATGGGTAAAAAAATCATTTTAAAACAATTATTTAAATCTTTACTCTGACACAATATGGCATGAGAAGTATGCTTTTAGAAGAGTCCAGCTGTAAAAAACCTCCCATCATCCCAGATAATCCCTACACTAAAAATAAAGTTATGGCTCTTATATACCTGCTTAGATATCTCTCTTTAATGTAATTATATCTTTTTACTCAAAGCTATTTTTAGTGTAGTTTTAAAATGAGTAGACCCACATTCACCCAGGTAGCATCCAAATACAGAAAGTTTTATCACAAATTTTGAGTCTAAAATTCATATGCTGAAACTCTAATATGCTGGCATCTGGAAGTGGGACCTTTGGGAGGTAATTGGATTTAGCTGAGGTCATGAGTGGGGTTCCATGATGGGATTGGTGTCCTTATAAGGAGGGACCCAGCCACGTCTCGCCCTTTGTCAGCTATGTGAGAATGACCATCGGCAAGATATATATCTATCTATCTATCTATATATATATATAGATATAGATATATATATATATCTATATCTATATCTATATCTATATATATATGTCTTTCTTTCAGATTATTTTCCCTTATAGAATATTACAAAATATTGAGTATAGTTCCCTGTGCTATACTGTAGGTGAAAGAAGATAATATCATCTTCGTTCTTTCTTTCTCTACCCCTCATTTTCCAAATCTTTAGAATGGAGACAATAAAATCTCCTGATGAGGATTTGGTGGGAGAATTAAACAAACAAGTACATGTAAACTGCTTAGAACTGTGCCTAGTACAAAATAAGTAATAATTGTATCACTTGGCTGTAATACCAGAAAAATCTAGGAATTTGGAGTAGTTTACGAGTTAGGGCTTTTTTTGTTTGTTTTTATTTTTGTTTTTGCCAAAAGCAACTAAAAAATAGGAAAATGGAGTGTTGCAATTTCCTAGTTTTCATGACCAGGGAATTCCCAGGAATAAAGTCCAGAATGATTCTGTTAAGCTATGTTGTTTTGGAACATTTTCAATTTTATGTTCACACCTTCATTTATAAGTAGTTTTGAATATTTATTATTTATTTTAGATTATGAACTCCTAGAGGTCAGAGTTTTACCTATGCAGTTTACACAAGGCTCTGTAGATTCATGAATATGTAATGTTTAAATACTACTTGAGAGCAAACACATCTATGTTTGTATATATCACAAGAAAGAAAGATATAATCTATAAGACCTACTTTTACAGTATTGAATTATGTTGACTTGGTAAAACAAATAGCAGGAAGAGTGACTAAATGAGAATGCCTATAAAACCAGAAAGATTCTTTTTATTCAGAACACAAACTTTCCATAAAAAGGCATTCTGAAGCTTCAAGATCCTTTTACATAGGTATGACAAGTTTTATAATGTATTAAAACGTTTGAAAAACACATCTTAGAAAGCATTTATTTCAACCCTAGCATATAATCACTATCGATTTGACCAGAGAAAATACAAGCAGAGAAAAGATCCATTGGTATGCTTTACAATTTGATTCTTTAAATTGTTTATGAGTCTTTTTAAACAAAACCTGGCTGTTTGGAAATGTGGGTAAATAAAGTCAAAGCTTGAAATGCTTTAAACCTTTTTGTTTTGATTTATTTTACCCCAAAACTTTTTTTAATATTAAGGTGCAATTTACATGCAGTAAAATGCACAGATTTTAAGTGTACAGTTTGATAAGTTGTAAGAAATGTGTACACCCATGTAACCATCCCTCCAGTCACTACAGATTTCTATCAGTCCTACTTCTTCGATGTCAGTAACAATCTCCCTTCCACCTGCCCCCAATAGCTATCTTCTGATATCTATTATGTAAATTAGTTTTACATATTCTAGAATTTCCTAAAAATGGAAATCAACAAATTGCACTATTTTCTGTCTGTATTCTTTCACTCAACACATTATTTTGGGGGCTCACTCCTAGTATTGAGAATATGAGTAGCTCATTCTTCTTTATTGCTAAGCAGTATTCCATTTTATAAACATACCATGATTTGCTGATTAATTTTCCTGGATATTTGAGGGTTTTTTTCAGTACTAGGCTCTTATGAATAAAGGAACTATAAGCATTTATAGTGTAGCCATATGTTTTAATTTTTCTTGATTAAATATTAGTGGAATTGTTATGTCACAAGGTACCTGTATTTTTTTACTTTATAAGAAACATGCAATTTTACAAAGTTATTGAATCATAAGCTTCTAGTAGGAACATGTGAGAGTTTTTGGTGTTCCACATCCTCCCAACATTTAGTATTTTCAGTTTTAATTATAGCTACTCTAGTTGGTATGAAGGGGCATCTTATTATATTTTTTCAGTCTTTTAATAGAATAAAACATGAAGTCTTTCCTTAAAGGATTGCTCTTTTTGTTCTTTAATTCCTCTTGATAAGTCCCAGTCTAATGTGATATATTTTAAGTCTATGATTTCACTAATAAACAAATGTCACTATCTTGTATATTCCCATTCATCTTTTGAGTTGAAGTTTTTCATTCAGGTATTGTGTTTCAAGATTTTTTATTGCATTGGGAAATCTATGGAGAAATACTTTTCCACTTTGAAGCCACATTATTAATGTCTTCTAATTGTTTTAATTTAACATCTATTTTAAAATGGTGTTTTTAAATTATAAAATATAATTAGACATAGCAAATCTGATCCTCTAAATGTAGAGGCTGTAATTGAGCATGATATAACAAATAGCAAAGGTAGTACTATGACTGGGTTTGAGACTCATTTGTTGCAGAAAGTTGCTGAGAAAAAGAGAGAAATACCTCTATTTGGGACAGGTCATAAATATCAATAAATCAAACCACAAAAAATCAATAAATTCACTATAAAGATGCCTAACCAGTAAATATGGTTGCAGCTTTAGTAAATGAAAATACAGGACCACCAGTTAAATTTGAATTTCAGTTAAATGACAAAAATTATTTTCAGTATAAGCATGTTCCATGAATATTTGGGTCATAATTATACGAAAAATCTGTTTGCTATTTATGCGTATTTAACTAGATATCCTGCATTTTAGCTGGCAACCCTATCAGTAATATGTATATTATTGTATGTGTATATATATACATATATATATACATACACACACACACACACACACACATATAGAGAGAGAGAGAGAGCGAGAGAGAGAGAGAGGAGTGTTAAATTCTAGTTGTGGCTGTTTCTGTAATGTAGAAACTACTAGAAAAGATACTTTTTAAGTGACACTGATTCTTTTTTTAATGCATACAATATGGTAGATGAACTCTGAGGGGCTCATGAACATATGTATTCATAAAGAAAAACACAAAAGCATCAGTTGGTGAATTAGTTTGCCACAGACTGGGTTGCTAAAACAACAGAAATTTGTTATCTCACATTTCTTGGAGACTAGAAATCCCAGATCGAAGTATAGGCAGGGCTGGGTCCTTCTGAGAGCTGTGAGGGAAGGCCCTTCCCAGGCCTCTCTCCTTGGCTTACAGATGGCCATCTTCTCCCTGTGCCTTCATATCCTCTTTCTTCTGTACATGCCTGTGTTCACATTTCCTCTTCCTATAAGGATACCAGTCACATTGGATCAGGACTCACTCTAATGACTTCATTTCAACTTAATTACCTCTGTAAAGACTATCTCCAGATACAGTCACATTCTGAGGTACTAAGGGTTAAGACCTCAACATATGAAATTTTAGGGGACACTATTGAGCCCAAAGCCACTGGGAAGGGGAATTGAAAAAGACTGAGAAGTGTGTGAACAAAACATGGATAATGGAAGAGAATAAGAATTAGAGTGTGGCTTTTACATTACGTATAGGAAATGTTCCAAATTAAATATGCTTTTATCTTGCCAGTATGAGGTGTTTTTTTTTGCGGTACGCGGGCCTCTCACCGTTGTGGCCTCTCCCGTTGCGGAGCACAGGCTCCGGACGGGCAGGCTCAGCGGCCATGGCTCACGGGCCCAGCTGCTCCGCAGCATGTGGGATCTTCCCGGACCGGGGCACGAACCCGTGTCCCCTGCATCGGCGGGCGGATTCTCAACCACTGCGCCACCAGGGAGGCCCGCCAGTATGAGTTTTAAGAGCTAGTTACTCAGGACATTTAGCAGCTACTCTCAAATTTAAATTTGAAAATTTAAATTTACTTGAAATTTCAGTGGAGCCAAGATTCCCACTGTCTGTGAACTATATCTCAATGTAACAAATAGAAGAAAGCATGTGTGTCAGATGGCTATGTGTCTAGAGGTGTTATTTCAGCTTCTTCTCTAATATTCAATGATGACTTCACATGTAGACCAAATGTGAAAAAAGAAAGAATAAATTTCCAATCATATTTTAAAATGTTTTTCAATCCAGAATGCCTAATGGATGCATTGAAATTCACTTTGAATAATGAAAGTGATTTTTTTCCTAAAATGTTCATTTAAAGTCTTGGTTTATAAAGCAAAGCTCTTCTTCAGGGGGCTAGTCTCTACCCTCTTTGGAACAATCATCCTGGTATTACACAGAATCCTGGTCCTGCTCATTAGGACACATTAAGAATCAAATCATTGTTTATCTCCTTATACTCTGTGAAAAAAATGTTAAAACAATTTGATGAAGATTTAATAAGATTTCAACATTAATTACCTTGAATATAAACTCTGTGTGTGCGTGTGTGTGTGTTTACAACTTAAAAGTTCTATCTTATACAATTTTCTGGTGTGTCTATGTTTTTTAGTCTACATGTAACTCACCTACAGCAATGCTCATCTAAAAATAAGAAAATGCTTCACAAAGCAGAATATAATTTACATCACAACGAAGAGAAAATATTATGGGGGAAAAGCAATTGCTCATATATCTCGCAGATTCTCACGTTTTAAGTACAGAGTGGTGTAGATCGATTTCATTAGAATCTTCAGTAAAATATATGTCAAATTTTTTCTTGTGATAGCACAGAACATGGATTTTAATTTTTCCCCTTTTTCCATGATTTCTCGAATCAAGAAGTGAACTGAATAAATCTATAATATTTCCAGCTGGTTTACCCATTATTCAACCTGAGAAAATGTACAGGATGGGAAAACATATAAATATGCCACGTACCATATCAATGAAGCCTTCTTTGATGTTATCAGATGTTTGACTTTCTCTGCTATGCCTGAATACATCTATCACACTATCTAATTGCAATTAATTGTTTATATGTCTGTGGCCCCTCACTAAACTATGAGCCCACTCTTACTTACCAAAGCTTAATACAAACAGATAGCATTAACTAAGTAAAAAGTATGCTGAACAAATAAATGAATACATGAATTAAAATAATTATAGTAGTAACAGTATAATTTACTGAGCTCTTACTATGTGCCAGGTGCATGGTAATATGGATTATTTTGCTTTCTTTTCACAACAACCTATAATGGAGATATTATCACTACACATTTGACAGGTAAAAATAACAAGACTTGAAGTGGTTAATAAATGGCAGTACAAGGATTTGAACAGACGTCTTTCTGTTCTCAGAACCTGAGAGTTGGGATAGTGTGATGGCTATTAGCCTAGCCTGCTGGCCACACAGCCTAGGTTGGACCCCCAGCACTGCCTCCTCTCAGCTGCCTGGACTTGGGCAATTTATGGAATAGCAATAAGATTCAGTATTTTAACATTCTTGTGCCTTAGTCTCCCACCTGTAAATTAAAGACAGTAGCAATGAACTATTCATGAGATGGTGTTGAGTTATAAATGATTTATTATATTCAAAGCACTTAGAACCAAGCCCGGACCATAGTAAGTACTATGTAAGTGTGAGCATTTTTATCACTATAGATTGAATTCATATTATACTATATAGCTAGTATTTCAACTTCTATTGCTTAATTTACCACCTTTCTTTCAGTTCTTGAATACACTGCAAACCTGCTGTATGTGCTTTTCTCTGCAGTCACACTGGTACAATGTTTACATGGGCCCTAGGCACTTTTTCTTGAGAAGATCAAATCCCTCTAATGCAAAGGTCAGGTTAAAATTGGTCAAACCCCTGCAGGTGTAACGATGTACTACCTAAACAGAAGAGCTGAATGGAAGAGGTGGCCGAGTATTTCTAGGCAGAAACAGAATCAAAGAAGTGAATGGGCTAGGGCATCACATGTCATGCTATTACAAGGCCAATTTGTTAGTATACTATATTTGGTGTAATAAGAAAGGAAATGTAAATTAACATTAGCTAATTCACTGCAAGCATTCTCTGCATTAGGTTTAAAGCAGATTTAAATAATAATAAGATGCAAAAAAAAAAAAAGGAAACAGAGCTGCATTTCAATGACATTGAATAGCAGCTCTGTTTTCTTCGGAAGGTCTTTTTATCTTTCAGTGGTTCCAGGTATAAGATACATAGAAGGCATACCTGAAGGACATTGCAAGAAACAATGGAAATTCTTAAACAGAGGGACTTCATGAACACTAGAATTAACCAGGATGATTTGTTGCCTTTCAATATACAATATCCATTCATTAACTGTGAAAAAGAATTAGTTCCACAAGTAATTAGTGCAATAACTCCCACTAATCTTGGTCTGTTACGCCCTACAATTTGCTCTTAATATTAAATAAAATATTAAAACGTGTGACTGTTTTTATATCATCGGCCTTGAAAAACCTCACAAAGTTATTTTAATCAATATACTTGTTTTAAGTAAAAGCCACTTAATCTCCTGACTTATACATTAACCTTCCATTAAGTATTAGTGAAGAAGTTAAATGCACCTTAGTCAATAATGGTAATGTGGGGACTGTTGTATTACCTATGGAGAAATGCGTATTCATATTATGTTAAAGTGGCTCTCCTTAACGATTAGCCATTATGTGTCAGGAAAGTGATAATGAATTTGAAATATTCCATGAGAAAATGAATTATAATGTTGAAACTGAGTTCTCTGCACTGTAATAATTTTGAAATGAGGTCATCTGCTTCTTCTGGTCAGTGCCTTTTAAGGCAATGATATTGAAGTGATGAAGCCACCCTGGATGACACTTTGACCTCACCTTGCTGTCTCACTTCTTGGTGGGTAATAAATGAGGCTGCTAATTGAAGCTGAGATGTATGAATCTTTTGTATGGTAGTGTTTTAACAAGTACTCATTTTGTGTAAATAATGTGCCAATATCTGTAAGATGCTTACAGTAAAGCAGAATTTCTTCAGTTTCCAAACCATATTACATATTTCTGTTTATACCTTTAAGAAAAATGTGTACTCTAACTAACATTTTTCCGGATATCTTCTCCCACTGTCACAGTTAAAAATGCAGATGCTTATTCATCATCATTTTCTGTATCCACATATTTTCTTCCATGTTTGTATTATTTGCTGTAACAAATATGATCCCATGACTTAAGAAAAATAAATAGACATTGGGAAGTGTCACAAATCAGTTCAGATAAATGGTTTGTTGTTCTTGTCTTTGCCACCTGTGGATGTCCTTGCAGTACCTTAGGAAAGAGGATAATATTTTGAATATATATATATATACTCTATATATTTTTAACTTCTTAAGGAAAATCTGTAAACTCTAACTAGCCACTAAAAATGTGTTCAAACTTTCTGGAGGCAAGAATAGCCCTTTGATTTATTGTTATTAGGGAAAAAAACAGAAATTAATGCCTAACCTGATCATTAATAAAGTATTTTAAATCCTATGGTGCTATTTTATGCTTAACAAGCAATCTGTCTAAAACTGTCCACAGGCTGATATTAACTCAATACTGGCTCTATTTTCCATGCTAATTGTTTCAAATCTCATTTCCTCCCTCTTGTAAAGTATCATTTCCATGCTTTTTGTATCATCAGTTAAATAAAAGTCATTACTTTTGCAGTTACATTATAAATGTTTTAATCACTTATTTGTTATATATTATAAGCATAACTCCAAAATTATTTTAATTTATTATTTTATTAACTATTTTAATTATTTTATTTTTGTCATATTATTTTATGAACATCTTGCTAACCTATAGAGAATTTATTCTGGACACCCCTAGTTCATAACCACCACTATTATAATTTTTATTCTACTTCAAGGTGAGCTACATTATTTTTTATTTAAATATACTCTTGCCAATAAAATACCCTGGAATACTCTTGAAATTTCACACTTGGAAATATTTTTGTCTATAAAAAGGAAATAAAGACAACAAGGACATGGAAATTGTATACATAGTATTCATAAATATTTTTATTCTATAGAGTTAGTCTGTATTATTCCATTGAACTAGTAAGAGCTATAGTTATTGAGTGCTAACCACGTTGCAGACAAAGTTTTAAGCACTTCCCATGTTTCAATTCTTTTTAGCCTCATAGCGTCCCTATTCATACCTACCTCTTTCTCTCCTGCAAATGCAGAAATGGAGTTACAGGGAAGTTAGGTAGGTCCCCCCCTCAAAGATACATAGGGATTTGGAGCTGGGCAATTGACTCAAGTCCACACTTAAACAAAACCTTGTAATACCTTGATATATTGTAATGAAATACTAAGGAGAAAAGTTTCATAATAATATCAAAGATTCTTCTTTAATATTTAGTTTTTTTTACTGAAGGACACATTTGAAATGAGACAAAAGTATAGAAATAGAGAATCTTTGTTGGTAAATTCTTACAGAGTCATTTTGCCCCACAAAATGGAGTAAGAAAAGCAGATAATTCATTCTGTAACATATAGTCTTTATAATAGAATTTTATTCAACATAATTTACCATTTTAGAATCTTGAGAAAAGTCAAACTGATGGAACATTTTCTTTACTACATTCATTCATGAGGATGCTCTGTGAACAACAAGATAGCAGAAAATAAGATCAAGGTGGGCAAAAGTCAGCGTACATATTCAGGGGACTAAAATTCAAACTTCATTCTAACTTGATAGGGATCAAGTCATCTGTTACCACCTAGGAAACAATGGAGATAGGCTACCCCCAAAGATGTCAGCCTGTTTAAGTGAAAATGTCAGCTCTCTAACTCCTAGGCAGCACTTGGGGAAGGACGATAGAAACAGAAGACAAAGCATTGCTCTCCCATGATGCCTCTGCACCTAGAATAACTGGACACATCCCAAGGGAAAGCAAATAATATGACCAATGAATGGAGAACCGTTCATGAAAGGATAGGTTTATCATACTAGAACTCCAAAGTATGGAGAAGGCAAGGATGCAGACGGGCTATCACCAGAACCTATAACATTATGAAAGGGGATGCAGTGTGACTTACATATCCTTTCCTGGAGAAAAGTAAAGTGAAGAGACATTTGTATCAACTCAAAATAGCCAGTTGGAAAATAAAACAAAGTAACAGTTTAAAGAGGCAGGTAGATGCAACTCTTCACCTTATGAAATAATGAGAAAAATGTATATGGATAGGGTGACAGGTATTAACAGAAAGTAGGAGGACTTTAGTGATATAGTCTTAATTTTTTTTTGTTTGTTTGTTTTTTGTGATACGCGGGCCTCTCACTATTGTGGCCTCTCCCGTTGCGGAGCACAGGCTCCGGACGCGCAGGCTCAGCGGCCATGGCTCACGGGCCCAGCCACTCCGCGGCATGTGGGATCTTCCCGGACCGGGGCACGAACCCGTGTCCCCTGCATCGGCGGGCGGATTCTCAACCACTGCGCCACCAGGGAAGCCCTAGTCTTAATTTTTAAGTGATCATGAATATCTATCTGGCTTTCTACAAATCAGCTGTGAGTATTACTTCCAGAGACAGAATATCAGGTTGAATGGGCCATGTTTACTCAGTATGAAATTATCTATGCCCTTATGCTTCATGTCTTTTTTAGTTTTACCTCCATCCACAGTCCTTGAGTTCAACCCCAGGAATTCTATTAGATTTTACACAAACTTACGGTTGCTTTGATGAGGTGGATTACCTATATGTAAAACATGATAAAATTATTAAATGATGGTGATAGAAAGGTAAATAGATAATACATAAATAATTATAAATGACAAAAGTGACCAATCAATTGAGGAATATCAATCTTTTCTATGAAAAATGAATTTTATCTTTATTACCAATAAGATGAGCAAATTTATATATATTTATATATAATTGATTATCATCACCTGTCAAATTTTGGAAAATTATGTAGTTTTCCTTTTTTTATTTCTCCTAACGAATATTTTTTTGATAACATATGCTAGCAAATTCTTCTAGCTACTTCCTGGTTGTAAGTTAAGTACTTTTGCAGGCTATATTGATTTTCTTTCAGGTCACTAAGGTACTATTTAACAAATGGAAATTCATTCCAAATATTCTAAATGGATTTAAGTATGATACATTGAATGATGATTTAAAGGTATGAAAAGAATAACATCATGTTGACATATATGTGTATATATATCCATTAGCATTCATACATATAAGAAGTATATCTGTTAATCAAAGGAAGATTCTACATAAAAGTATACCAGGCTGACTCTTTGTGCTGTCTGTGTAGACCATTAATCTTGACACATAATTTTCCTGTTAATAGCAGTTAGTGTGAAGTTACATAGTTTTACAATATTATTGAAATGATGATAAGACTATTTATGAAACACTAGTTTCACTCTTATCCTCCACAGTTTCTTCCACTGCCGCCCTCTGCTTTTATTATGCTCTCTGAGCCCAAATTTAATTTTAAAAATAATATTTCCTTGATTGTCACTCTCCTCTCAGACTACCCCCACCAGCTCCTCGTTTAACTGAAGCCTAGCTTGTTCTGAGGACCTTTCCCTACCATAGAGTCAGGATCTTCCTCGTTTCTCAGTACGGCATCTTATATTTACTCTTCTTCCCTTATTTAAAACCTCCTCTCTTGTTTCACTGTTAACTCCTCTGTATTATTCCCAGCCACTTACCCTCATTCACGTCAGAGTGGAAACACAGCCACTGGTCTTTCTCCTATTGCAAAGCCTAGCATTGTGTGAGAACGATTGCTAAAAAGGGTACTCAAGCTCTAGGAGGGAAGAGCTTTGGGGTTGGTTTTGTGAAATAGGAGCAGCTAAATCAGTAATTTCAGGGAACATTTGTTAGAAGGATATAGAACTTTGAGGGACCTGTTAATATTCCCTCTGACTTTATCTCAAATTACTTTTAGGTAATAAATCATATGGTCTTTTCTCCATTGTTTTGATATGTCCATTTTGGCATTACTAGTTGAAGACAAGCCACAGCACCCAGGAATGCAAAACTGAGATTGAGCAAGTGCCCTCCACCCTGGTGCCGAAAGGCCTGGAGCCATCTACCAGGCTACCGATTCCACTGCTCCCTCTGCTAGGCCATCGCTGGACAGTGCTCCTCCTCTGCTCTCCACTGCCCTTCACCCTGGCTGGACTTATGCTCAAGTTCTTGACTTTCTGGACACCAGGTTCCTTACTTCCTCTCAATCCCACTTTCACCATAGTATTACTTATTGATTTCCTTCACTTTGTTTCCTTCTGAAATCTTTTGATCCAACACCAGTTTCCAACTACTGTCTCCCATCTTTCCTGGTCTCCAACACTGGTCTCCAACACAACACTTATAGAATGCCCTTTTCTATGTCCATTGCTCCCTCCTTAGTGTTTTTCCTTTCTTATCAACCCTATACCATAGTCCTTCAAAGACAAGAACCAGTATGTTCAATATCCTCATCTTTGTATTCTCCAACTGCCCCATCAGACAAAGCCTCAAAGTTGGATCAATCACTCCTTTAGCCTTGCCATTTTCATACCCCAACTGCCTGCAGGTAGAGAAAACAGAATTTCAATTGAGCAAATATTTGCCAATTACTTACAGCATGCCAAGTAGAAAACAGGAAAAAAAAAATTTTTTTTTTGGCGGTACGCAGGCCTCTCACTGTTGTGGCCTCTCCCGTTGTGGAGCACAGGCTCCGGACGTGCAGCCTCAGCGGCCATGGCTCACGGGCCCAGCCGCTCCGCGGCACGTGGGATCCTCCCGGACCGGGGCAAGAACCCGTGTCCCCTGCATTGGCAGGCGGACGCTCAACCACTGCACCACCAGGGAAGCCCACAGCACCCCCCCTTTTTTTAATCAATCTTTATTAAACTCTCTCTTCCATTCATCACAGAAACATCATCACCTTTCTTTAAGCCATCAAGATCTCTCAGCAAATGATCTTTCACCTTTCTTCACTGAGAAAAATCCAGGCCAGCAGGTATAAAAATATTTAACTTTTTCCCCATCTTTTTGTTCAAGGTTAATTCCTTTCAAGTATGTTTCAAGTTTCACCTTCTTCCCTACACCCCCTACATCAACCTTTACTCGATCAGTTATTTCTTAGCTCTCTTCAACTTCTTTCTTGATACTGACTTTTTCTCATCAGAATATAATTATCCTTATAAATTTCACATAAAATGAATCCATTTTGTATCAAATGTTAATTGAGCACTTAATACATGCCAGGATCTGGAACAAGTCCTTTACATATCTTATTTCATTTCATCCTCAAAATAACTCAGAGATGTATAATATTATTGTCACTTTATAGATTCTAAGATGGACTTGTAGAAATAAACCACACTCACAAAGTAGTAAAACTGAAATTTGAGCCCATTTAGTATTTATTTGGTATTTATACCACTTTAGTATTTATTTACTCTTTTCTCTCCTTGATGATTTCATCTGTCACTTACATAGGTGTTGATTAGTTTTATGTGTCAACTTGGCTAGACTATAGTACTCAGTTATATTACTAGTTATAGCTAGGCTCTAGTACTCACTCTAGGTGTTCTGGGGTGGTATTTTGTAGATGTGGTTAACTTCTATGATCAGTCAACTTTAATAAAGGAGATTACTCTAGAAGATGTATGTGGGCCACATCCAAACAGTTGAAAGGCTGTAAGAGCAAAAACTGAGGTTTCCTGGAGGAGAGGAAATTTGACCTCAAGACTATAGTATCAACTCTTGTCTGAATTGCCAGCCTGCCAGACTGCGCTAAAGATGTTTGACTTGCCAGCCCCCATAATTGTGTGAGCCAATTCTTTAAAATAAATCACACACACACATTCACACACTACTCACTGTTTGTTCTGTTTCTCTCTGCAGAACTCTGACTGGTTCGTACAGCAGTGACTTTCATCTATAGTTTCAGCCCTTACCTTTCTCCTGGTTCCATATCTAGATAATTAACTGTCTATTGTGCTTCTCCATACAGATGATCAAGTGGAGACTTAGGCTCATGTCCAAATTGCTTTCCTTTCCACTCCCTCCCCAGCCTGTTTCTCCTTCTGTGCTCCAATGTAGGTGAGTGGCCCCACCTACTCAGCTGCCAATCCAGACACCCTGCCTTTCCCCGAATCACTCATGCATGTTTTGGACAATATTTCTTGTCTCTTTTTAATCTGTTTTCAGCCCTTCAGTCAATTTGCCAGTAACTTCACTCAGACCACCACCATTTTGGTCTACGTTTTGCCATGATTTGTTTTTACTTAGAATAGTTTCTGTTTTTCTAATGAATCCAAGCTAACACACTTCTCAAATTATTCTCAGTTTGAGACACCTGCCCCTTCTATGTAATCTCATATCCCTCATGGCTTACATCTATCTATCATAGTAACTATTACACTGGCTTACAATTGCAGCATTAAGAGCTACTTTTTTTCCTAATACAGTATTCCCCTCTTATCCATGGGGGATATGTTCCAAGGCGCCCAGTGGATGCTTGAAACCTCAGAAAATACTGAACCTCATATATACTATGCTTTTTCCCATGTGTACATACCTATAATAAAGTTTAATTTACTAATTAGGCAAAGTAAGAGATTAACAGCAACAATAATAAAATAGAATAATTATAACTATACACTATAATAAAAGTTATATGAATGTGGTCTCTCTCTCCCTTACAATACCTTATTGTACAAATTTAACATCTTTTTCTTCCTAACTACGCACTTATCATACACTGTCTGTAACTTTTCCAGTTGGAGGTGTGACAGCAAAACTAGCATGAATTTCTTTACCCTTCTTCACAATTTCACAAATAGAAGATTCATTCTCACCATAGATCTTAGCAACCTCCCCATACAATTTCTTCTTCTTTCCTTATTAAGTCTAGAACATTCACCTTTTCATTTAAAGGAAGCACTTTATGGCTTCTCTAACCGAATTGCCAGCATCACTACTCTTATGCTTTAGGGCCATTATTAAGTAAAATAAAAGTAGTTACCAGAACACAAGTGGTTACCAGAACACAAGTAGTTGCCAGAACAATACTGGGACAGTAGATCTGATAACCCAGATGGCTACTAAGTAGCTAGCACGACTAGCAGGGGATTCCTGAGATAACTGAACAAAAAGATGATTTACGTATTGGGTGGGATGGAGCAGGAAAGCACAAAATTTCCTCATGCTACTCAGAAGGGCACACAATTTAAAACTTATGAATTGTTTTTTCTGGAATTTTCTACTTAATATTTTTGGGTCAGGTTGACCGCCGGTAACTGAAAACTCGGAAAGCAAAACTACCGATAAGGGGGTACTACTATATACTGTAAGCTTCGTGTTTTGTTCATCTTTGTATTGCCAATGCCTGGTAGAGTGCCTGGTATATAGAAGGCACCAAAAAATAAAAGTAAGCAATGAGAGAATATTATTTAATATTTAAATGAAAATTGCAGAACAGATTATACATTTCAGTGAGTTTCTGTGATAAACACAGCTAGCTGCCCTCCAAGTACTCATTCTCCTCTATTATTTAGTCATTGCTGGGAAGTGGTTGGCCAGACAGACATTGTATTTTGAAGCTTCCTTCTCTTATAGATGTGGAAATATGACTAATTTTTCCAATGAATTGAAGTATTTTTAGAAATGGGTAAGATTCCTCTACACTCTTTTCTCCTTTTTTTCATTAAATGTAGGCCGTGGGTCATGGCAGAGCTGCCTGTTAGAGGGAGCCTAGGTCTCTGAGTCACCACATGGACCTCATTGTATATTACGTGAGCAACAATCAAACTTAAGTGCTTGTTATGACACTGAAATTTTAAAGGACTATTTGTCACAGCAGCTATTTTTTTCTAAGTAAGATAGTTTTCAACCTAAAATTTAAAAATCATAAATTTAGAATATGTGATTCAATGACATTCAGGATATTGAATCATCTCCAAGTTATTAGCCTTTATAGTATGCATATTATGATCTCAGTCAACTTTACCTAAATTCAAGTTTAGAAGGTTGAAAAATCACTGATTTTGGTGAGAGCATTTGGATATATTCTTTTTCTCCACACCATGTGGCAGTGTTAGTTTTTGAGATCTAACATAGAGAGTTCAGCCAATTTCAAAAAAAAGTTTAAAATTCAAATTTTGTCATTATCAAAAGTTAACTTATTTCTAATGCAATAATAGTTATCATGTTTGGCTACCCCCAGAAATGTCATTTTTAAAGTTCTATTTGGAAATTTATTCTGAGGGAATTTATTTAAATCTTTTATTTAGTTCAAGGGACACTCCTTTATTGAGTTATAATCAAAAGCTAAAAATGAATTTCATAAATTGAAGTAAAAATTACAAACTATTTAGAATGAGTAACTTATTGGAAAGATCATTTAACTTCCTTTAACTGTCATATATTTTTCATATCTGTGGAATATAAAAGGCAGAAGACCAAAAAATGCTATCAACATAGTTTATAGGTATAAAGGTTTATAAAAATCTATATGCACATACCATCAGTACTCATAAGTTATCTTAATGATACATGGTTTCAGGGAATATTCAAGCCAAATAAAAAGATTTAGGAAAAGATGTTGGTGGATCAGGATGTTCTACTTTTGGTATGAAGAATTTACACCATAATCCAGTGAATAACTGGTGAATCATTCAATCTTATCTTTAAACAAATTTTAAAAGAATGCCAAGAAAAATAAGAAATCTTATATAAGTCTGTTTCTTTGGCTGAGTCAAAGACAATTTTTTTCCAAATCAAGATGGTTGGATTTCTACAGCAGAGTTCAAGGTAGTTTTTAGTGGAGAGGTACCTGGAAAGATTGTATAGGTTTTACTAGAACTACCCACAATCCATGTTCAGGAAAAGCTCTTGAGAATAGCATGCCAGAAACTTCTCATTCTACAAACATCTTACTTTTCTCCTAATCCCTTTGCGGTTGAAACCAGAGTGACAGCTCTGACGGACATGGGCAGCTAACAAATGTATTGATGTAGAATAGACCAGTGATCCTGTGCTTTACTTCTCTTCTATTGAATTTAAAAGATATAATGCACGTAAATCCCTTAAAACTGTTCTGGCAGAGTAAGCATTCAATACTAGAAGAGGCCATATATCATAAAGTTTAAGTGCACATGCTCTGGAGCCAGGCTGCCTGGGTGTGAGTCCCAGTTCTACCACATCTCCCCATGTGACTCTGAGCAAGTACTTAACCTCTTTGTGCCTCACAGTTTTTTCTTTTTTTAATCTATGAAGTGAGGATAATAATCAAGCTACTTCATAGGGTAGTTGTGAGGATTAAAATACTAAATACATGTTAAATGTTTAGAGCAGCACCTGTCCCATTACAAGGGCTCAATAAATATTAGCCATCCTCACTTATGTACACGGTGAGAGCACCGTATGTACACGGTGCTTAATAAATGTTAGCCTTTTCCTCCTATCCCAAAGAGAAGTCATATAATTAATTATCAATGTAAACTCTTGGTTTCTTTTAAACTATTTAATATATTTAAATGCCATTTTCCCTTGGATACTTCACACTGGTCTTTTTTTAAATCACAATTTAAAGTATTGTTATTTTTCTATTCATAAAAGATTTCCTAAACCTCCATACATTTTAAAGAAATCATTCCTATTTAGAATCTTAAAAAAATTTAGTTAGATTTACTTTTGAAATTGTATTACATTTTTAAAGCAGATTATTTCTGCTTAAGAATGATGATATAGAGAATTCATTTTGAGCCTTTAGGGTATAAACAAAGACACTATTCAAGTTTCATAAATTCTTTTAACATGCCAGATGTAAAATCAATTAGCTGCAGTAGAAATACGGTCTCATATTTTAAGGACTGCAGCATTCTAATTGCTTGGACTGCAGTTTTTTTAGTTTTTTTTTTTAACAATAATATAAGGGGATTTGGACTTAAACATTGTTCATTTCTAGAATGTTCCTGGTTGACTTTTGAAAGTACTCTAACATAAATGCACCAAGAATCTCCTTTGGAAATTTTGAAACAGAAAAACACATCTGTAATTTCAAAAAGACATCTCAGAAAGGTCCCTCACCCCATAATAAATAAAAGGCCATCAACAGGATTAATCTATGATCCCTAAATATTTGTTATGAGTGTTCACAATTGGAAATGCCTATACTAGAGATGCTCTAAAATTTATGATTTAAAAAAAATTAGCAGACTGAGATTGTTCAGTTAGATTAAATATTGCCTAAGAAAAGAGAAAATAATACTCCTAAAAATACAGTCACAGGCAGTAATATGAGATAACAGGCAGTAGCTCACTGAGTGGCAAATTAATGACTTTAGAAGGGAAAGGTCAGCTGGTTATACTGGACTTAGTTTCACTTACCTAGTCTATGTAAACCTCAGTCACATTGTCAGAAAAATAAAGTATGGACAAATTGCTTGACTCAAGTGGGTAGCTCACAACTAACATCTATTAGCAAAGACTTCTATTGGGCAGGTATGTTAACACTAGCTTTTTGTCAGCTCCTCACTGCCCTTTTCCAAATCAAGTACTTGCTGATTTTCAGACAAAACTAAAAGTACTTTCTACCAAAGACACTTTTAACCATGTCTCTAATCTAGATCAAAAGCAGAACATTTATTTTTCTTGCTCAAATTTGACATATTTGGCAATCACTTACCTGAAGACTTTGAGGCCAGATATGTTTAGGAATTTGGGGTTTTCTATATTTTAGAGATAAAATATGATTCATGTCTACTATACTTCAGAATCCCCTCAACAAAGTGTGAAGCAGGATATTGTAATTAAAAGCATTAATATATCTTTAACATATAGACAGATAGATAGATAGATATCCACACTAACTAGAGTAAATAAATAACATAAAATAACTGTCACCAAATAAGTTAACTAAAAATGTTTGTTTTACAGAACATTGGAAATATCAGAATTTACCTATTGTAATATGGTATTGTGGATTAATAATACAAAAATAATAAACTAAAAGTGATTCCTAATAATAAGTTACAGTTACTGAATCACAAATTTTATAAATTATTAACAGAATAATGAGAATGTAGTTTGTATTATAGTAACCAATCCACTGATAATAGTTATAAACTCTGGACAAAATATGTTTTATAAAAATTCTAGGAAAACCCTGGAAATCAACCAGCAGTAAATAGAAACTGGAGGTAATACAGTCGTTAAAAGTAGAGGACCAACTAGGTGAGATTCACAATTATATATTTTTTGGCACCTAGGGACACTTGCTAGTTCATATTTGCATACAGAAAGAGTTTGAGGAACCAGAGGTGGAATTTGAAGTAGCCATGATGGGTAGAAAATGGAAACGGTGAGGCCAGAAAAAAGCCAGAAAGAGGAAGGGATTTGCAAAACTTCTCTCTTCAAATTCAAAGCTAACATACCTGAATGATCTATACATGAGGTGAGACACCAAGAACCAGATAAAATAATAGTTGGAAACCTGAATGAGTTGAAAAGAGATTTCAAAAATCTGTTGAAAAGACAGAGCTTAGATTTAAAGTTTCACTAAGTTAGAGGAGAATGATAAACTTGATTTTACATTGAACTCTGGAGGCACAGTAAGAAATTAAGTCCAAATGCCAAGAAAAAGGAATTTGGCCAAAGAATAAAGGCACAATTGAAACAGACACTCTCTAGTAAAGCCTAAAGCAAGCCTTCACATTATTAAGGTAATCTGCCAATAATTTAATGGCCTTTTAGAACAAAATTCGCTATTTTCCAAAGAAAGATAATAGAATTCACAGTTTCTCTAACATATTCACAATGTTCAGTATATAATCAAAACCTACTAGACATAGGAAAGAAACAGGAAAATTTAAGCTATAGACCAGAATGGAGCAGGGTGAGAAGTAGAGATAGGAGCAGTCTGAGAGAAAACAAAGATATTGAAATTATCAGACAAGATAACTGAGATGCTGAGATTAGAAGGCAAGATTTTATAATAACTAAGATGAATATATTAAAGAACCTACAGGAAAAGATGGATATTTTGGGTGAAGAAACTGAATTTCAGGGCAGATATGGAAACTGTAAAGCAGAACCAAATGAAAATCTTAGAACACAAAAATGTAATATTGCAACTGAAAAATTCTTTAGGTGGGCTTTATACACACACAAAGAATTAATGACCTAGTAATACAGATCTATAGAGATTATACAAGTGAAAGCACAAAGAGAATAGAAGACTGAAAGGGAAAATAGAGTTTTAATGATCTGTGAGATTGAATCAGGAGTCCTAATGCATGTGGAAATGGAGTCCAAACTATGACAATGTCACTTAGAATGCACCAGAAGGGAAAAATAAAAGTGCTATTAACACACCAGGGTGGTCAACAAAAAAGTCTTTCATGCATTTATTAAAAAAATTTTATTGAGTACCTATTGTGTACAATTACTCTAGACTTTGGAGATGCAGTGGTGAGCAAGAAAGACAAAGTTTCTGATTTCATGAAACTTACTCTAGCTATAGCAAACAAACACTGAACTAATTGATGACTTTTACATAGTAGTTTCAGAGTATGGTGTAGATGGAGTAGGTTGAGGAGAAATTTCAAAATGAGAAAATACAAATAGTTACTGGAGAATAATCTTTTCAAGATTAGTTTGCAAAGCAAACAAAAAACTGAAGATATTATTGAGGAAGGCTGTGAAGCCAAGGTAACATTTTCTAAGGTTGGAAGGTACAAAAAAGGTGGGTATGCTACTGGGAATGATCCAGTGTGGAGAGAAAGAAATTGATGGTGCAAAACAAAAGAAAAATGTGCGGGAACAAAACTGTTGGGAAGGTGAGAGCAGTTGATATCTCAGAGTGTGGTGAAGGTGATTGATTGCTTTGGATCGGAGTCAACACAAGTCATCCACTAACCATTGTAACAGGATAGAAGGCAGAGATTTTGGCAAATTTGGGTAGGTTGGTGGGTATAGTATGGTTGGAAAAACTAGATGAATTTCAGTTTATTATTTCTACTGATCTTAAGGGCCAGGAATATAAGCCCCTGGTTTAATTTCAAGAGAATTCCATGGTATGCTCAATAAGTGTCAGTCATACTTCTTCTCTTCTGGGTTCAAACCCAGGAAGAATAGAAACAAGAAACCAAATAGGAAAAGAAGTATCAGCTTTATTCTTTCTGGCAGTAGAAAATCAGGGAAATTGTACAGTATGTACGGTTAGATATTTGGATCTAGAGCTCAAAGAGAAGCCTGAGATGGAGACAAAGATTTCATAGTTAGTGGTTAAAACTTTGAACTAAATGAGATCATCTAGGGAAAAGCTATAGTGTGAAAAATTAGAGAACTGACAATGAAACCTTAGCGAAAACTCCTATTTGAAGTGCAAGGAGAAAAAGATGAGCTTCCTGAGAAGTAACTAGAACACAGGAACTCAGAATTCATCCTCCTTGGTTATGGTGTCAAATACCAAAGAAAAATTAACTAAGGTAAGAAGAGAGAAGGATATGGACATAAGGATTTTAGTGACCTTGATCTAAAGCTGGATTCTAATAGATTGAGGACTGAAAGGGAGAGAGAAAAGGTAGCGATATTGAGGTTCATCTACTATTTCAAGAATTTTGGCTGTAATAGGGAAGAAGGGGAAATGAGAATAATTAGAGGGAGTGGACTTTTCGTTGCATAGGTTTTATATATTTTTAATGGTAGAAATTTAATCCAGTTTATTTGCCAAGAGCAATAAAATGTCATAAGGGGAATTTGCAGACCTAGGGAAGAGGAACATCAATGAAACAAGTGCCCCAAAGATAAAGAGGAATGGTGGCCATAAGAGAAGATGGCAGAATGAGTCTCAGGTCAGTGTATATAATTTGGCACGTATTGATAAAGGAAACTCTCACCTGAAATTCTCAGTTTTCTTAGTAAAATAGGAAACAATGAAGAACTGAACAGATTAATAGAAGGAAAATAAAGTCAATTGAAGTTGATTTCTCCAAATGGCTTACCCAAGCCTATGAAACTCTTGCAATGAATACATGAAAAACTGTTGTAGGAACTGACAGTGACTAGCTTCAAAAAAGGAAGTTGGAGAGGACAAGAGAACTGTCTTCAAAAAAGCAACTGTCTGCATACTTGAATATTTATTGTTTCAAGTATCATATATATTAAAAGTTAGTTTAGATAGAAACAATGGCCTATAGAACAATGGGTAATATATCATAGAATAAAAATTTGGACCCAAGATTAGGAAAATATTTTCTGACAAACAGAATTGTCAGGGGATATACTGCAAGGGATGTAGTGAGGTTCCCATTATTAAAGTATTCCAGCTGAAGATGGGAAAATACAAGGGCTGCATGTATAGGGTGGAAGATGGGGCAAGATAGCTATGAAATTCCTTTCTACCATTTGATTTTTTTATTCTACAATTACAATATAATTTCCCTCTTATTTGGTGTAGTTCATATTAGAGATTGAAATTTAAACCGTATTTTTATCTTAAAACAACTGCAGTATCACCATGCACCTCAGACAAAAGGTTTGATCACAGATATGTCATACATTTGAATTAAGGAATTTTGTTGCCTTTCAATTTTTTTTAATCATTTACTCACCAGACGCACACATTCACACACACACACACATATTAAAGCAATTATTTTAACCTATTTGACACATACACCTCTCTCTGAAAAGACTATCATATTACTGATAAAATCAGAAACAGCTTTTTGGCCTTGTTTTACTTTGGGAAAATCTTAAAATAGAGTATTATCTATACCACCTAACATCTTTAGTCTGAACTCACCAGGAAGGCATGGACTCAGAGTTCTATTTTTAAAGCTTGTAAATACATATTGAGAAATGAATAGAAGTGAAGAAATCTCTACTTTCTTTTTCAATTTTTTTTTTTTCATTTAAATTACTTGTCTGAGAAAAAAAAAATCACTGCTATGCCTGGCATTTCTGCTTACTGATCCATAAAAGGAAATTGCATTGAATTTTTTTCCAGACTGAAGTATAACAAATCTATAGCTGTTTTTCTTCTTCTGTTTACCTCTCTTTTATGACAAGAATGAAGATAATGACTAAAATATATGCAATGCTTAAATGTTGTCAGATATTCGTCATATTTATATTTCTTACCGACTTCACTGTCCATAGTGATTTAATACTACATTAAAGTCAGACCTGCGAGGACATCATAAACAGCTCTTGTTTAAAGGGCATTGTGAAGGAGAGCCTTTAATCTGATTGATGAAATAAATGGAAAGTAATCTATCCTCTATTCAACAGCTTGTTGATGATATGAAAGAATTCCTACTCAGGCAAGCAAGGCTTTAAAGAGAAAGACCTCTTTCATCCTGTCAGCTTCTCATTTTTAGAAAAAAGTTAAGTTTTTCATCATGGTTCAGGGGAGTCCTTGTAAAACGTTCATTGAAAATTTAAGAGCAATTACAGTGTCAGACAGCTAGAAAAATTGCTTTTACTGAGTGAGAGTTCTCTGACAGATGCATTGTGGGAGAATTGATTCTTTCTAAAGGATAAGTGAATTGTCATTGTTAGGCTCTTCTCGTGACATCTAGCTAGATGTCATCTGCTTTGTAACAGAAGATTTGAATCAGACAACTGTACTCAACACTAGACAGTGTCTAGATTAGTTCTGCAAAGAAATAAGGCTTTGCTCTGCATGGCATCAACTGAGCTTTTAAAGATTACAGATGAGCAAGGGTTTAAAAAAAAAAGTTAGAAAAATCAAAAACAAAGCTTTATAGCCACTTCAGAAAGCCTGGATGATTAACCTGTAAGGAAGTCTGTCAAATCCTTGTGGAAACCATATAGAGAAAAGATCAATAAGATACCTACTGGCTCCATTAGCTTGATGTAAAAAAGGGAGAGGGAAGCTGCTCTTCCACAGAGAAACTACATTATTCCAGGGATTATACGGGATCAGTTCATTTTGCAGAGAAGAAGAAGAGAAAATGAATGAAGATTCTTGGTGGGCCAGGACTGGAGAGAAAGGGCTTGTCAGGTAATATAACTGGTGATAAGAAAGTGGCTTATTGACTGGGAGGTGTCTCTAATTAGATGTTCATTTGCATAGGGGAAGTTGCCAGTTCTAATCTGGAGTGAGGCTGGAGGAGAGAGACTCAGTAAAACAGCTGTCACTCAATCGGCTGCAAGCTAAATCTAACATAATTAGAAAACCGAGTACTTGCTCATTATTTACACTGACTTTTAGAGTGGAGGACTATACTTGCTGTGGATAAATATGCATTTAAATCAGTAAAATAACTCTCATCCTAAATTTTCACAATCTCATGCACGTTAACCGTTGAATTAAGACTAAAATATTCAGCTATGTACACATGGATAAAAATATTAAGTATGACTTGCTGTTATAAAAGAAAAAAAAAGAAAAAAATTTCCAATGTTTTTAGAAAGATTATTTCCAGAGTGAATTTATTTTTATTTATTATTTTATATTTATGGTTTATTATCCATTTTATATTTAAATACATTTATTTTAACACTTATTTTTAACAAACACTTTTCACAAAATTAGCTTTTGAATATTTTCAATTAAACTAACATGGACAATACTATTGGGTAGGTAAACCATGGATAATTTATTTTGGATGAGATGGTTGGTATTAACCAAAATATATCTGATTATTCATAGAATGGTTCAAAATTCTTAAATTTTTGTAATTGTGTTTCTCATTCCCAGTAGCAATTGTGCACTTAATGTTCAATGACTTTAAAATAATATTTTTAGAAATTTACCTCAGCTTTAATAAAATAGCAAGAGATGAACTCTAGCCCCTTTCTTTAACTTTTAATTTATCTTAAGATTTTTTTTAAGCCATTAAAACATTCTTAACAATCTGCTGAAACACAAACTGTCAGCACAACCTTTGCAAGAAAAGCTTTGTCGTCCCAAAACAGTGGGCAGCATCTGTATTCTTGTTCCGAGCGTTCTTACCATTTATGTTTCCCTGGAGCCCTTTATCAATGTTTATTTGAGTCCTCAAATGAATTGATAATGATTTCAATAGGGCAAACTCTCATTCTGCTAGTAGAGTGCAGTTAAAATTAAACAACACACAAATCTGACTGCTTTCATTTCTGTTATTTTCCTTTTAACATCTCTAACCATTTGTTTCACTCAGGTTGGCAAAGTGCATTTAAGTAGTTTACTAACAACTGAATTATTTCATGTGTCTCTACCCTAAGCAGTAATACATTATTCAGTGCATTGCATATGTGGGGAACAGTATGTTATCCAGTCAATGGTGTTATGATTCAAAATGTTTGGCATGATCAAAATCACACTATACACTAGGTTTAAAAAAGCTTACTTGATTTCATAGAATTTTGTAAGTGTAAATCTGACTGTGAGATAATGCAGTTAAACTGAATGCCATGAACAAACAAATGTTGCATCTATCAGATATTTAGAAACTAATAAGCAAAAAAAAAAAAAAGTCTTTTTTTCAGCCTTCCTAACGAGCATTCCTATAGGGTGCTTGTGTAACCAGGTGGCTTACAGTTAGCAAATGGCAGAAGTAAACTAAATTTAATATTTTGCAATATATTACAAAAGATAAGCCAATTCAAAAGTGTATAAATAGAAACATACAATTCTTGTACATAAAATTTGTTTTTAACTTATTAGAAAACATCGCTAGATATTCCCAGTTCCAAAGTAAAGGCACTTGAAAGGGGGTAGAGCTGTGTTCGGTCATGTGATCTAAGTGCTCCTTAATTCAACAATGTGAAATAAGGAACAAGCATAGTCAAGAGGCATTTACTCATCAACAATCAAGCAATTTCAGGTACTCATGAGAAAGCAAATGAGTGAACTTGTGAAATCTATTTTATCAGTAGTCTTAGGAATCCATAAGAAATACATCATGTTCGTGTGTTCTGTTAAAAATAACATTGTTACTTTCCAGTGAAAAATCGATTTCACTTCCATTTTACCTACTAGCTCATTTTACCCAAAATTATTTCTGGCAAAAATTGTCAGTAATAAAGGAATAATATTTCTCCTTTCAGAGGCATTTAAACACACATAGATGAATAGAATTCTTGAGCTTTAAACAATTTATGAGAAAAAATCAAATTTTTTCATAGACAAAAAAATGAATAGAAAATATGATTTTAATAGGCACATTTAAATTTCAGGAAAACATAAAATTATTTTTAATCTATCACCCTTAATATACAGAAAGAAGAAATAAGTAACAGTTGATGATTGCCTCCCTTATAAGTCTGAAGTCCTATATTATGGTAGTCACCATTGAGATTAGATGTGTGGCATCTCACCATTGGTATTGACAACCTGCTGTATAATATTGGGGAGAATTCTGCAATTTCTGAAAAGAAAATCCCCAATAATTACTGTGAGGTTTTTATGGTGACTCCATATTTATAAGGAAACAAACTCTGTGTAATATTTATGGTGGGAATGAATGGCTTTCCTCTAGCATTCAGCTGCCTTAGCTGAATATGAAATAAGTCGTCTGTATCTATGTTTGTGTAACTTTACCATCTGTAGCAAAGTATATTATCTAGTGTCACATTATGAAAGTCTCAGTGGAACAGGCTTTTTACTTCCCAATATGTATAGAAGAATTACTTTAATCTTTTTCCTCTATGAGAAAAGATAAATGTTATCTGCTGTATATACCTGATGAAACACTTATCTATTCTGATAATTAATGAATCCATTTTAAGCACATGTTATACTATCCATCTTTTGTGGTTCAAAAATGGATGACAGTGTGATTATGTCTTCATGAGATAAGTAAATGTGTGTATTCTTAGATCATCTGGCTTTTAAAATACCAGCAAAGTAAAACTGTGGCAAATTAGTTGTTTTTCTTAATTTGGACTTCAAATATGTAGTTCTGTCTATATTATTGAATGAGGGTATATCATAGCTGATAATTTTAGAAAGATTGAATTGCATTGAGTTGAATATACTAATGATTTTATATTTTATATGTTTATATATTTTGTAAAATGTGTAACATAAAGCATTTCTCTGGGCAGGGTTGATGTAGATATGAACAAAAGATATAGTTGACTATTTACTCATCTGGGAATAAAGTGTTGAGAATAGAAGACACATGGACCTCCTCGGAGTGCCACTCATGCCAATGGTTCTAATGAGCAGTGAATTAGAACAATCAGTATTTCTAACAACCTGGCCTTCCACCCTAAGTGCAGTTAAAACTGCACTCTTTGCCAGCACAGCCATGACCTCAGTTCTGAAGAGGCCTGAGAAACACTTAAAGTGTGTTTAAAAGTTAGAAAATTTTATTCTTAAACTTAGAAAAATTTAAGATACCATTTTATATTCCTATATTTTACTTCACTTAGAAGGGTCTAAGAAACCTGTTTTGTATATTTAAGATAATAAGGCCCCCAAAAGCATTTTTCTAGCATACTCTATCCCCACCCCATCCATTTAAGCATTGTCCTATCTAAAATCTTGAAAGCTCTTCCCTAAGTCCATAGAGAAACTTTGCCTCCGTATCATGTTGCCCTGTGCTTGAAGTTGAAAAAATACTAACTTCTGGAAAGCATTATAATAATGTTCCAAAATATAATAAAAGTGGATAGTGTAAGAAATGAACATATTTCAGACTAAAAATTGTACCAAGAACTGGACATCAAGGTTTGAATAGGTTGGAATTAAATACATCTTTAAAAAATTTTTTTTTCTTTTTCTCATATTTCTTAGTGTGTAATCTGGAGATTTCTAGTTACTTAGCCACACCCAGGATATAATACACATGTCTACAGGAACTGACAGAACAGCTTTCACATAAATCTGTGGAAAGTAAAGACAAAAGGCAAAATATGTCCAGGTTGTCGATTTGTCTTTGATATATTATAGAAGTTGCAATGTCTTTTCATCGGAATATATTTTATGTGGGAGCAGGAGAAAAGAGCACTTAATATGCTCCAAGACTCACTAAATGTCTCTTTCAAGTTGCTTATGTTGAGCTCACTCACTTAAAAAAAAAAAAGTAATATAATGGATTCCTTCCCTTTGAATCAATTAGTTGTTTTAGCAACATAGAGGCAGTAGAGTAAGAAAAAGTTAGAGTAAAAGCAGTTTAAACTTTGAGCTTTCTCTACTTGAGCAGTTTTGTTATCATCTTCTGTTGTAATGGTGTGCTACCATTGGGATTTGCTTTCCCAAAGCGACTAAAGAATTAGAGAGATAGAAGGAAGGGAACTGGTTACAGTGGTGATAACAGACTATCTCTATGGGTTATATTTAAAGCTGTGATGGCACTAAATTCTTCCCTTAAAAGTACGTTGTTCTTTGTGATATGTCTTCCAGACTTTAAGTTTGACAAATAGTGTGTAATATCAAAAATTCCTTATATGATCATGAATTAACTTTTTTCAATGAAAATTAGTCTCTAATTAAAAAGAGTTTTGCCATAGTTTTAAATTAGGCATGCTATCATATTAGAGGATGTCAAACATTTTACAATGCTGGTCAAAGAAAGCGTAGGTTATGCAATGTTTCCCAAAGTCATATGATTTAGACACTTTATTCAAAGAATGTCTACTTGGACAATATTTCAATGAAATGCATGTTGGAACATGTTATCCTATTACAGCAGTAGATGACAAGGTCTATATCTTGCAAGAGACATATCGTACATACAGAAAGCAACTTGGGATAAAAACAGAGCTTTAGATCACAGTGCAGATGGTTCTAAATTTCAGAGAAAATGAAGTTTTCCTAAGGACATGACCTTGCTATGGAAAACATTCTAGAAGTTAGTTCTGAAAAAACTGACCAGCATGGTTTAAATTCTATATTTCATGAATAGCAAGAATTCATAGAAGTACTCTTTTTCTCCCTTCTTCCGTTTCTCTTCATCATGCATTTGGCAACATATGTTTTAAAATAGTCTCTTTGCTTCAAATCATTCCCTCATCAAAAGCTGTCCCACCTGTATCATATTAACTTTTGAAGATATCACATATTTTAAGACAACATATAAATGAGGACTAAAATAAATAGTGAGGATCATAAGATCTCTAAGGAAAATAGAAATCACTATGTCCTAGAGTGCTTTGAAAAGGTCCCTAGGAGAAGTGGGACTTGAGTGAAGCCATTACACAAATGCTGAAGTAAAGGAATGTCATGGTCAGGAATATGCATGAGGAAATCTTCTCTGAAGATTCTAAGTATATAAACTAAAATGATATGGTAATGTGACCACCGTGTGGTTTTTGGTGTTAATTTTCAATATTTGCTCACTAAAGGGTTGAAGAAAATCTGAGCTAACTATGGATGAGGAGGCTGTATCTATCCTGCCCATTCCCTGTCCTTTTCTGCATTTAACACTGAGTCTCCTTCCTGGTCTCCTTTATCAAAGAAGATCATAATACGTTCCTATTATACAGATCCTTAACTTGTGTCAGGAACACAATGCCCAATGGAAAGGATTCTTGTCTCTAAGTCTACAAATGCCTATGCTTGGACTTGAACTATGTTTCTATGGCCTTGCCCATTTCTGTCCCCAGAACTGTGCAAAAGAGATATGACAATCTATGTCTGACCCAATTTATTCAGAGAGATTTATAGAGTTGCCTTGGCTCTTTGGAGCAGAATACTATCTTGACTGGATCTTACTTTAAAGAATTTCTATTAGTCTGTTTATTTATTGGTTCACACTTTCAAATGCTACTCACCCTTAACTCCACCCAGTTTAACACCCTGCGATTTTGTTGATGGATGAGTTCACTTTTACCTATATATTGTTTTATAATCACAGCATTGCTTTGTCAACTATTGGCAATTGAACTGTGTTTAAATGAACCACATAAATTAAGGAGGTAAATAGTTTCCTGGGATTTAATCAATCTATTAATTAAAACTTGAGTAATCTTGGTCTTAAATCCCTAAACTTCCTCATCCTTTTTTTTTGCTATGCTTTTCATTTTCTGTACATATTTACACACACACACACACACCGCACACACACACACACACACACACACACACACACTACTTGCTATCTAGACTTCAGCCTTCAGAAACCCTCTGGTTTCCAGAATTAGTCTGACATGAAGACAACCTAAGAAGAGTCTTAATGGGTCAAGTAGTCCTAATGTATCTAATAATTACAAGAGTTGTTCCAAAATGGTGGAAAAATAGAAGCTGAATTCTGATCCTTATTCTTATGGAATAATGTGGGACCCATTGCATTAGGTGGTGAAATCCACAACTCATATACAAAAGCTACATGGTAGACAGAATTTTTAAGAAGGGAGGAAAGTGATCATTTGGTATGGTAAGCGATGGAGGTGAGAAACAGTGGTGGCAGCTCTGAACACAAGGAAAATGATTTATAATAAGGCTAGTGGCTGCAAGAACAGCAACTGTTTCTTATTCCAACCAGTGCCAGGCAGCAAACTGCAGACACTCTGACAATGGAAAGTGTTAAAAAGATAAAAGATAGAGCAGCTTGGCACTTGAGTAGATAACTGGATGCTGGAGGAGAAGCAGCCAATTGCAACCTGATACATATCCCTTAAAGGACTTCAATGTGTCATTTGAAGGCATGCCAATCACTGGAATTCAGAAGCCTTGGAGATATATGGCAGTGCAATGAGAGACAACATAGGGCTTAGTAATGCAAACCTAGGTTTGGAAATAGGCTCACTTACCTGGCTAGCTTTGTGACTTTGGGCCAAACTCTCAAGCCTCTGCTTCCACATCTGTAAATAGGAATAATATGATACCTGCCTCCTATGTGTATTATAAATATTAAATGAAACCACCTATGTACAGTACAAAGTGAAAAGCACATAGTAGCACTTGGTAAACAGCATTATTGTGCTATTTAGTTCTCGGTTCCTGCCATTTACTAGAACCATTGCTTTTTATTATGAAAAATACTTTGGGAACTTTTTGGCTAAACCAGTTTTTTTTTTTTTTAGTATTTTGTTTATGTTCAGAAAAAATCAAACAAAAGTGTATTCTAGTAGCTTTTATTTTGATTTTATTTTATGAAATTTTACTTCAAAGTCTAGAAAAAATTGTCTTAAATATTAAAAATAAACAGTTGGTGAAAATAAAAAAAATAAAAAATACTTTGGGAAATGCAGCAATAAATTACTGTTTAATGAATGTGTTACTTAGAAGTAATATTGAACATGTACAATGGAAATTATTATTTAAGCAAAAACTGCAGAACTTCATTTATCCATTCAGTATCTTGGAGAAGTTATCCAGTGTGAGTGACTTAGCAGCTAACTGAAGGTTATCTCTTAATATTTGTAATATATTTTGGTCAATCGGTGTGAAAAATCCTTTTTAAAGTGGACACTTCCACATTTTCTTGGAAAAAAGTCAACATAATGGATTGGATGCCTGTTTGGGGCAGATATAAATGGCTACAGTTTACTGTCATTTGAGAGACTTTTTTTTTTGTCTGATTTCAGGATTTTTTTCTTTGTCTCTAATCTTTACTTCTCTCTTGTCATCAGTACTGTTCAGTCTATACCTACAAAATGCAACTCAATAAAAATCCAAAGCACACATACAGTCGTCCCCCCTGACACAAATGTACTCATTCACGATCAGAAAATCATAAATACCGAACTTGTTTAGATTTTTGGTAAAATACACAAAAAGTGGGACTTGATGAAAAGATGTGAAGACTTAGGAAGCTACACAAGCTTTGGAATAGAGCATTAGGATATTTATTTGACTTCTCAGGAGAACTTTTTTTTCTTATCTGTAGGTTCTTAGGTGTTCCAGGTAGGCCAGATAAATGGCCTCCAGACAAGTGAATTATAACTATCTACTTGCTTTAGTTTAATTAAAAAGTTTTGCTTGTCTGAAAAAGATAAAGTTATTTATTCATTAAAGCAAACAGTTTTTTCCTGTTATATGTGCAGAAAAGGCTAAATAGTTTTGCAAACATTTCTATGCAACAGCTTATAGACATGTTTTTCAAACTGTTTCTGGGGGAAAGCAACTGGCAAAAATTCACACTTGGAGATCACCCAGAAGGTCTGGAAACTTACGTGATTCTTCACAATAGGTCAGTTGACTATGTTGACATCCACTAGAACAAATGATAAATTGTTTAAAACTCTATAGAGCACACATAGACTATATAATATTCTGCTGAGCTTTTAGAGTTTACACCTGCTGCTTACAGAGTCCCTTGACCTTGGGGTTTGGCAGTCACCATGAATAAGTTTGTATCACATCCATAGTGAATTGTACAAAGTGAACCTGTGTGGATGGAACAGGTCAGTGTCTCCAACTTTCTCAGACACATTCAATACAACCTGAGTAATGCAGTGCAAATTCGTTTCTAAAACACCCATCTGATCGCATTATTCCCTTTCTTAAAATCTGATAAAGGTGAAACATGGTGAAGTTTCTTCATTATCAGGCCACAGATTACCATCTAGATCCATTTCTCTCACCACGACCCCCCTTCTCCCAGCACCCACCGTACATATGTCAAACCAGCATCCTACTCTCCAGACATATCCAAGTGCTTAGAGTCCCCCGAACATACAGATAGCATTATGTCTCAATGCTTTTCCGCATGTAGGTTTTTATTCCTAATCAGAACTCTCCAAAGATAAAATGGGCTTTCATGGGAATTAGAGAGTTTCCAGTTTGGGTAGGTTTCAAGTAAAACTTGACAAGTAAAGAAGACTATACTGGATAATCATATATCAGGGATATTGTAGAAGAAATTTCAGTATTTGATGGAGTAGAAAACAGAAGAGTTAAACTAGATGACCACTAATTGCTCTCCAGCCCAAGAAGATCTTGTTTCTCCATAAATGACTGTAGCGGGAATACAAGTCATAATAGTAGTGGGAGTGGTAATAGTAATCACAGTTTTCTTTCTTTGAATATTTTTTGTTTTCCAGGCTCTGCGTTTAGCATTTTATAATCCTCTCAACTAACCCATGAAGTCAGTATCATTGTCATGTTAAGTTCATAGAAGGGGAAGTGGCGGTTTAGGGAAATTTTCTAACTTGCTCTAGAACACATCGAGAGAGTGAGTCCAGATTTAAACACAGCTATGCATGACGAAGACCCCTCCCCGTCCCCACTACTCAGTGAGATAGAGCTGAATTAGTAGTCAGAACTGCACCGCACAATAATGCAAAGTCAAACTCTATGCAAGAGGGAACGTTCTCAGTCGGCTACATCTAGAAATGTTTGCCCCTAATCAAGTTTACACACTGATCTCCACTCTGCCACACTTACTAGGGAAGAAGGCAAATAAATGTGCCGTATGTGGATGTGAACAAGTTATTCACTGGAGTAAGTTAAGCTCCTTAGAAGGTCTGTTAATTAGTTTTAAGAGCCTTAAGGAAAAATAGTTAATGAATTATTACCAGACTATACTAATAGGGTCAATGTGGACTATAAAATTAATTTTTCTCCCCAAGAACTTAACTTCTATTTGAAAGTAGTTGATGCAATGGAAGAGTCTGTGTAATTTCCCTCCTCCACCCGTACATCCTCACATATACACAAATAGGAAACATGTTATTAGAATAATCGTAAAACTTTATCTGCAAGGTAGCTAACAAATATTACTTTAAGGATATAAAAACAGAAATATGGAGCAATTAATTAGTGTCCCCTACTTCACAAAGCAAATATCTAGCATGTTTAGGAATAATATACAGGTTTGCCTGTGCATTCAATAAGATTTTATGACATCTTCTCTGTGCTAAAAATGTGTGAATATCAAAACATAGAATGTCCTCTCTGCTCTCAGTGAACTGAGAGAAACACACACATACACATACACACTAGCAAAGCAAGAGAATGTATAGTACATGTGTGTGACAAATGCATTTGGAGTTATTAGCCTAAAGTAGGAGAAAAGACTCTCTGGAGAGGATTTTGATCTATATCTGAAGAAGGAATAAAATGGCTGTGAGTGGGAGAAGGCTAATAAAGTTTTCTAAGCCAAGGAAATTAAATGACAAAGATTCTAAAAAGTGGAAGAAAGTTGGTACAGAATGAGATGAAATTAGTTGCATGGTGAAGATGGGTGAAAATTCCTGATCTTTTTCACTCTGTTTCCATTCTTATAAAACTCACTTCTGGGCCTCCCTGGTGGCGCAGTGGTTGAGAGTCCACCTGCCGATGCAGGGGACGCGGGTTTGTGCCTCGGTCCAGGAAGATCCCACATGCCACGAAGAGGCTGGACCCGTGAGCCATAGCCGCTGACCCTGCGCGTCCGGAGACTGTGCACCCGGAGCCTGTGCTTCACAACGGGAGAGGCCACGACAGTGAGAGGCCCGCGTACTGAAAAAAAAAAAAAAAAACCCTCACTTCTATTCATTGTATATTCAATGCATATTCCACTAGATTATCCACACTCTTATTCTGTTCATCACTCACAGTCCTGAAAAGCTTCTGGCAGTACTTTTATATAGCTTAAAGATGAATACTTACTCTAACAATGAAAATATAAAAAAGGAAGACCATGTCATATATTAATATTTTTGTATTCTGAGGCAAAATGAATATAGGTAACTTTAAGGTCCAGAACACTGAAGGAAGTTGATTAATATACAGAAAATTTTTGACACAGTAAGCATAAGATATGCAAAAGCTATCACATGCGTAATTCCCTACCCTCTCTACACCCAAATCAAAATCTTTTTCAAAATTAAAACCTCTGTATTTCTGTACTCTGGAGCCATTCCACTCCATGTCCTCCTGGAAGAGTGGAAAGTCCCCTTAAATCATAAATTTTGGTAGCTCACACCACCGTGACAATAAACTGCCTGGGAGATTTTCCTTTCTACCTCAGACTGGTTTCAAGTGGCCACTTTCCAGAAATTCCCTGCCAGGACAGGATCGCCTCACACTCAAGTCGGGACACAGAACCATCAGACCCAAACTTGCTCAAGAGAAATGGTTGTTATCTGGTATCGATCTCAGATGGATGAGACTGAGCAGTACCTTTTATGTTAGGAGAAGAAAATAATTAGAAAGAGAGGCAATCAAGTGGTTTAAACCCAAATGATGTCGTGAGGCATTCCACATTTGAGGAAGTAGAGGGGTAGACTGTGGGGCACAGAGAGGAAGTCTCCCCAGAGAGAAAACCTGGGATAGGATAAGAATCAGTAATGACCCTGAAGGTAAAAGGGAGTCACAGAGTAGAAGCCCCTGGAAGCAGAGAGAGGAAGTCACTCCTCAGCTAAAGACCCAGGCTTGCTTCCCTCTTAATAAAGATGAGCAGCTGCTTACATTTCTAGAAGCAAACCTTGCCAGTCCTGCCTCTGTGCTTTTCCTTTCAGCCTTATTGAAGTCTTGTCTGTTCCTAGTATGTGACCCACTTGTTTATCTCTGGGCATTTGCTGTTCCCCGAATCTGGAATCCTGGTACTTTCCTCCTTGCCCTCTGACTAGTCGACAGCTTCACATGGTCCATCACTTTCACCAGAAAGTTTTTTTGACTCTGGCTCCCACCTTCAAAATCTGGGTTTGGTATTCCCCCATGGCACCCTGTCCCTCCTCCATAAGGTACCTTTTTAGGGTCATGTAGGTATATTTCTGTATCCTGTAATAGACAAAGACCCATGATGGTAAAGACCCTGTTCATTTTGTTCACTTTTGTATCTTCACTGCTTAGTGCAGCACCCAGCGTATGGTAGCTGTTTAGTAAATATTAAGTGGATGAATGGGTGAATGAAGGATTTCCCTTAGCCTGTGGGTGGCTCTGTTATAAAAAAATTATAGCGATAATCATAACGATAAGCTTACTCACTGCACTCTTTTGTGTATCAAGCTATAGTATGTTAAGCATATTCATGTATTTATCTGATTTATCCCCAAAACCATATGTTAAAGACTATTTTTATCCCCACATGACAAATGAAAAGTTGAGATTTAGAGAGCTGGGAGAAATTTCCAAAACCACACAGCTAATAAACTTGGAAACTGGTATTTCGTTTGAGGTCTGTATAATTTCAGAGGCCAGTTCCAACCTTAATATAATACAAATTTTTTCCAGCAATTTCTTGATATCTTTAGAATACACTGATAAAATCAATTAATTATTGGGAACTTACTACACTTGAATAGGTGTGCATGTAACTTTACTCCAGCCTTGCTTGCTTGCTTTCCTATGTTATTATATTCACCATAATAAAATTAGGAACTGTTGTCATAAACCAGGGCGAAAATAAACCTGTCATAAACCTGAGATCATCAGGGCGAAAATAAAAACAGTTCACAGAGCAGATAAAGTATAAACTCTTTTTTTTTTTTTTTTTTTTTTTTTTTTTTTTTTTTTGCGGTACGCGGGGCTCTCGCTGTTGTGGCCTCTTCCATTGCGGAGCACAGGCTCCGGACCCGCAGGCTCAGCGGCCATGGCTCCCGGACCTAGCCGCTCTGCGGCATGTGGGATCTTCCCGAACTGGGGCATGAACTCGTGTCCCCTGCATCGGCAGGCGGACTCTCAACCACTGCGCCACCAGGGAAGCCCCTAAACTCTTTTTTTTAAAGTATAGTTCATTTGCAATGTTGTATTAGTTTCAGGTGTACAGCAAAATAATTCAGTTATACATTTATACTTTTTCAGATTTTTTTCCATTATAGGTTATTACAAGATATTGAATATAGCTCCCTGTGCTATACAGTAGGTCCTTGTTGTTTATCTACTTTATATATAGTAGTGTGTATTAAAGTATAAATGCTTATTCACTAAAATTATTTTAATTTAATCATTTTTTTATGCAGCAGGTTCTTATCAGTTATCCATTTTATACATATTAGTGTATATATGTCAATCCCAATCTCCCAGTTCATCCCACCACCACCCACCCCACCCCCCACTACTTTCCCCCCTTGGTGTGTTCTCTACATTTGTTATTCACTAAAATTTAATTTAATTCAAGATGAAATGTACAAACTGCCAAATTTTTTACTAATGAAGGGAAGACACTAAGTGTGAGTTCATTTTTGACTAAGTCCTGAGTAGCATTCAAGGGGTGTGTGTAAACAAGATGTATAAAAGTAGTGGAATTACAGCCAAATCTGGGTCCCAAAGTGAAGAGAATAGCTATAATCCATACTTAACCATTCTTCCTGGTATTGGAAAGGTGGCGTGAGAGCTGGAGGTGGGTTTCAGCGGGAGCACCCCCAGCCCTGCTCCAGGCTGGTCTTTCAAACTTGTGGTCTGAGGGGAAGTGTGGTTTAATGGCTCATCCACCACCTGTTGCCCTCACAATAAGTGGTAGCAAGAGCCTTACAGAGTCTGATTACTAACTCTCTTTAGGAGGAAGTATTGTGAACAGAACTTTTTTGTTGTGTTTACAAAGAGATCTGTTCTGTCGATTCTGATGGAAACGTACAGAAGAGATTGGGTATCAGGATTTCAAAGAAACAGAATCTTCAGGGCTGGATGAAATAGGTAGGGGATGAAGAAGAGTAACAGGGGGAAAAGAATCTCAGAAAACAAATTTCCCTATTTCAATCTAGAGTTTTAGGCACCCAGGATGTTAATGGCTGTGGTAATGCCGTAGCCTCTAGCCAGCAGTAGCTCTTGAAAACTAGAAATGTGGCTTGTTTGAATTGAGATGCATTTTAAGTGTCAAACACACACTGGGCTCTGAAGACTTAGTATGAAAAAGAGTGTAAAGTTTTCATGAATAATTTTTTAGTTGATTACATGTTGAAAGAGTATTTTTGGCAGAGTGGGTTAAATAAAATATATTATTACAATTAACTTCACTTGTTTCTTTTTAACTTTTTTATGTGACTACTATAAATTTTAAATTTACATATATGGCTTTCACTAGTGGCTTACTTTATATGCCTATTAGATAGCACTGGTTTATAAGATGGTTACATGGATTACGTCTATTTAATCTTACTTTAGCAGGAACTTTAATCCTCTTTAATCTCTAAATTTTAAAGAGTCTTTAAGTCTTTAAATGAATTGCAAATAATGTTATCAATCCTGAAAAATTCTACTTTTTATACTTCAAAATGTTACATAAGAAAGTTCTTCTTGTACTACAATATTTTTTGCTCAATTCGACTCTTTAAAATTTAACTCAGCCAACTGTGAACTAAAGAGTGATAACATCCAGTGTGAAAAAGCTGGAGAAGTAATGGTGGCCCTCAATACCAGCAGCAAATTTTTTTTTCTGTGAAAAAGAATGATCTGAAGTGGAACCAAGATGGGGGTGAAAGCACAGAAATCTATGAAATCAAATATTGATCCCTTGTGATTGCTATTACTTTATCATAAGGTATATTTTACCTGAGAAGGTATATTTATCAACACAAGTCAATATGAAATACTGGGTTTTGTGAATATCTGCATATGATGTACATTTAGTTTGAAAATGTTCACATGGACCCCATATTTTCAAAATTCTTAAAATTAAAATTACATTCTTATAGCTTTTAAGGATGTTGATTTTTTTAAACTTTTTGTATCAGTCTGGGGCTCTGTTGGAAGCAGAATTTTCCCTGGGTGGTTTAAATAAAGAGATTAAATAAGGGGCAAGTTTAAGAACAAAACAAAACAAGGAACAAACTCTCGAGGCAGCAAGATGTCATTACCACTGCCAGGACTAATGCAATAAGGTTGTCAAATAGTTTTACCAGAGAAAAAAAACAGCTTGAGCCAAGGAGGAGGGTGTCCTCTGAGCTACCTGTGGTCTGAAATGCAGGGCCAAGTAGGAAAGTAGACAAGAAGTAGCCTGAACTCTCTCTCCTACCACCTTACAACCTACTCTATTGGAGAGCCCAAGTGGAAGCCACCACCTTCCTGCACAAGCATTCAGAGAAAGGTAGGGAACAAAGAGCAGACAGGAATGAACTAGAGAATAAACAGCACTTTTATGAACCACTTCTTATTCAAATTATTTTGCCTAAGATCTAAAGCACTGTGAATAGGGATAGTGACCAATGGGAAAAATAAAGTGGTGTGATCAATCCTAATAGAAAGGTTGTTAATTAAATAAGAGATGCTACATTATATTGAAGAGCATGAATATGGAACAAGTTATGCAGTGGTAATGAAATCCAGGAGAGTCATAATGCTGTAGAAGGATAAAGGAATAGATGTTAGATGTAGAAAGATTGTAGTGTTTAAGTTTCTCTTTTGATTAATTTATGAATACAAATTGTAACATATTGTAATGAATAAGGACTAAATTAAAAGACAATGCGGCCTTAATTATACGTCTTGAAAATGGGATATGTATAATTTGGGAGAAAAGATTAGAATTTAATAATTAGAGAATACTATTTTCAACTTCTGACGTTTGACATCTATGTTGACAATATTAGTGATTTGAGGTTCATTAAAACTATGGAGAAAATCTGAAGTCTCTAAAATAGCATAGATAATTCAATACTTCATCACATACCAGTACCCTGTATAATCTAATTTTATAGACAAATAACATTAATTTTAAAAACAAAAACATATGCATACTATTATGTTTAATACTGGTATCTCAGCATTTCTCATGCTGTGAACTACCTGACCTAAACTTGAGAATGGCCATTGTCTCCCATTCCCTCAAATAAATTGGTGCCCCTCTCCAGAAAGCCTTCCCTAACTCTGCTCCCACTCTTAGCTCATTGGGAGTGAGATCAGCATCTTAGAGTAATATATGCCATAGATTGTTGAACTAAAATGAAGACTTAGAAAAGTCGATGAAGAACATATTGTTTCTGCCAGTGTTTGCGTGAGATTGTGTTATCAGTTATAGTTGCTGACCCAGAAACAACAGTGCTATAATCTACATTATTGAATAAGGGAATGTACATACCATTTCAATATTAGGCAGAAGGTGAGGGAGCTAACAGTCTATTTTGAAAGGTCTAATACTTGTTCTCATTCTGGTAGAAGGTCCCAGTTATACTTGCTGACTAGGCAACCATTTTCATCAAGGTTTCTTTCAACTACCCAGAAAAGTACACCATTGGATCCCAATTTCTCATTCCATTAAACATGAGAGGTTATTTTAACTTGGGCAATTTCAGTACATATACCAGCAACACCCCACCACCCCTAGAAGACCTCAGTCATGGTGTATGAAATATTTGGTTTAAAGCAACATCACAGGTTTATCATGCAACTACCACCTTTGAAATGTAACTCTGAATAACAGGACAATTGACCCACTGAATGAGGTGATCTAGGAGAACAGTTGTTTCCATTTCTGATATTGTAAAATTATTATTTCATATCTGTAGCCATATAACTTGGGTGTATTTTTCTATTCAATGTTCCCAGACTTTCCTAAATTTAAAATATTCTAGAGATATATACTCCTCCCCCCACAAATAAATTTACAACCCAAGGCCAAGGATCTCAAGGTTCTTCTTCAGTAAGTGTAGAGTGGAGTCCAAGACTTGGTATTTCCAAGAAACCCACTTGCCCCCAACCCAGAGGGCTTCCACGATTAGGCAAATCTGGAAAACAACTACAGTTGAACAACAGTTCACAATATTTGAATTATATTATTTTAAAGATGTACTCTGAACCCCTTAGTTTTACTATTTCTTAAATGAATCCCTTTCTTAAATAAAACTTGATATATATTTACTACACACACCAGGGAATAATTATATGACTAACAATTTCCATTTTCAAAATAAGATTGCATATATGTGCTTTCAGTTAGCCAAAACTACTGATCTAGCATTTTTGTGTTTATAAACAAATTTTAAATGGTTTTTCTTGCATTTTATGGGAAATACCTAGATCATTCAGAGCAGCCACCATTTAGGGAACATGACCTTTATATAAAATATTCTTCACACATATTTGCAGTTATTCTTCACAAAAGGTGTGCATTGTTGTGCTTATATTTACAAATGAGGAAAACAAGGCTCAAAAATTTAATTAACATGTCCTAAATCCCACAGTTAATATCAGAACATTAGTCTAAAACAGAAAATTACTGTGTATAACACTGCCTCTCACAGGGAAAAATACTGTAACAGCCTAATTTACCCGTAAAGCCAAATCAATAAGGGATTTTTCATCTGTACATTTCTCTGGGCATTCATTTTTATTATCTAACTGTAGTGATATGATATTTAACTTAGATATATAAACATATAAATAACTTAGTTATATAAATATATAAATGTCAGGAATATGACAACTGATAGCTTTTTAAAAAATTCAGTCATCAGTAAAGAAGAAATGTTGATGATATCACTGAGTGTGAATGGCTATTAGGGTGCATACACCATAGAGAAACATATATGCCTAAATTGATTCCTAAGGGAATATCTTTCTAGAAAAGATAAGAATATCCCTAGGGTTCGTAACCAAATCAATGAATTTACAATCATCTCTTGAGATGTTTAGAAACACAAGGAAGGAACCACACTGTTTAAATAGTGTCAATTTTTTAAATTGCCATGCTTTTCAGATTTTCTTCTGCTAGTTATATAACCATTCCCTCTTCAACAAAGTAAACAGAGAAATAGTCTTGATAAACTTTCAACTTGTCAGCAAAAATACTTCAAAAACATAGAATAACTGAGGTATGCACATATTTAAGTATAGTTATTTGATTCTAAACTGGTTCTTGATGTTTATCTACTGTTTTGTTATTGATTTGGAAGAGCTTTCTTGGTACCAACTACCAAAAAACTTATATTCACATTAAATAAGCTAATTCTTCTGTAAGAGAAATTTCTGGATAATTATATAGAAAATACAAAAGAAAGTCTCCCCAACTTTATTTATTCTATTTTCTAACTTGTTTTTAATTTATTTATTCTATTTCAGATAAAATATGTGAAACTTAGAGAATTCATTTGGAGGTTAATTTTGCCTGCCTTACTAAATTAAATTGTTTCCTTAAGTTTATTCAATATAATTGAAATTGCTGGATAAATCATGACCATGAAGGATGTCTGTAACTGTACCTAGAACCAAAGAATTTTAGATAGAGAAAATAACTTAACATTAAATTAGCCCAAACCCCTCACTTTTAATTACTAGAAAAACTGAGAGGTTTTGATATTAAACTACTCACGGGAGGCCATATTACTAGTCAATTGTTCAGAAGATTAATCATTGAATCCAGCAGCAGGCCAACCTGAAGATCTCTTAATGTAATGTGAAGTTACTCAGACCAAAAATGAATTAAAAGTTTAAAATCAGTCTTTTTTTAGCATCACTGATTTTGATATTTTCCAGGACATTGTACTGGTTGAAGAATGTCTTCCAAAATTTATGTCCACTAGAACCTCACAATGTGACCTTATCTGGAAATAGTCTTGCACATGTAATTAGATAAGTTAAAAAGAAGTCATACTGGATAAGGATGAGCCTTATATCCAATAACTGGCCTCGTAAGAGGGTCATGTGAACACACAGACATAGAGAGATACATGCTGCCACATGCTAAGGAAGGACTAGGTCACCAGAGTTGCACAGGGAAAGAAGGGATTCTTCCCAGAGTCTCTGTAGGGAGCATAGACCTACTGACATCTTGATTTCCCATATCTATCCTCTGGAACTCTGAGAGAATAAATTTATGTTGTTTTAAGCCCTACTGTTTGTGGTACTTTGTTATGGCAGTCATAGGAAACTAATATAAATGTATCAAACAAAGTAATATTTAAATATGGTGGATAATGCCAAAAATTCTGTTTACTGAATATATTTTTGTTTTACTTGATAGTTTTATTGATACATTTTTGCTGTATTCTTTGAATTTGAATTTTGAAGATGCTAAAACATAAGGACTGCTAAAATTATACTTCTTCAAAATAAATTATATCATTTACTATAGTGTATTTCTAGAATCATAGTCCCTTTATATCTATGCAGCATAGTTACTCTCTTAAAAATGAATAACAAAAAATGACCAAAAATGAGCTAAAAGTTGAAAATCACAGTCTTTTTTATATCATTAATTTTAATGAGTGACACAAATTAGATTAGGTAAGAGGCATCACAGACTCATGGATAATAACACGAGACCTGTTGGATAAATTTCACTATAGGAAAGAAAGTCTCATGTCAGACTTGTGAAAATTTATCATAAGATGTCACAAAAAGAGATTCTGTGATATTGAATTTTTATACAGTTATAACAGTAAATCTCAACAATTCATATATATATATATATATATATACACACACACACACACACACACACATTTAACCTAATTATTATAGCTATAACCTCGGTTTTATTATTATTTAAGCATATAGACAAATATGACCTCTATCTCCCACAACCTCCATTTTTGTGCTGAGGTATTTCCAAAGAACATATATAAATTTAGTGCTCCATGAGGGAGCATCTTCATAATTCTCACCATGACCCATGCTCGGGAAGACCCCCAAAAGTAGGCTCACTTTAAGTTTGGATTATCCTTTTATCAGTCTGTGTCAGAATCCAGAACAATAGCTGCATCTCAATTCTCCTCCAGCTGGAAAATTTTATGTAACACCTGCTACATCAGAAAACAAAAAAGACTATTATGAAAATATAATAGAACAAAACAAAATATACAACTACATTGAAGCAAAAATACAACGGTTAATTTAAAATTATGTTGAAAGAAATAAATGTTAAGCTTGATAAAAAAGAATGTACTCATGAAACGAAGGTGGGTTCATGGATCTACTACTTAGAAACTGAATACGAAATTACCTTTGGGCGTAATTGTGTATGTGTGCTTGATAGAACTGTTTTAGAGAGAAAGTCCACTAAAAAAACACTCTCTGGGAAAGAATATTTGCAAATATTTATCTGACAAATAATTTGTATTCAGAATATATAAAGAACTTCTACAAATCAACAATGAAAATGTAAACAACCATTAAAAAACTGGGAGATAACTTGAAAAGGAACTTCACAAAAGAAGATAAATGAATGGCAATAAGCCCTCGGAAAGGTGGTCAAAATTCTTGATATAAGGGAAATGCAAATTTAAACCACACTGTAAGAGCATTCAACACTCATAAAATGCCTGAAATGCCCCCTCCCCACAAAAAACCCTGACATTAAATGGTGATGGTATAGAACAACTGGAACTTTCATGCAGTCAGTGGGAGTATAAGATGGTACAATATTTTAGATACTTGGAATGGCAATTTTTTATCCACATTATGAGTAATTTCACTCCTAGGTATTAATCTAAGAGAAATGCAAACATACGTCTATAATAATGACTTGTACAAGAATGTTCCTAGAAGATTCAGCCATAATAGTAAAAAACTACAAAATTCTACGTGCCCATCAAGAGGTAGAAGGATGAACAAGTTGTGGTATATCATACAATGGAACACAACTCAGAAGTGAAACAAAATGATTTACTGATACACAGATCAACATGAATGAATCTACATACATCATGTTGAGTGAAAGAAGCTGGCCCCGAAAGAATACATTCTGTATGATTCCACTTATATGAACTTCTGGAATCAACAAAATAACCTATGATAATAGTTGTAGGAAAATTGTGGGAAGTGGCACAAGAAAATATTTTATATCTATTGTGAGTAGCAGTTAAATTAAATTAAATGTTAATGAACTGTGCATTTTATTTTTTAATTTAATTTTATTTTTTTAATACAGCAGGTTCTTATTAGTTATCAATTTTATACATATTAGTGTATATATGTCAATCCTAATCTCCCAATTCACCCCACCACCACCACCCCCAGTTCCACCCTTGGTGTCCATATGTTTGTTCTCTACATCTGTCTCCATTTCTGTCCTGCAAACCAGTTCATCTGTACCATTTTTCTAGATTCCACATATGTGTGTTAATATACAATACTTGTTTTTCTCTTTATGACTTACTTCAATCTGTATGACAGTCTGTATGTACATCCACCTCTATACAAATGACCCAATTTCATTCCTTTTTATGGTTTGGTAATATTCCATTGTATATATGCACCACCATTTCTTTATCCATCCCTCTGTTGATGAGCATTTAGTTTGCTTCCATGACCTGGCTACTGTACTGCTGGCTATTGCAGTGCTGCAATGAACATTGGGGGGCATGTGAGTTTTTGAATTATGGTTTTCTCTGGGTAGATGCCCAGTAGTCAGATTTCTGGGTCATATGGTAATTCTATTTTTAGTTTTTTAAGGAATCTCCATAGTGGCTATATCAATTTACATTCCCACCGACAGTGCAAGAGGGTTCCCTTTTCTCCACACATTCTCCAGGATTTGTTGTTTGTAGATTTTCTGATGATGCCCATGCTAACTGGTGAGAGGTGATACCTCATTGTACTTTTGATTTGCATTTCTCTAATAGTTAGTGATGTCGAGCAGCTTTTCATGTGCCTCTTGGCCATCTGTATGTCTTCCTTGGAGAAATGTCTATTTAGGTCTTCTGTGTATTTTTTGATTGGATTTTTGATTTTTTCAATATTGAGCTCCATGAGCTTTTTAAATATTTTGGAGATTAATCCTTTGTTTGTTGATTCATTTGCAAATATTTTCTCCCATTCTGAGGGTTGTCTTTTCATCTTGTTTACAGTTTCCTTTGCTGTGCAAAAGCTTCTAAGTTTCATTAGGTCCCAATTGTTTATTTTTGTTTTTATTTCCATTATTCTAGGAGGTGGGTTAAAAAAGATCTTGCTGTAATTTACATCAAAGAGTGTTTTTCCTATGTTTTCCTCTAAGAGTTTTATACTGTCCAGTCTTACATTTAGGTCTTTAATCCATTTTGAGTTTGTTTTTGTGTATACTGTTAGGGAGTGTTCTAATTTCATTCTTTTACATGTAGCTGTCCAGTTTTCCCAGCACCACTTATTGAAGAGACTGTCTTTTCTCCATTGTATAGCCTTGCCTCCTTTGTCATAGATTAGTTGACCATAGGTGCATGGGTTTATCTCTGGGCTTTCTAACCTATTCCATTGACCTATATTTCTGTTTTTGTGCCAGTACCATATTGTGTTGATTTGTAGTATAGTCTGAAGATAGGGAATCTGCTTTCTTCAGCTCCGTTTTTTTCCCACAAGATTGCTTTGGCTATTTGGGGACTTTTGTGTCTCCATACAAATTTTAAGATTTTTTTCTTCTAGTTCTGTAAAAAATGCCATTGGTAATTTGATGGGAATTGCATTGAATCTGTAGATTGTTTTGGGTAGTTTAGTCATTTTCACAGTATTGATTCTTCCAATCCAAGAACATGGTATATCTCTCCATCTGTTTGGTTCATCTTTGATTTCTTCATCAGAGTCTTATAATTTTCTGAGTACAGGTCTTTTACCTCCTTAGGTAGGTTTATTCCTAGGTATTTTTGTTGTTGTTGTTGCAATGGTGAATGGGAATGTTTCCTTAATTTCTCTTTCTGATCTTTCGTTGTTAGTGTATAGGAATGAAAGAGATTTCTGTGCATTAATTTTGTATCTTGCAACTTTACCAAGTTCATTGATTAGCTCTAGTAGTTTCCTGGTGGCATCTTTAGGATTATCTATGTATAGTATCATATCATCTGAAAACAGTGAGTTTTACTTCTTCTTCTCCAAATTGGGTTATTTTATTTCTTTTTCTTCTCTGATTGCTGTGGCTAGGACTTCCAAAACTATGTTGAATAATAGTGGCAAGAGTGGACATCCTTGTCTTATTCCTGACCTTATAGGAAATGCTTTCAGTTTTTTACCAGTGGGAATGATGTTTGCTGTGGGTTTGTCATATATGGCCTTTATGATGTTGAGGTAGGTTTCCTCTATGCCCACTTTCTGGAGAGTTTTTGTGATAAATTGGTGTTGAATTTTGTCAGAAGCTTTTTCCACATCTATTGAAATGATCATACAGTTTTTATTCTTCAGTTTGTTAATATGGTGTATCACATTGATTGATTTGCATATATTGAAGAATTCTTGAACCCCTGGGATAAATCCCACTTGATCATGGTGCATGATCTTTTTAATGTGTTGTTGGATTCTGTTTGCTAGTATTTTGTTGAGGACTTTTGCATCTATATTCATCAGTGATATTGGTCTGTAATTTTCCTTTTTTGTAGTGTCATTGTCTGGTTTTGGTCTCAGGGTGATGGTGGCCTCATAGAATGAGTTTGGGAGTATTCCTTCCTCTGCCATTTCTTGGAAGAGTTTGAGAAGGATAGATGTTAGCTCTTCTCTAAATGTTTGATAGAATTCACCTGTAAGCCATCTCGTCCTGGACTTTTGTTTGTTGGAATTTTTTTTTTTTTTTTTTTTTTTTTGCGGTACACAGTCCTCTCACTGTTGTGGCCTCTTCCATTGTGGAGCACAGGCTCTGGATGCGCAGGCGCAGTGGCCATGGCTTAGGAGCCCAGCCGCTCCACAGCATGTGGGATCTTCCCAGACGGGGGCACAAAGCTGTGTCCCCTGCATCAGCATGCAGACTCTCAACCACTACTCCACCAGGGAAGCCCTGTTGGAATATTTTAAATCACAGTTTCAATTTCATTACATATGATTGGTCTGTTCATATTTTCTATTTCTTCCTGGTTCAGTCTTGGAAGGTTATACCTTTCTAGGGATTTGTCCATTTCTTCCAGGTTGTCCATTTTATTGGCATAGAGTTGCTTGTAGTAGTCTGTTATGATGCTCGGTATTTCTGCAGTGTCTGTTGTAACTTCTCCTTTTTCATTTCTATTGATTTGAGTCCTCTCCATCTTTTTCTTGTTGAGTCTGGTTAAAGGTTTATCAATTTTGTTTATCTTCTCAAAGAACCAGCTTTTAGTTTTATTGATCTTTGCTATTGTTTTCTTTGTTTCTATTCCATTTATTTCTGCTCTGATCTCTATGATTTCTTTCCTTCTCCTAACTTTGTGTTTTGTTTTTTCTTCTTTCTCTAGTTCCTTTAGGTGTAGGTTTAGATTGTTTAATTGAGATTTTTCTTGTTTCTTGAGGTAGTATTGTATTGCTATAAACTTCCCTCTTAGAGCAGCTTTTGCTGCATCCCATAGGTTTTGGATCATCGTGTTTTTGTTGTCATTTATCTCCAGGTATTTTTGGATTTCCTCTTTGATTTCTTCAGTGATCTCTTGGTTATTTAGTAATGTATTGTTTAGTCTCCATGTGTTTGTGTTTTTTTTTATGCTTTTCTTCCCTGTAATTCATTTTTAATCTCATAGCATTATGGTCAGAAAAGATGCTTGATATGATTTCAATTTTCTTAAATTTACCAAGGCTTGATTTGTGACCCAAGATGTGATCTATCCTGGAGAATATTCCGTGTGCACTTGAGAAGAGAGTGTAATCTGCTGTTTTCGGATGGAATGTCATATAAATATCAATTAAATCTATCTGGTCTATTGTGTCATATAAAGCTTGTGTTTCCTTATTTATTTTCTGTCCATTGGTGTTAGCGAGGTGTTAAAGTCCCCCGCTACTATTGTGTTACTGTCAATTTCGTCTTTTATAGCTGTTAGTAGTTGCTTTATTTATTGAGGTGTTCCTATGTTGTGTGCATGTATATTTATAATTGTTATATCTTTTTCTTGGTTTGATCCCTTGATCATTTTGTAGTGTCCTTCCTTGTCTCATGTAACATTCTTTATTTTAAAGTCTATTTTATCTGATATGAGTATTGCTAATCCAGCTTTCTTTTTACTTCCATTTGCAGGGAATATCTTTTTCCGTCCCTTCACTTTCAGTCTGTTTGTGTCCCTAGGTCTGAAGTGGGTTTCTTGTAGACAGCATATATATGGGTCTTGCTTTTTGTATCCATTCAGTGAGCCTGTGTCTTTTGGCTGGAGCATTTAATCCATTCACATTTAAGGTAATTATCATTATGTGTGTTCCTATGACCATTTTCTTAATTGTTTTGGGTTTGTTTTTGTAGGTCCTTTACTTCTCGTGTGTTTCCCACTTAGAGAAGTTCTTTTAGTATTTGTTATAGAGCTGGTTTTGTGGTGATGAATTCTCTTAGCATTTGCTTGTCTGTAAAGCTTTTGATTTCTCTGTTGAATCTGAATGAGATCCTTGTTGGGTAGAGTAATCTTGGTTGTAGGTTCTTCCCTTTCATCACTTTAAATATATTGTGCCACTCCCTTCTGGATTGTAGAGTTTCTTCCAAGAGTTCAGCTGTTAACCTTATGGGAGTTCCATTGTATGTTATTTGTCATTTTTCCCTTGTTGCTTTTAATAAGTTTTCTTTGTCTTTAATTTCCATCAATTTGAGTACTGTGTGTCTCAGTGTGTTTCTCCTTGTGTTTATCCTGCCTGGAGCTCTCCTCACTTCCTGGCCTTGGGTGGCTATTTCCTTTCCCATGTTAAGGAAGTTTTTGAATATAATCTCTTCAAATATTTTCTTGGGTCCTTTCTCTCTCTTTTTTCCTTCTGGCACCCCTATAATGTGAATGTTGGTGCACTTAATGTCCTTCCAGAGGTCTCTTAGGCTGTCTTCATTTCTTTTCATTCTTTTTTCTTTATTCTGTTCCACTTCAGTGAATTCCACCATTCCGTCTTCCAGGTCACTTATCTGTTTTTCTGCCTCAGTTATTCTGCTATTGATTCATTCTAATGTATTTTTCATTTCAGTTATTTTATAGTTCATCTCTGTATTCAAACTTTAATCCACTTGTCTGCTGATGGGTGGGGCTGAGTTCCCTCCCTGTTGGTTGTTTGGCCTGAGGCAACCCAGCACTGGTGCCTACAGGCTCTTTGGTGGGGCTAATGGCAGACTCTGGGAGGGCTCATGCCAAGGAGTACATCTCAGAACTTCTGCTGTCAGTGTCTCGTCCCCTCAGTGAGCCACAGCCACCCCCTGCCTCTGCAGGAGACCCTCCAATACTAGCAGATAAGTCTGCTTCAGTCTCCTCTGGAGTTCAGCTCCTTCCCCCTGGGTCCTCATGTGCACACTACATTGTGTGTGCCCTCCAAGAGTGGAGTCTTTGTTTCCCCCAGTTTTGTGGAAGTCCTTCAATCAAATTCCCCACTAGCCTTCAAAGTCTGATTCTCTGGGAATTCCTCCTCCCATTGCCAGACACAGTTTGGGAAGCGTGATGTGGGGCTCAGAACCTCCACTCCAGTGGGTGGACTTCTGTGGTATAATTCTTCTCCAGTTTGTGAGTCACCCACCCAGTGGTAATGGGGTTTGATTTTATTGTGATTGTGCCTCTCCTACTGTCTCATTTTGTCTTCTCCTTTGTCTTTGGATGTGGGGTATCTTTTTTGGTGGGTTCCAGTGTCTTCCTGTCAATGACTGTTCAGCAGTCAGTTGTGATTCCAGTGCTCTCACAAGTCAGAGTGAGCGCACATGCTCCTATTCCATCCTCTTGAAACCATCTTGAACTGTGCATTTTATTTATTTATTTATTTTATAACATTTTTATTGGAGTATAACTGCTTTACAATGGTGTGTTAGTTTCTGCTTTATAACAAAGTGAATCAGCTATACATATACATATATTCCCATATGTCCTCCCTCTTGTGTCTCACTCCCTCCCACCCTCCGGATCTCACCTCTCTAGGTGGTCACAAAGCACCGAGCTGATCTCCCTGTGCTATGCAGCTGCTTCCCACTAGTTACCAGTTTTACATTTGATAGTGTATATATTCCATGCCACCCTCTCACTTTGTCCCAGCTTACCCTTTTCCCTCCTCCTGTCCTCAAGTCCATTCTCTAGTAGGTCAGAATCTTTATTCCTGTCCTGCTCCTAGGTTCTTCATGACCTTTTCTTTTTTTTTTCCCCTTAGATTCCATATATATGTGTTAGCATATGGCATTTCTTTTTACCTTTCTGACTTACTTCATTCTGTAGGACAGACTCTAGTTCCATCCAACTAACTACAAATAACCCAATTTAATTTACTTTTATGGCTAAGTAATATTCCATTGTATATATGTGCCACATCTTCTTTATCCATTCATCTGTCGATCGACACTTAGGTTGCTTCCCTGTCCTGGCTATTGTAAATAGAGATGCAATGAACACTGTGGTACATGACTCTTATTGAATTATGGTTTTCTCAGGGTATATGCCCAGTAGTGGGATTGCTGGGTCGTATGGTAGTTCTATTTTTAGTTTTTTAAGGAACCTCCACACTGTTCTCCATAATGGCTGTATCAATTTACATTCTCACCAACAGGGCAAGAAAGTTCCCTTTTCTCCACACCTTCTCCAGCAATTATTGTTTGTAGATTTTTTTTTTTTCATGGTATGCGGGCCTCTCACTGTTGTGGCCTCTCCTGTTGCAGAGCACAGGTTCCAGATGCACAGGCTCAGCAGCCATGGCTCACGGGCCCAGCCACTCCATGGCATGTGGGATCCTCCTGGACCAGGGCACGAACCCGTGTCCCCTGCATCGGCAGGCAGACTCTCAACCACTGCGCCACCAGGGAAGCCCTATAGTACTATTCTTGACTTTGATAAGTTGGTTTAAGAAAACTTTACAATTTCAATATAATTACCTATACCTTTTTACCTTAATGACCATATCCCAAGATATTTAAGGAGGTCAAAGGAAGAGAAAATAACGTGAACAAAACTGAAACACTTGGAAATTTTTATATTCATTTTATAAATAACAATTAGTCAAGGAGAAAATTGGGTCAATGTTAACAGAAAGAGTAGAGAAACACACTCACATCAGACTTATGAGATGCAGCTAAAGCTATATTCACAGCAAATGTCATTTTTATTATTTTTAAAATAAGTGAAATATTTTAAAGGTTTACTCAAGAGAGAGGAAGAAAAATAAATAAAATCTAAATAATTCAGAAGGAAGTAATTAATAGAGGGTCAAGCAGAAATAACTGCAAAGCAAAATTATGGAAATGAAAAATATTAGGCTTGTATAAACAAGATATAGAAAAAACTTTAATTAATCAAATTATTTCAAAAAATAGAAAAGATATTTTAGAGTTATAGCATATATTTTAAAATGAGATTATTCTAAGAACAACTTATGCTAATATATTTAATAATCTCAAGAGAATGGACAAATTTTCTAAAGAAAAATTTATAAATAGCCAAAACTAATTCAATAAGAATTTTTAAAGAAAAAAATTTAATAAAGCAAAAAAAAAAAAAGGGGGGGAAACTGTAAGAAACTTAGCACTAACAGAAAAGCATCTCCAGAGATACTTGCTTTTACACTTGACTTTTCTTAGTTTTCAAGACACATAATATCTGTGCTACAAAAATTACTGAAAAACAGACTAAAAAAAAGGAAAGTTGCCAAATTCACTTTTTTATAAAGCAAGAACTATTCTGCAAATAAAAGCTGACATAGATACACGGAATGGAAATCTGTGTATCCAATTCTTTAAGACTGCAGACTTGGAAAATCTTAGACAACAGCAAAATTGTCTTTAGTCCAAGAATCAAACTATTCATCATGAAATCTATTAATAAAATTTATCACATAGACAAGTTAAATATAAAAAATAATATAGTCTTTCTAATTGGATACCCCAAAAGGCTACAAAAAAAAAAATCCAAGAACCATTAACTAGTATACGTTTTTAATATATAGAAATAAAAATGCTTCCTGAACATGATGGAAATTATCAAGCTTAGTCCAAGAGACAATGTGGGATTTAATCCAAAACTGCAGGAAGACAGCATTACTGTTGAACAGTGTCCTAACTCTAACTAGTGAAACTTGGAAAGGAGAAAGCAAAATAATTATTTGCAGATGATATGATGTTAAAGCTGGAAAACCTAAATGTATAAAAGATGTAAAGCAATTTAACACTTGAACCTCACTTAAAATGAAACATGCATTAAAAAAACCTAGAATACAAAAGATATCTTTGGATAGAATTGTAGTATCTACATTTTTTTGCCATCTTTTGCTGATTTCTAAATTTTCTTATGCATATGTACTCTTAACCAGTGGAAACAAACATACAAACAAAAAGTAACAAAAATATCTGTAAACCATAACACTAAGAAAACTGGCAGGGGGATGGGGAAGAGTTCATTCCCATGATGCTGAAATCATTAACATCTTTGTACTTACATGTTTATGACAAACACACACATGTACACACTTATCTATTTAAACGTTTCTGTGTGTGTGAATTCATACTATCTATAATGATGTTTTCAACGTAGAATGTTATTGACTTCATACATCATGGACATTATTTTATATAAATAAATATATTTATCCCAGTCATTATTTCAAAGCCAGATACGTGGTGGTATCTTGTGTGGGTTTGCTACAAAATTCTTAACTAGTCCCTTGTTAATGGAATTTAAATTGTTTTCAAGTCTTAACTTCTACAGTTAATGCATTCAATGACCATTTTTGCATTTATGTACTAGCGTAATCTATTGCTGTGTAACAAACTACCACAGAATTTAGCAGCCTAAAATAGTCATTTACTTTTTCTTAAGGTTTCGAGTGTCAGGAATCATGAGTGATTCTTCTGTTTCTCAGGACATGAACGGAAATTACTCAGTGGTATTTAGATGCCAGATATGGTGATCTTGGGGGTGCAAGGTGACTTTCCTCTTATAACTAGTGCCTTGACAAGGATGACTGGAAAGCTGAGCCCAGCTGGGACAGGTGACAGGTGTGCCTTCATGTACATTCTTCCGCATGGCAAGTCTCACAGTAGTTAGCAACTCAGGGCTCAAGAAAGAATTTTCCAAGAGACCTAAATGGAAACTGCAAGGTGTTAAGACCTAAACTTAGAAATTCTATAACATAAAGTTGCTACTTTCTACTGGTCAAAGAATCCACTACAGCTAACCCAAAGTTAAAAGGAGGGGAATTAAACTCTACGTCTCAATAGAAGTAACAGTAAATAACCATAGCCATCTTTAATATTTAATAACACAGTGAGTCTACCTAGGGTACCTTGAAGTGTAACTGCAGGGTCAAAGTGCATGCACATTTTAAATTACTTTCCAAAAAGTTTATACCAAACAAATTTTAAAGAAATTTTAGAGTGTGCTTTCAAAATAGACATGTGCACTAACAAGTTAATTGTTCTTGAGTGGTCCTCAAAAACACTTACTATGTTCTATTGTGCTGTTCATTAAGAGTCACTTGGTGACGTGAAACACTCAGCTGAACAAATGAAATATGACTTCTGATGTAAAGTATCAGAAACTTAAGAAATATCTTCAAGATAAGCAATTAGGGATTCTCCCTTATCCATAAAGCTCATTGAAACTCTAAACACACAGATTTTTAAAATGGTTTGCAGTATTGTTCAGGACTATCTCTTAAAGGCTGATAATTGATTTATTACATTTGGAGGTAAAACTTCTAATGGTAGGATTTACCATATTATAATTAGACCTATACTGAGATAATAAATCTCTTTGCTCTCTGAATTACCTCTAAATCATCTCCATGAATTATTTTGTAGATTTCCATTTCTTTCCCCTTCTCTGAGGCTGGTGGGGTAAGAAAAATGTGCAACCTTCCTCCACTTTGGTGGAGATGACAGCCACATACCTAACTCTCTCCACCTAAAGGAATCATTTGGAAATAACACTGGCTACAAGTAACAGAGAACTCAACTAATAATGACTTAAAACATAACATTTGTTGTTAACAAGACTGGGGATGTGTAGTCTCAAGATAGGTCAGTAATTCCACAATATTTTTAAGGATTCAGTTTCTTTCTACCTTTCCACTCCATTATTCTGAACTGTTGGCTTATTGTCATCATGATTATTGCCTCATGGGGGAAAAATGGCTGCTTTAGCTCCAGACACAATATTCATATACAAAATTTTTAAAAAATGGAGAATGAGCGCTCCTTTCATGTGATTCCTTTTATATGGTAGCAAAAACCTTCTTTAAAGCTCCCCAGTGGCATCTCATTGGTTTTACTTGGTCACTCTTACCCCCAGGGGGGTTGGGAAAGAGATTACCTGGCTTTCCAGTCTCTGTTGTGAGGTGTTAAAGGAAAAAGAGATTTCATGGGCATGGCTTTCTGTTAGTGAACAAACAGTTCTGCCATACAAGACAAAACAGAAAGCAGGTTGAATCTTGGGATAAGATTGAAAAAGTCCACTCAAGAATGCTTCTAGAATAGAAACAAAAAATCTTTGCAGATTACATATGATCCTAATTTCCAGTACAGATCTAGCAAGTAATGGAACCCAAGACATCAAAACTCACCTTTCTTGGAGACCTAACAAGGGTAGATTTTAGTGAGCTTGCTGCTGGTTAGAGAATTTAGAATTCTTTCTCTTCCCTTTTCCCCTCCTTCTCCTCTAAATCTGGCTTTAGTGTCAGCTTTCTATTTGTAAAATTTATGGTTTTTATTGTTGGAGCAACAGACAAAGGAAGTTGTCAGACAGGGAAATGACAAAGAGTAGAGGAAAAAACAAGAATTTGGGAGACCCTGGGTAAGGAATCAAGGTTTTATTCCTGGACCTGCTGCTAATTATGAAATCTGAGGCTCTTGCTGAACTTTTTTAAGTCTTAGTTTCTGCATCTGTAAATGAGGAAGTGACAAAAGATTGCATTCAGGGCTATAGTCTATTATTTCATTACGACTTTGTCACATAGCAGCCAAAAGCAGAATATAAGCTTAAGGAAAGCTGGTTTCTTACTAGCTGGAGTCACATCATCAATCGCCATCATCATCTTCATCCCCATCTTCGTTGAGCATAAGGAACCAGGCAATATCCAAAGTACTATTTGTGGATTATAGCATAGAGTTCAATCTTTACAATAACCCAATGCTGTAAATTCTGCTTTCTATCCCCTTCTTTAGAGATGACACAGTTGAGATTAGGAGTGGTTATTTGCCCAGAATTGCTTGAAAATTTACAAGGCCAAGAATTAAACAAAGTTATACTTGAATACAGATACTAAATACTTATCCAGTACACAATTGATTCGCTGAGGAAAATCTCAATGAACTATGAGACTGGTGTAATTGTTTTGATTTTCAAATAAAACTTGTTCATTAAAATAGTACCAAAATAAGAATGTACAAGCTTTTGACATTTTGCCAACATGTTCTTATCAGAATGATCTAACTCTAGGATCTGTGTTCACTTTGAATGCTTGTAAGCAGTCCAAACAGATTTAGAAGACTCAAGGGCACTCAAGAGTGGCATTTACAATGTTGCCCAAATATTGATGAGTAGTATGACAGACTGATTTTTTTGATAGTTTTCTAGCTCCAATACCTGACAGATGAACTTTAAAACAGAAAAAAGAACAGCCTGTGATAAGATAAAGTAATTGAAGGATTTATCCTATTCCTGTCATGCGCTAGGTAGATTACAAGTAGCCTTGCTTAGAGCAGAATTATAGGCAACAAATCGATAGAGCGGATACAACAGGAAGCTTGTAATAGCCTTAGGTGTGAAAGAAACAGTTTGCTTTACCAAAGCAAACTCTTGCCAGTGTTACTTCTACACAAAATGGGTTGGCAGTCAGCCCACCTTGTGTTGTTTGGGGCCAGATTCCCGTGAGGGGACAGTGTGGAACTGCTACTTACATGCTCAGAAAGTAGTAAAAGCAAGCCTGGTTCTTTTCTTTTGTTACTATAACTGAACAGCAAAATATTTTTATTTTCTGCACAAGGCTTGGAAGGGTGCTTCAGACAGCTGTGCAGAGACATTTGCACCTGAACAAAAAGAAACCAAATCCCAAAGAGAGAAAGGGTGCTGAAGTGAATAAAAATTCACCCCGTTTAATGGCAATTTGGTGAAAATGTCTGTTTTCTGAGACAGGACCTCTTAAAAAGCTTAGAAACCAGCTGTTCCCAGAAGTAGATACCTGAAGCCTAACAAGCAAAGTAGGAAGTGGAATAATTTGTGAATAAAGGTTTTTCTTCCCTGCTTAAATGTAGAGTGGCAAATATTTGTATTTCCATGAAAAAAAAAAACCGCATTCATTGAATGGTATTTTGAAACATACCAGATAGAATTGCAAGTTTAAAAGCCTTTTACACCCTTGCACATCAGCAGAGCAGTTCTTTTACAGCAAGAACCACACCTCTTTAATGAGTTTGAATCTGAGGATGAGAAAACAAGCAGAGAATAAAGTTAATATCTCCATTGGCATAACCATAGTGTAGAATCTGCCAATGCCAGCAGTTCAGAGGTGTATCTAAACAGTGACTTCACTTGCCAAAGGCTTCCTGGAATTAGGGTCTGAGTTTTTGACTCAATTAACAATCAGATGTGCCTTGAATAGTGGGGAGAGGAGATGGAAGTGGGGAGAAAAACATCCAAGAAAGGTGAGAATGAGCACTTTCTCCTGTGATTTCTATCAATTCTTTGTTTTTGCTGACTTGGAATCTTCTTGTTGGAAAAAGAAATAAGAAATGAATCAAAAGAGCTCATTTTCTGTAAATAAGGATAACAATAATTAATATCTTTAGACACTGAGCTACATCAGCCTCCACTGCTTGTTGAAGAGATGTGGAACAGAGCAGTGCTTGCAAGAATGGTGGCTGAGATCTTGAGGTAGAGTTAAGTTGCTAGAAAGATGATGCAATGTCAGTGAGCTAAGTTGTAATAACCTTAATAGGTATTTTCCTGAAATGGAAATCCTGCAAACTAGGATTATGTAGATAATTTCTAGTGCTACTTAATTTTTTACAACCTGCATTGACATTTTCTAGTTACTTGTATTTCACAACCCTGTTGGAAACTGAGGTGATTTCTTTTTCAAAAACAAAATCCATACATTCTAAAACAACTCTGAGGTCATTAGTGTTTTTTTTTTTAACAATTAAAATACATTATTTCGTGGAAATAACCCTATGTCTCCTTTTTATTGGAGTGTCTCAACTGGAGAACCCAAAGCTGTGCCAGTCTTCTATATATATTAGACAATTAATCACCTAAGGGGTATGATTTGAGGGATGCCAGAAGACTCCTCAAATAAAGATGCTGCCTTCTGTATTGCCTGAGTGCCCACAATTTGGTGATTCCATGACTCACATGATTCCACCTCCAAATGTCCTCTTTTGCTTGGCAAATACTATTCCTGAGATAGTAAAAGCCCTGGCATAGAACTTACCCAGTGATTTTTCTCCCTACATGATCAGTACAGAAAGAAAAAGTCCTCCTCCCACAACTGCAGCAGGCAAACTCATTCTTATCTTTCAAAATCCAGTTCAGTTGCATGACTTCAGCATTTCTACCTTAGGGGAAATCAATTGCTCTTTTTTCTTGGTCACCATAGACTTTATACTCACCATTCTCACAGCATGCATCACCATATTTTATAATTTGTTGTTTACTGGTGTCTGTTATTCCTATTGGATTAAGATTTCCCATAGGCCAGTGAGAAGGACTGGGTCTGATTCTTATTTATCTTTATATTCCCAGAATATAGCACTTTAATATGTAGCAGATGTACAAAATTGTTTCTAAAAAGAATTAGTTTACTATCTTGTCTAGGGTATAAGTTTGTCCTACATCTTACTGTGTGTGAATTCAGTCAAAATGGTTGACTTGTTAATTCCACACACATTTACTGAGCAAAATTCAAGAAAACACATGCCCCAGATATTAGATAACCAAAATATAATAGTGTATCAGAAGGGGAGAGATGCAATTAATCTACCTGTGATCTACCCATTAAAGGATTGCATTATCCATATAGAATTTTAAAACAGTAATAAACCATCTAAATATAAGTCTGTATTTTATTATTGCCATGTGCTGGTAATTCTAAACGAGTTCAGTGGTAACATATACCTTCCCTCTAGGCGAGACTCTACCCATGACTACTCCTCCTTGGTGCACCACTGCCAAAGTGTATTATCCTCTTTTACATTTATTCTTGTTTTCTAAAGCATGCTCTAATTTTCCAAGTTCATCACCAATATAGAAATCACAGATTAGGCTTTTAGGTATTTTATTGGCTTTTCTGTTCCATTGGATATAAAATTTGTTTGGGAAATAATTTGAATCTCTATTTTTGGTCTTAAAGTGGCTCCATTTTCTACTACAAATTGAGTCAATTGTACAATTAATTAGAAAATACAAGTTAAATTAGTTCTCATTTGGTCCCACTAAATTCACCATCAGCAAGTCAAGGGTTATGAATCCAACATTTTTTCAATGGTATTTTTAATTAGAATCTATCTTTATTTTTTAAATTTTGCAATAAAACCATGTCTTATTTATACTGAAAGGACAAATCTATCAATTGACAGTATTAAGTATAAGAAACGTTTGTCATTAGTAGCTGTCCAACTGTCCCAACTTGTACAGTCACTACACTAATGGCTGACACCATAGGAGAAAACATGCAAAATATTTTCGAGAACCTACATTTACCTATTACTGAATTATGTGCTTAAAGAAACAAAAGCAGTGTCTCTTTACCTTCAAGAAATGTACAGATTGACAGTACAGAGAAAATGTAGCAAATAACTTCAAGACAAAATTTAAATAAAAGGGAATATGTGTGGCTCATAAGAATTGCCAAACTGAAGACACACAGACAATTGGTTGCCAACTATGTCATGAGAAGAATATGGCATCTTCACTGATGAGAACCTTATGGTTTAGAGACCTCCACTTTCTTTGCAAGCCCTTCATGTATCTTTCCTTCAAAAAGTAGTTCAAATAGTGTGGCAGGTTAATATTTTGATATATTAGCCAACAGGATTTCTTCCTGTAATTATGTGTACCTCATGACCTTTCCCAGAGCTCACACAGTGAGGGTCTTCCAAGTTCATTTCTCAGGGAAAGGATATAACAAGAGAGAACCAGAGCCAATAGATAGAGGAAAGTTCAGGTATATCCGAAATAGAGTCCTACCGACTGCCCAGGTTTGTACTTGGGGGGAGGTCTGAGAATGGGCTTCTGGGAAAATGCCTTACAGCAGTGATGACAAGCTACCTCTGTTGATTAAGGTATCATGGAGAAGAGTAAGTGATGGCTGAGGGCAGCTTTACCTGTTTAAACTCTGAACAGGATAGCCCTTCAACCAGATGCCTAGGTCTAGAAGTACAATTTACCACCAGCCCATTGGTGAAAGAATCTCACTTAATTATACACTGATTGCTAATCTGCTATTCTCTAAGGAACCACAACAGCTTGAAAAGAAAAGCCTTCATGTCAAGAGACACTAGAGCAACGTTGTTAACCCAGGGCTTCTGGAATCTGATTGCCAGACTTAGAATCCTAGCTCTTCTCTAGAATCATAGCAGTGTGGTCATAAGGAGGTTTATTAACCTCTGTGGCTGCCTGAATGCCCACTAACAACACAATTACATGCAGTTGGTCTAAGACTTGATACAGAACTTGAGGGAGCTCTCATTTGTATTCTTGTGTGATATCATTTCCTGTGTAAAGAAAAGATACACAAAGTCATTTTAGGCTGTAAATACACTTTTAAGGCACCAAATAAGGAAATACATTATTCTAAGGGTCAGATGGAGCCATTTGGACCTGGGAATGGCAGCTTTGTTCAAAACCCAAGAATTCCCCAAATCTTCTGAAGATTTAATAAAGAGACAGTTTGGGATGATGAGACATTTTTGTACCAGCACCTATTTTCATTCAGGAAAAGTTGACATGTCATTACCAGCTTTGATTCAGGCAGGATGTCATGTCTCTTGATGATGCAGCAAGCAACATGCGAAGATGACTGAACAAGATGTTCGGTTCAGTCCCTTCACCTGCAGTAACATGTCTGAAAGCATCACTTCTGACTCAAATAATCACTTAACCTGAAGCATTTAGTGGAAATAGAAATCAAGTGGTTACCTCATGTGTCTGCTGAGACCACCCACAACTTTTTTCTCTGTTTTGTAGACAAAGCAATAGTGACCACCATAGACTATGGATCCTCCAAGAGGTAATATTAATAAGCAAGTTAACAGAGTTCAATAAAATGACATTAGCTGGAAATAAATGAATTTTTTTCAAGCCACACTTAGGAAAAAGTATGGAAACTATCTAATTCTTTTCCTACAGCAAAGTTGACTATTATACAGAGTGACAAACACAAAGTAAATAAAGAATTGGCCAATCTATGAGCAAAAAAAGAAAAATTTAAGTTAATTAGAACATATAAGAATGGATTTTGTCTTCATATGGCAGTGTCTAAGCAACTGTTAAGTTCGTAACAACAGGGACCTTTTTAAAAGCAAAGCTTTAGAGGTATATAAGAGAAATCAAAGAGTGATATTACAAGTCTAAAAACAGGCAAATCATAATCATATGTGTGGTTGGTTTGAGGAATTAGAAGGAAACTGTATTGTAATTGAACTTATTTAGAATTTGCACACTCTGGTTTCTGTGTGATGAGAAATAAATAGCCAAATGAACATTTGGTTTAATAAACTCATTCATCCACTGTGAAACTTGCAATCCTCTAAAACGTGTGAAAAGTGAAATTGGAAAACATGCAAAACACATTTTTTTAACTTTTCAAAAGGTAAACATGCAAAGAAAATATAAACTTAGAGTTCCTTTGGACTGCAAATGGCTAAGATTTTTTTTTTAAATATGAAAGACTGTGAGTAAGTGCAAAGCTATTTTTCTTTCCTCCTAAAGCAGATTAACTAGTTGGGTTTTTCTTTGAATAGCTTAAAAGGTTCAAGTTATATCTGGCAGAGTGAATAGGTAATGATATATGCCTCATTCACCAAAGAAACAAATGTTTTGTTTCCCAACTCTAATTCTGTATTTTGTAGTAAGCTAGGGTGATATAATATACACTAGTATTATTGTAAAACAAGAGTTTATTACTTGGCTAAGTAAGTTGATCTTTGGAAAAGTGTACAAGTGCTTTGAAATAAAATAAAAACTACTTAATCCAATCTTCTCTCATACAATTTCTTTCAAGGAGAACAGACACAGCCTGTTAAAATCACAAAGAATGTAGAGTTTCCATTCATGGACAAAGTGTCCTCATTCAAACTCCCACTCTAAGCTACCTTGCCCCTCTTCTCAACTTTCTTTGCGGCAGGGAAATGTGATTCCATGAAACCTCCGGGATTTTGTTTTATGTTAACTGGCAGAGCTTTTCACGTCTCACAGAACTGGTGACACCTAAATGACACACACTTTGGATTGTCCTGTTGTGCAGAAAATGCAGAGAAAGGGAGGAGGAGAAACCTAACACAGGTGGGCGAGGGCAACGTGGCTGTCACAAATGTTCCTGAGATCAGGGCCAAGCTTAGGATCATTAGGGAGATGATAAAACAATTGCTTCAGTGAAATGATTTCTTAAGAGGTGTTATATTACAAACCAGGTCCTGAGAATTCTCCAAAATCTGGCTGGCCTAGACTGAAACTTTGCAAAAGAAAAAAGTTAAATCTTCAGAATCTTTAGCCAGGCTGTGAACAGAAACTAACAATAATTTAAATGTAATTAGTAGACCATGTCTGGCTGGCAAAGTGACTCCGGAATCGTGTCCTCGTTTTATACAAGATGGGGACTGTTGTAAAATGCCACCATTTCTAGCGATATGGGGGATAAGATCAAATATTTTGGAATGAAATTCTATTTTGTCACGTGTCTATGTTTTTCTAGAATTCAGCTATAGATGATTATTTGGTGGTATTTATCTATTTAGATTCTTTGTAAGAAGTCACGAGCGATGCATGTTTTCTAATTTCAGTGATTTACAGCAGTAGATTTCATACTGATTTGATCAAAATACTCCTATGCCTTCTGACTTTCTAGCAATATGTCTTTAATGTATTCATTCCTGAAAGACTTTTTTTAAAGTGTGTTCAAATAAAAAAAAATCATAAAAGGTTGAGATGTGATTTCCACAAGATTACAAAATGTAAAACAAATGTCAAAGTAAATTTTTACAATTGCTTTTGATTACCGCATTTTGAGATTCTAGAGCATTTTAGGAAATTCTTAAACCAGACTTTTTTTTTTTTTTTTTTTTTAGCTAAACATAACCTTCATTGAACCTAACCACATTTCTTTCCCCTCCTGTCAGTCAGTTCCTTGTACTTCTTTTGAATCACCATTTGTAAGACAGGCCCCTAGGGCAGAAAGCATTTGTTGGGCTAGCTCCCATTATAAAAAGACTTCTCTGAAAACTGGGATCCTCTTCAGCGTTAAGAAAGCAAGGCTTCTTCTAGGAGGTCTGTTTTATCAGCCTTCTTGTTACTACTGTCAATGTGAGTAGCTCATAACTTCTGAGAAAAAGAATGAAATCAAGTGTGAACCAAGGAGACAAGCCAGAGCTTTTACAGTCAATGAGAATATTCCTTTCTTTCTCTGAAGTTCAGTAGTGGCTAGAGTTACTAATGGGACTGATCACTACCAAAACATATCTGTATCATTGGCTGTTTTTTTTTTTTTCCAGTTCTGAACACAATTGTATTATACAACAATAAAATGCCTCCTTTCAGCTAATGAGTTCAAAACTGAATCTAATCTTAGTAGTTATATGAGTAAAGCAGCACGGCTCATTCCTATTTAGGAGAGTGTTTCTGTATAGTATCACAAAAGGAGGGCCAGGTGGGAATAGAATGCACAGCTACTGAATCCCTTTTCAGTATTCCACCTACTAGAAAGCACTGGCTCCATCCAGTTCCACTCAGTCGGCTGCTGATTTGACATCATGATTACATACAGAAAGTTATAACTTTCTGTTTATCAAACACCATAGATTCCATGAGGATTATAATTTTGAACTTAGTCTATTTGTGCCAAATTGCCTGAAAATAATAATTAGAGATAATTTAACATAATGAGTACAGTACTTTCAGATAAATTACCCCTACAGAACATTAATTGTATTCATTATACAGAAAGGGATAAAATTCCAAGGCCGTATCTATTATGGTTTTATTTTTAGAAATCATCTTCAGTTTCTTTCTTTTTAATTCAGAAGACAATAATTTAGACAGAATGAAGAGATATTTAACTAGTAAAATGATCATATTAGGATGTTATTTCTGATTAAAATTCCACTTAAATTCACTAAAAATAACATTCTAGTTACGTTCCTGAGATGTTTCTTCTTGCATTGCTATGAGTTTAAAATCTCCTTAATATCTAAGAAGTAAAACAATATTTGTTTGCATTTTTTCCAGTTTTCTAGTTTCGTTATCCTAAATGAATGAATATAAGAGTAAATATAGAGAGGAAAGCACACTGAATTCTCCATTGGGAAGTCTAGATGGAACATTTTTTTGGGAAATTAATGAGTAGTAAAATTTAAACAGAATAAATGTCCCTAGACATCTATGAAATTCATCTACTTTTTTTGTTATTGTAATTGTTGAACCTCGAGGATTTACGAAAATTTAATCAAGGGCGGGATATAACCTTAATGACTGGACTGAAATGTAATTTTTATAGAAAAAGCTGTGAATTGTATGTCTTTTTACCTGAAGTCAATCTGTGGTGGCACAACACAAAGATATAGTATATATTATAAATTTAATATGGTAGGCACTAGGAAAGTTTAGAATATTTGGTGCTGAAGCAGGACTGGCGATTCATATATTTCCTAATGAAAAACCTCATAAAATTATGAGATTCCCTTTTCTCACATTCCAGGTTCAATATGTAGGCTTCTAATTACTAATTCAATTACTGTTGCTAACTAAAAAGTGATGTCTTGGGAGATTCCCACCACATCTTCAGCTTTAGAGTTCGATCCATTCTTCCCAATTGGGTTAATATCTACTGTATCTACCTAAACACTTAGTCTTATAAACTAAGACTGAAGTGTTAAAATCAAAATTTTACTATTGGAAACCTAGAGTTTTATCTCTATTAAAATGTCTCCTTGGGCTTCCCTGGTGGCGCAGTGGTTGAGAGTCCGCCTGCCGATGCAGGGGATACGGGTTCGTGCCCCGGTCTGGGAAGATCCCACATGCCGCGGAGAGGCTGGGCCCGTGAGCCATGGCCGCTGGGCCTGTGCGTCCGGAGCCTGTGCTCCGCAATGGGAGAGGCCACAACAGTGAGAGGCCCGCGTACAGCAAAAAAAAATAAATAAATAAAATGTCTCCTTGCTTCTAGTCTGAATATACTTATCTGCTCAAGTAATAGGCCTCACAAACTAGTACAGCAAAAATAGATGTTGACTTTCAACTCCAAATCTATCTCTCCACACAATAAATGGTCCAACCATCCAGCCAATTGTTCTAACAAACAAACAAGGAGACAAACAAACACCAGAAGCCATCCTTGATTCCTCTCTTTTTCTTACTCTCACCACACAGTTAAGTAGTCCTGAGTGATTCACCTCAAAAATATAACTCATTTCAGTCCCCTTGTCATCTCTATTGGTACCCTTGTTCAAACCACCATCATCTGTTGCCTGGACCCCTACTATAGGCAACCAATTAGTCACCCAGTTCCCTTCTGGCCTCCACTCTATCTACTCTATGGGATTGTATTTTTTTATAAAATAAGTCATGTGGTGTCTTCCCTCTATTCAAAAACTTCCAGTAGCTGCCTGGTACGCTCAATAAAAGTGAAAGGCCTACTGTTCCTTATGTGATCTGCACCAGCTCTATCTCAGATTTTCCCACTCTCCCCCTAGCTCACCACACCTGGGACACTTGCCTCCTTGCTCTTCTTCCAGTAACCCAGCCATGTGTGCTTCAAGGCTTCTGTCATTGCCATTTCGCCAGTCAAGAACGTTCTTCTTCCGGGACTTCCCTGGTGGTGCAGTGGCTAAGACTCTGTGCTCCCAATGCAGGGGGCCCGGCTTCGATGCCTAGCCAGGGAACTAGATCCCACATGCATGACGTAACTAAGAGTTCACCTGCCACAACTAAGGAACCCACATGCAGCAACTAAGATCCGGCACAACCAAGTAAAAAATAAATATTTAAAAAAAAAATGTTCTTCCTCCAGCTTGCTGCATCTTCCTCCCTTGGTCTCTTCTGGTTTTTACTCAATTTTTCACCACCTCAGAGAGCCCTTTCATGATCACTCCAAGTAATACAGCAATTTCTCTCTCCCACTGCTGTCTGTTCCTTTACCTGCCTTGTTTTTCCTCAGAACATTGATCATTGCCTGAAAGAGTAAATACTTACTTGCTTGTTTTGACCAGTCTCCCACACTAGACTATAAGGACTATGAGAGCAGGGACTTAGCCTGTTATGCTCAATCTTCCATCTCCAACAGTCAGAATAGCCCCAAGGATAAAGTGTAGATGATATCAATATCTGTATAGTAAACAAAAGAATGAATTGTACAAATGGACCCAGTGAGTCTGGTCTGGGCATAAGAAATGCATTTCTAATCTGATGACATCTCTTGGCCCATAAAGTTTGGGTTTTGGTTTTTGTTTTTTACTTTTCTGTATTGTTCATAATAAAGTGGAATAATGGACCTTATTTAGGTCTAATGCTTTGGTCAAGCCAGACTGAGTGACTGTGTGTCCCCCTCCTCTTGATGAGGCTTCAGTCCTCTGTGAACCTCAGGAAGGACACCACCTGCCCCCAGTGCCTCCTAGATCTGGGCCTTCCTGGCCAATGTCTCCCAAGTTCTCTTTTGAAATGTAATTCAATAGACATCAAGTAAAATTGATTACTCCCCTTTGTAGCCTTATAACCTCTATAAATAGTCTCCTCATACCACCCGGAACATTTATTGCTCTTGTTTGTTTACTGGTGCATCAATTTCTGGAGATCAGAACCTGTACGTTAGTCATCTTTGTGTTCCCCAGATAAAGTACTTCATTCATCCCACAAATAATCATTATGAAGTATGTTCCAGTCATGAGTTCCATGTGTTTAAGTGACAGAAAGAAACCCAGTGTATCTAGAGAGGAGACAACAAAGCAGAGGTGGGAGGAGATGGGACAGACCAGGAATCAGTCATATTGGGCGTTGCAGGCAAAGATAAGAAGTTTGCATTTTATTATTCTAAGCATCAGGTGTTTGAAGAAAGGGGAGATATGATCTGATTTTTTTTTTAAGATCGTCTGGCTGCTGTGTGGAGAATAGGCTTTAAGAGGAGCATGAAGTTAAGAGGTCTGTTAGGAAGTTCCTAAAAAAAATGAAGCCAAGAGAGATAGCAGTAGAGGACACAGAGGTAGGATTCATAGGTTTTGGAAGTAATGTACTAGGTGTATTAGATGAGGGAAAGAAAGCAATCTAAGATCACTGCTCAGATTTTCAGCTTGAGTTACTAAGTGTATAGTGTTGCTGTTTACTGAGGAGTTGGTGAGGAGAAACAGGCTGGGATGGAATCAAGAGGTCTTTTTGTTTTGTTATATTTTTGCTGCACTTAATTTTAACTGCCTTGTAATCTTCTAAGTGAAGTTGTTAAGTAGGCAGTTGCATATACAAATGTAGAGCTCAATACTGATGAGTGAACAATTAATGAAAGAATACCTTTTCAAGATTCTCAAGATATTCTTTGTCAGAACACCAAGATTTTATGATTGCACAAATTAAATCAATATGGTTTTTATTCAATAAATGGGAAAATGTTAATGCAAGAATTATCTCAAGTGTAAATTTTATCCTAATATTTTTTTTCTTAAGTTCCCACTTTCAATAGTAGAATCTGGGAATATATACATATCTATATACACACACATACATACATGTATAATCATATATATAAATATACTTATAAATATAAATGCATACACCTATATAATATTTAATGCTTTATTATATGTTTAATCTTTAGCTCTTTATGGCTTTCTACCAAGATGGCAATGTCTTTCAATTTGAGGACCACTCTTCTGGGGAATTTAGGAGGTGTTCCAAGTACCCAGCTGTGATAATCTCCAAGATTCTGACATTTTACTTTCTACTTATCCTCTTTAGGGACTTTGGAAGCAAGTTGCACCAGATCCCAAAATATGGAATAATTATCAGCACCATTATTGCCAACTGTGTCCTTTCTAATTATCCTTCCAGGGAAATCATGGAGCCTTTGGGCCAATTTTCAGAATGTCTGTAATGGAACTTGCCATTAGAAAGTCATTGTTTCAATCACCAGGATCTTACCAATCACATGCTACCATCAAGATAGAAGAATTATATACAAAATTGGAAATGAAGAAAGGATTTTCATAAAGGAAAAAAAAATGCTACCTAAAAGGAAAATGAAAGTAACAAAGAGGAGATAGATTTTTTTATTGGTTTATTAACAGTACATTGTTAATTCTTTTTTTTTTTTTTTTTTTTTGGCTGCCTCTTGTGGCATGCAGGATCATAGTTCCCTGACCAGGGATCGAACCTGTGCCCCCTGCACTGGGAGCATGGAGTCTTAACCACTGGACTGCCAGGGAAGTCCCAGCACATTGTTAATTCTAAATGAAGCTGTTTCTGATCTCATAATGTTCACACCTGGTGCTGTAAAAAATTCATAGCACTTTATGGCTGTGTCTGTCAGTGTTTCAATAATTTTGACTCACGTGTAGTTGATGCTATTTTGAATATAATTTAGGAAACATTTATCTTTTATTCAGCAAAATTTTATTTTCCACATGAGTTTTCTGATGGCCTTAGACTATTTTTAATTTCCTTGTTGGAAATTTCTAAAAACTTTCCCTTAAAAAAAGGCAATTCCAAAATTACTAGACATTGACAGTGATCTCTTTTGCCTGAGTAAAAAAGCATAAATCCAGGTAGTTTGATTTTGATATTCTAGGAAAACAATTTAGAAGCTATATTGACCAAAAAAAAAAAGAGAACAAAATGATGGATTACACATAAAGATCCTTCAAACTGACTTCTGGCTAATATGCCCACATAGAAGAATTCCTGCTTCTTCATTCCCTGAACAGCAAAATTATGTACCTCATTCTCAGATATATTTTAAATTACAAAAACAATTTTACACTTGTTAAAAATTTTTATACATATTAAAAAACAGTTCAAACACTAAGGAATTATGAAGATTAGTGGTAATATTACCATCAAATTGTACTCTATCTTATTTCTCTCCCCAAAAGTAATCACCCAATATTTTCATGAGTGTTCTGATTACTTTTTAAATATATAGTATATACCTAGTATAATACATTTATTTGTATATATATTATATATACATGTATACATGTATCACAATATATGTATATATTATATATAATACATATATATTTATAAAGGGATTGTATTGTACATATTGGGCACCTTGCATGTTTTCAGCTTAGCAAAATATCTTTTCAACGTTTTTTTGCATACTTCACTTTTTGTATTTATCACACAGCTTAAGTAACGCAATTTATAAACTACTGTTTGCAAATAGTTTGTGATTCCAAACTTTGTTGATGTGCAGTAAACAATACTGCTACCATTTAAATCTGTTTACTTCCTGATCAATGGAGACAGACTTATAAAGAAATATATGTTATTCTCTAACCAAAGACATATGGGCAAACAAACAGATGGACAGATACACAAATAGTCAGGCAGCCTCTGCAAAGGATCCAGCAGTTGCCTTGGCTTTGTTGTAAAATATTTCTGGAAAAAATTGGGATTATACAAAGGGTCCCAGGTGGAGTGGAATTAATCACTTTTTTTGATATCCCGTTAGATGTTTGCCAGCACAAACATGTTGTTTTTCTATATATACACAAGAAAAAGTTATTAATTAATACTTGGTCTAAACATTTACACTTGTCATGATAAACCCAATTCTTAATTCTCTTTGTAAAGGAAGCAACTGCCTTGCTTAAATGTCATGGTCAATAAATGTCTACCCAAAAGAGCAGAATTTCTCTATATCACTCTACAGTGTCAAACACATAGTGTATACTGATTAAGATAATGTACTATCTAAAAGTCATGCATGCATAGGAATAAGCCACATAAGCTTATTCACCAAGGAAACTCTGTAATTCAATCTTACTCCCAGAGCAGGACACTTTGTAAATAAAAATTTAATCCAGAAATTGTTAACAGGCCATTCCCTACAAATTGTGTAAACATTACTAAGATGAGAAAGCCAGGAGGATATAGAAGTACCTCTTTTAACTCCAGACACAATCAATGCTGAGCAAATCAGGTTAAAAACAAAAGATGAGACATTAGTTTAAAAATCAGGAATAAAGCAAGCATTGTCACTTGAAATGCTTTCTTTATGCAGATTAGTTTTATACTTCCTTCATATTTCTTTTTTTTTAATGTTTATTTACTTATTTATTTTGGGTGCGCTGGGTCTTAGTTGTGGCATGCAGACTCAGTTGCAGCATGCATGCGGAATCCAGTTCCCTGACCAGGGATTGAACCCAGGGCCCCCTGCATTGGGAGTGTGGAGTCTTACCCACTGGACCACCAGGGAAGTCCCTCCTTCATATTTCTTATTTGAAATGTCAGGTCCTTCATATTTCTTATTTAAAAGTAGGTAGGAAGCCATTTAGGAATGTGTTGGGGGTGAAACAATATAGCATCATTTTGGAATGGATGTCTTCATCTTGAAAACAGCTTCTATTGTCCCATAATGTTGCAGCAATCTTGGTCATGATCTCAACACTAATGTAAGATTTTTCAGGACAAGAACTATGAAAACAATACAGATGAGAATGTTTTACGTGTATTTTGGATGACGAAATCAAATTAGGTCATCCACACCAAATGTGAGGTGACAGAAAACACACCAATTTCAATGATTTCTCCATTAAGATGATGAAAATTTATTACAGGCTGCTATATGGATTACTGACAGCATTAAAGATATAAAATCAAGAAATGGAATTCAACTGTCATAGAGGGATTTATTTAAGACTGATGGCAAAAACTATTAAATTCTGAGTTTCTGAAAAAAACTTGGAATTTCCTTCCTGAGAAATATTTAAGTACATGGTGGATAGGTGTTTGTAATAAGTATTTCTACAACATCCTTGCCTGTGAATGCCACTTCCTACTTTATCATTATGGTATCTTCTGATTTCTCTCCTTGTTGTAAGTCCTCTCAACCTAGCAGCTAGTACATTTAAAAAAATCTTTTATGTTTATGGTAATCCAAATTTACAGAGTTTTTAACTATCCAGGGACATAGATTATCAGCAATATCCATGTGTTAGAGGGTAGACATGCTGAAAGTTCAGACACTTTCACAAGAACCAGAGTTCTTGCTGGTTTTGCTCAAAGGATTGGGGGGGGGAAAGGAACTGTTTTCTAGAGCATGTTCAAAATTAAAAGGCTGAGTTAATATCGTGTGAGTGTTCCTAGCATTAGAAACCACAGATTTTTATTTCCTAAAAATTCTGGCAATTAGTTATCTTTGAACCATTAACTAGCATTCTCAGAATTTCCTTAAGAACTGCCCGTCAATATACTACCTTAATCTAAGATCAGAAAGGATAACATTACAAGATGATATGGCTGTAGGCCAATTTATATTCTTTTTGTCTTCTTAAAACTACAGATGCACACCTGTTTAAGGAACCAAGAAGGTAGTTAAAACACTAGTCTACAGATGTGTAGAGTATCTTTGGAAGAATGTCTTGTAAACATTGACTAGCATCACTGCACACCCTTCCCAGTTACACTGCATTTTCACAAGTTTATGTACATCTGCAGGCTGTTAATCATGAGTTTGGTTGTAACCTGGGAGGATTCCAGCCTCAGTCGGAATCAATGCTCTTTCATAAGTTTAATGTTTTTATTGTGAGGTTTAAAGGCAAAGGGACTTCTTGTTCTTATTATGCTCCCAATAGCAAATAGCATAAACTCTGGATGTTTAATAAATCCATACTGAAATGAAATGACTTCAGTTGAATTTAAGAATGTATGCAATAAACTTATTTATCATAAACATGAGCATTATTAGTTCTCAATATTTTAGCACACATTTTCTTCAATGTTTCTCAGATGTCTAATGTATCTATTTGTCTTAAGTTGGGTTCCCTGGGAGGAGAGTCACATACAGGAAGTTTATGAAGAGGGCTTTCAAGAGCAACGGCAGAGGGACAGTGAAGTTAGACTGGAGAGAAGGAGTAGTTGATCTGTAGTGCAGTCACAACAAAGACCTCACTGGACACCGTTGATGGTTCCAGAGCAGATCCCCACACTTGTCCCACTTTAAGGCAAGAGACTTGGATTTTATACCAGTTCATTGCCCAGTCTTGGATGCAATCTGCCTCCAGAAGAGGGACCGTGACCTTTGGTGAGTGAGCATCCTTCAGCCAAGGGCAATTCTGGGAGAGTGACTCAGCTAAGAGCTGTCAGCCACCAACATTACCAGTAGCTGAAGGAATGAGAACTTCGGTCCTGAACGAGGATTGGGGTGGTATACGCCAGCATCTGCTACACTGTTTTTATTTTAATCCTTTGCAACCTGATTTCTTTACTCATTACTTTACTAATATATATATATATATATATATTTTTTCAAACCTCATTGATGATTTTATTTTTTAACAGGCAACATTTCTAAATCTATAAAAGTGAGCAACTAGACCTTGAAAAACTCTCCACCCTTGTTTTCCATACTAAATTGATTTTCTTCCTGCCCCAATAGCTACTTTATTCTCTTTTCTCTTTACACTCTCTCTGTCAGAACATTCATCCTCTTGCAGTCTCAATTCTTAGAGTACTTGTAGAGTACATCAAATCAATGTCTCCAACTTGTCCACATTTCCAGATGATTCTTGTATCTCCGAACATATTTTGGATATTTTTACTTGAATGTTTCTCTCCATTACTCCAAATGAAACACTGACAGTTTAAAAATAGCAAACCAATGTTATTTTATTAGAAGTAAAAACTAATGTTCTTTTCTTACTATTACTATTATTATTACTTGATGCTATCATGTCAGCTCATACTTTTTTCTTTTCCTCATAAATGAGTTATTTCTCTTAATATCTTTATTTACTCCAATCTTCTATCCCCTGTATAACTAATCTCACACCCAAATTTATTTTGACTTCTTTCCCTCTTATCCAGTAACTAACCCTTGGGTATTAATTCTTTGTTTGTAATTAATCTCTTTGTTGTGTTCTATTTCCTTTTGTCCACAAGATATTGTAAATTACTGTAATACACTCTGAAGTGGTCTTCTTTTCTTAAAACTTTGCAGCTTTTGAGAATTCTGTGTATTCAAACCATAATTTGGGAAGTTAATCTTCCTCCAACACATCTTCAGCATAATCTTTACTGTCAGAAAGCTTCCATCCTCTTCCAAAGACAAGCAAACACAATTCTAAGTCTTCAGCTTAATGCTCAGGGCTTTCAAAAAGCATTTTAATATTTGTTTTATGAATCAGTATTGAGCAATGGCTACAGGATGGGAGCACTTCTGGGCACTGGAGTACAGCAGCGAGCAATGTGAATTACATCTAACAAGGAGATGAGCCAAGCCAAGTAAATTAATAAATTTATACAGTATGCAAATGATACATTTGTAGTGAGAAGTGCTAAGGAAGAAAAATAAAGCAGGGAAAGGGATATTAAGTGTTGAGATGAAGGGATGTGATTTTATACAGTGTAGGATTGGCTGAAATGGTAACTACTGAGTAAAGTACTGAAAGAGAGTATGTGTCATATGGATATGTGGGGGGCACAGCAATTGCAAAATTGATAAAGGACCTTGTCTTCATGTTAACAAAAACAAGAACAATGTGATAGGAGTATAGTGAGTAAGGGGGAAAGTACTAAGATATGAAGTCAGAGAGGTGTCTGATCAGTAGAAGTCTGTGGGTCATTGTAAAGAATTTAGATTTTACTCTAGTTGAGAAGGAAGTCATTGAAAGGTTTTTAACAGATTTGTGACATGATCTGACTTTCATTTTAAAAACTGCCTTGCTGAGAATGCACTGAAAGGTGGAAGCATGATTTAGGAAGCTATCAGAACCCAGGAAAGGAATCAGGGTGGCTGGGATCAGGGTGGCAGTTGTAAAGGAGATGAGAAGTGGTTGCATTCTGAGTACACTTTACAGGTAGATCCAACAGGATTTAGTGATGGATTTCAATCCATCAATGTGGCAATGAGGGGAAGTAGAAATCAAGAATGAATCTAATTCCCTGTGCAACTATAATAATAGAGCTATAATTTAATGAAATGTAGAATCCTACGAGGGAAAAATATGGTGGTGATGGGAGGTAAAATAAGTAGTGGAAACATTTTGGGACATATTCAATTTTATACGATTTATTAAATATACAGGAAGTGATATCAAGTAGGCAGTTTATAACTAGATGTGAAATTCAGGGAAGTAGAGAGTGGAGATATGTTTGGGAAATATATATAGCATGGAAAGCTATGTGGTTGATATTATACTACCTCTGTAATATGTATAGGAAATCAGTTTAAAAAATTAGCAAAGAGCATCCAAGAAAGAAGAATAAAAACCATACATGCAGAGTCAGGGAAGCCAAGTGATGAATTTGTTTCAAGCAGGAGGTAGTGATCAGGCTGATGAGAGGTCAAGTAGAATGAGAACTATAAATTGATCATTTAATTTATACTGTGGAAGTCACTAGAGGCCATTAATGACAAACCTCCTTTTTTCTTCCAAATGACTATTTTGTAAGCATTTACGAATGGTTGTTTTTCAGTCAAATTTGCCTACTCAATGTCTTATGAAAATGACATATTTGCTTATAATTTTTTGTGTACTCTAGATATACATTCTCCAATTAAAATAGTTGCTTCTTTGCCTATTCAAGAGCTATCATCTTTAAAATTCTAATTTTATCATCCATTAACCATTCTCTCCAGCTTACTTTCTATTCAATATCTAGGGCTTGCTACCACTATCAGAATCACGTATTTATCAATTATCATAGAAAATATTGCTTGATGGAGTACAGACGTACAAAGAATTTAATTAGCAAACTTCAAGGATATAAATATAAATGTAGGATTCCTACATGCTTCTGAGCTTGGAGTCTTTTTTTTTTCTTTTTTTGCTAAGCTTGCATTTAAATCAGAAAACCCATTCCATTTTAGAATTTGTAAATTTAAAGGAGTTGAAGTTCTCATTTTTATAAGTCAAGCCTTGCCTCCTTTGAACTTAATCAACCATTACTAGTGTGTCTTTTTGTGACAACAAAAAAAATCCTCCTCTTTATTTTGTTGGTCCTGTAAATGTTTAAAAATAGATGGCTATCATGTTCCTCCAACCAATCCTCAGCCCCATCATTCTTTCCTTTTGCAGACTAAACATTCCAGTTTTTTCTAAACATTCCTTATGTGACACCATGTCTAGCCCTTTTACTATCTTGGTTGCCCTATGTATTAGGTCCAATTTGTCAATGTCTCTCTTCTAGGATGGCAAACAAAACTGAATCCAGCACTCCAGGGTGCTTCATGTCCATGTACACTGCAGTGAGAATATTCACCTCAGTATTCCAATCACTAAATTGGTTAAGGTAATCTAAGATATCTTACCATTGGCTTGCTAATAACTTATTGTTGGATATTTCCACTGACTTATTGTCAACTAGCATAATGACTACATTCCAATACAAATAAAAGTGAATTTTTAATCATAATTGGATAAAGTTACACTCATCCCCATTATTAAGTTTCACTTTATTCCATATTTACTTCATGGTACTTAATAACAGTTGTTAGCTATTTATAAATTCACTAGGTCAAAAACATTAAAAATGTTGTAAACTGAAAAATGTTGAATGACATATTAAATTAATCATTCTTAAAGTCATAAAACATAAGATCAATATAAAAATAATTTCTTAAAAAGGACGTTAAAATATGTAGATAAAAGATGTAATACTCATAGTTTAGGTTCAAATCCAAAAAAATTTTATGTGATAAAGAGAGAAAAGGAGGACATTAAAATATGTAAAATTCTTATCTTCCAATGAATGGAGAGCTCCATATTAGTATCTATAAATATCTTTAAAATAAGCCTGATTTTTAAAATACAAACTAATAATAATAATCATACAACTCTAGAAATTTACCAAGAATCATTAAGTTGTACACTTACAATGAGTAAATTATAGCGCAATAAATCTACCAAAAAAAAAAAAGCATTCCTGACAAAGGACTTGTATGTTAAATATATAAAGAACTCTCAAATTTTATAATAAAAAAACAGTCTAACTAAAAAAATGAGCAAAAGATTTGAACATACCCTTTGCCAAAGAAGATATACCAATGACAGATAAGCACATATACATGTCAAATGATGCAGAGTCATTAGTCATCACAAAAATGAAATTCAAAAAACAGTAAGATATCCCAACACACCTGTTAGAATGGCTAAAATAAATAAAAACTGAAAACCAAGTGCTGTGAAAAAAATGCAGAGCAACTGGAACACCTGTACAATGACGATGAGAATGCAATATAGTATAGACACTTTGAACAAAAATTTTGTGGAACTTATGTCCACACAAAAACCTATACATGAAGACAAATATAGTTTTACCATTTATGCAATCCAACAATTTTGCTCTTAGGTATTTACCTAACTGATTTGAAACTTATGTCCATACAAAAATCTGCACACACATGCTTACAGCAGCTTTATTCAAAAGCTGAAAGCAATGAAAATGTCCTTCAGAAGGTGAATCTATAAACAAACCATGGTACATCCATACAATGGAATGATATCCAGTGATGAAAAGTTATATACTCACAAACCAGGCAAAACATGGATGAATTTTAAATTGATGTTGCTAAGTAAAAAAAGTCAGTTCAAAAATGTTACTTATTCTATTATTCCATTTATACAATATTCTGATAAAAAGTAAAACTAAAGAGAGCGTAAACAGATAAGTGTTTGACCTGGATTTGAGGAATAGGAAGGTCTGAATAGATGAAGCACAGATGACTTTGTAAGGTGGTGAAATTATTCTTTATGTTACTGTAATGATGTATACACAACACTATGCATTTTTCAGTGCCCATAGAAGTACAGCACACATTATCAACCTTAAGGTATGCAAAATTTTTTAAAAATCAAGTAATGTAGGAGGTCAGAGGATTTCAATATGGACTGCAGAATGGAACAAAAGAATCTAACAATATTACATATATATAATATAACCTCACTAGAAGGGGTGGGGAAAAGTTGTTGATCTCAGTAACTTTGGAGATTAGTGGAGATTATAAGACTAAAGGCAAAAAGAACTGTACATAAAAACTGTATCCCATTTGATAAGGCTGTTTCCCACAAGCATACAAATTAACAGTTCTGTAACCACTATACCCATATGGAACTTACCAGTTAAGTAAATGGTTGGAGAATGGTGGGAGCCAGATTTCTCACTGTTGGAATGAGAAGGTATAGATAAACCAGGGCAAGAGGCTAGAACGATTCATCTGATAATGTAGGATGATAGTAGAAGACATCATAATCAACTATATTTAGCATAATACAGAGACAGTTACATAGAGAAGTATTTATAGACAGTCTGTAAATACAGGAGTCAGTATGCATACATAGATCTCCTTGCTCTTTCAGCTGAGAGGACCTATGAGCAAGTAGTTCACCCAGCACCCACATTTTGGTTTCAAATACCATTCTCCCATTACAGGAACTAGGCTTCCTTGGAGAAATGCCTGAATCTAAAATGGGGCAAGGAATATACAAAGTGAACCAGGAACATTTTGTAGTGCCAGAAAGCAAGGAAGTACTGAGGAAAAAATTGTACAAATCCAAAAATGGGAGTATGTCAAAGAGACACAGGAGCCAACTGAAAGGGCTTCTAATGGCTAAAGTCAGGACAATATGAACGACAAGACAATGTAGTACTGGATTACAACCTAAATGTAAAATAAATATTCATGAGTTCTTATTAATATAAATAAATAAATGAATGGGGGAGAATGGACAAATCTGTGCAGAAAAAAAATCTCTAAATAATTTATGTAGATACTTCCCTGTCAAAGAGGCTCAGCATAACTCCCCCACTCCTTAAATGTGGGTTGTGTACAGTGACTTCCATCTAAAGAGTACAGCATGGGAAGTGGAAAAAAGAGAAATTTTATAGTGAAGAAACTCAACAAACACTACCCAAGCCAGGTGATCAACTATGATGTCATGCTAATAATCTGTACTCTTGATATGATATGATGAAAAATGACACTTTATCTCTGAGGTCTTCCTCCCCAAAACCCAACAACTCCTGTCTAATCATGAGAAAAACATCAGACAAACAGCATTGAAAGAGATTCTGTAAAATATCTGACCAGTACTTAACAAAACTGTCCAGGTTATCAAAAAACAAGGAGTCTGAAAAACTGTCATAGTATAGAAGAGCCTAAGGTGACATGACAAGTAAGACTAATATGATATTCTGGATGACATCATGGGTCAGAAAAGGACTTTACATAAAAAGCAAACACAGGGTAGGATAGTGGGGACAAGGGTGGTGGTGAGCTAATGATTATCCTTAGAGCTTCTGAGCTTATGGTTGTTACTGGTGTCTCTGGAATCACTTTGCCATTGTGGGGAGTGGAGGATGATCATTAGAAACTGCAAGTCATTCCTTGCCAGAAGTTTTTTAATAGCCAAGTTTCAGAAAACCAAACCCTATTCTTTAATGCATTCTGTATATACCACTTATACCTCAATTAGAAGGAGAGAAGACAAATGAAAAGTTGTCCATTGTTCTTCTCAACCCGTTGTCCTAGCGTGATTAGAAGTCAAAATGCATCTTCAGGTTATACTCAATTCCTTCCACATTCTCAGTGCTTCACAAGTGTCCTACAGTTAGAATAGCCACGGTTTCAGAAGAGAAACTTTGAATATTTTATGAGTTGACCGAAATGTAACAGAGAATAAGATTTTATTTTTCTATCTATGTGAAAATCTGTCCTAATAAAAGTTCATTTAATTTTGGTTGAGTGAAAAAAACCATTTTCATTTGACAACTGTAGAAAAATTTAGTTATTTTAAAAGTTCTAGATGACTTACATACTCTTATATAGTGCAATACTTGAAAAGCATTAACCAGAGGGAACAAGTTCTGAAAAGGTTACCAGTTTTGTCCTAATCACTATTGAAACTTCTGGATTCCAGAATCATCTCCACAGCAAAACGGTGTCATCCGTTTTGATTCACTCTGTCATCCATTCCCAAGACCTCATGACTCAGAAAATACACCAGTCTATTTTGTTTATAATATTGTGTTCACCCACATTAATCAATACTTCATTTATAGGATTCTTCCAAGTCAAAACTAATCTTGCACATGTTTTTCAAATCAAAAAGTGTATATCTTTGTCTGGGACATTTTAATTTGGCTTTCACTGCGAGTAACAGAAGTGGTATTCCAATAATGGCATGTAGTCCTAGAATGGGAACAACAGCCAGGAGCAAGCAGAGACCTGAATAGTGCAGATGGAAAAAAAAAGGCTTTTCTCCAGCTAGCAAATTTCCTTTAAACATATTCTCTCAGCGCATATTAAAAAGAACTAGAATGTCTGGTTAGTGTTTAAGTCACCTTATAAGATCTCACATGTAGTCTTCAGATTGTGTACCTTAGTAGCCATATAAAAAATCCGCTGCAGATTTTGATCTTCCTTAGATTCATTTTTCTGCCCATCACTCAGAAGATCTCACTGGATTTCACTTACCAGGCCACTCTGGGACCTCTCCACTTCTACATGGCTCATAGCAGGTGAAGCAGTTTCAATTTAAAAACCAAGAAGCAGCAATGTATATGACAAGAATCTCCAGTTCAAAGCCTTGGAAAACATAATACCTCATACCATGATTGTTAATTGTCAGACATATACCTGAAACCTTTTCAAATTTGATTCCTCTATGGTAATTTTAGTTAAATTTAGAAAGCACTTTGTGAAACTTGGCCATTTTGTAGATATGTCATGAAATACTATAATCAGTCAAAGTGTATTTTGGTAGAGATGTGAATTGTTGTCACCGCAATAAAATAGGTAATCCTTTAAATATTTGTAAATTTATCTATTTCAGTGTAGTAACATTTTGCCCATCTTCCTAAAGCAAGGAAAGAAATCTCATTTTTTCCAAATTAATTAATAACTATTTTCATGATCTTCAAGTGAAATGAGGTACAGAATCTTCATACAAGTTAGTATGAACTTTAAAGATCTGATCTCATTGGGGTTTTATCCAAACCTACAAATCTTCCAAAGTTCATACATCACCACTTTAACTTGAATTGGGACTTCCAGCCAGGAGCAACAGAGAACAAGAGCCGAGTGAATTATTATACCTAATAGTTATTGCACTGGGAAGAATTGGTTGAAAAGCTGGGCCTAGAGCCAGGCAGCTTTTAGGTACTAACGCTATACACACAAATCATGGTCCATGTTTTCAGCATAGGTTGTAGGAGTATCTAGTAGAGTTTACAAATAACTTCCCTGAAAAACTAAATCATTGTTGGCTTATCTATAATTAAAACTTGACAGAAATCACCGTGTTTCATCTGTCAATCCTCATAGTATTTTAGGAAAGCCTGTATTGTTGTTGATTGTTAGTTCTGAAAGGTCTAATGTTACCTAAGAAAAGTTCATAATAACACATGCTTTCCATCCAAAACCATTTTACCAGCGATAAGCAGCTATTTACACTTGAAGCTTCTGGTTTTCAGTATAAGTATTCTTTTGTGGACAGGGATATTAGTTAAGTATCACACAATTACAACTTGGGATATTGCAGGCAAGTAAACTTATAAATAAAGAAAACATTGCATAAATGATTTGCATAAAGACTTAATGATACAGTTAGATGTGAAGTACATTTCCCCCTTGAATTAAGACCTCATCCTTACCTTTAAGCAGGCCTAATAAGACATATGAGATTTTCTCAGTTTATATTACATATTTTTAGCCCCCTTTCTCATTCACTAATCATGTAATCACGAGAACCTAGTCTTCCTCCAAATGTAAAACTACAAAGAATGATCATCCCATCAAGTGGGCATATTGATAACATTAACAGTCATTAATCAAAATAAAAGCTTTCAATTATCCAAGAAAGAAAATACAGAGTACATATTAATATTAAAATACTAGAAGCTATTTAGAAAAAAATGAATTTTATTCCACACTAAATTTGGATTCCATTTAATTCTCACCAAAGAAAACCAGTCAGTTTATTTTCTTTACCTCGATTTTATATAAGTAATTATATATATAAAATGAAATCAAAAGTATGTAATATTTAATTCTCTTAATAATCGTGGATGGCAAGGCTTTTCCAAGAAGATACAATGGAAACAATTCAAAATTTGTTACATTTAAAAAATCCTATACAATAAGAAAATGTCATAAACAGAGTAAAAAGCAAAATGATGAAAAATAATATTTTCAATTCATGAGAGGCAAAGTGCTATTATCCCTAATATTAAAAAAAGAACTTGCAATAGTAAAAAGATTCTCAGCACAGTAGAGATATGGGCAAAGAAATAAACAAGTAATGGATAAAGAAATACAAATGCCTAGTAAACATAGGAAAAGATACTGATGAACTCTCACAATTGAAGAAATGCACATCAAAAGTGCACTACTCTTTTTATCTATCACATTCATTAAAATTTCATAAAGGAATAGGAAAACAAGCATTTTCATACTACCCTAGTTATTGGTAAAATCTCTAAGGAGGATATTCTGTCAATACCAAAATGTGAAATACTTAAAATTTTTGACCAATGTTCCTATTCTAAAATTTGTTCTGTGAATATGTTCCCAAGACATATTTCAGTAATAATAAGAAAAAGTTGAAAACAAGATTATTCACTTTTAGAGAACTAGTAAGTCATGGTACATCCATACATGGGTTTCTAAGCAAAAGGTAAAAATAATGTGATGTGTGTTAAAATGTAACATAACCAGAATATGTTATTAAGTGTTAAGAAGCAAGTTGAGAAGAGTATATATTGTAATTATATACCATAATCCAATCTGTAATAATATTTTAAGAGGGGTGTGTGTGAATATATGGATAGAGCAAAACCTGTTAGTAATAGTACCTTTGGGAAGTGGAAATAAGTACATGGAGAGTTTTTATTTTTAATTACTTTCTTCAGTACCGTTGAATTATTTAAGCATCTCTTGTACAAATACAAAGTTTCATTTTCTACTTATTATTTCTTTCAAGAAAGTCTTAAATTAAGTCATAATTTTTCTTCATCCCAACTTCATTTCCACGTACAGGCAAATATTTTAATATTATGAATATTTAAACATCATGGAATCTATTTGAAACCAGTTTTTGTTTTAAGTTTTCTACAGAATGTCTGCGTGCTTTTAAAATCGTATTTTCTCTTCACAAGTACTATATTTTGTTATAGAAATTTTTCTGATTTCTATTGCAAAATAAAATGATCTATACTAATGCACAATTTTGACATTATGGATTATTTTTCTATGTTTATGGTTAACTTTATAGTTGGTGATTTGGGACAACTTTGTAATCCAGGATAGTATCTCTTAATATTGAAATTTCATACAAATAAACTGTAAAGTAATATCAAATAAATAAATTTATTGAATAACTGAGTAGGTTTATATTTTAAAACATTCTCCCTAGTTTTATATTGTCACATAAGGGCCATTTTGGTTCACATAAATGTCGTTCATATTAATAATGCAATAATCTTAATTGAACATAATAGAATGAATACATTGATATGTACATTTCTCTAACCACTGTCTGCAGTCATATAGACATGATTGAACTACATTTATTACAGGTTATAGATTGTGTTTTCAGATTACTTAGGCCTTCGGTCTAGGCAGTACCATTTTTGCACAGAATGGTCCCCTTTTTGATGGGGATCAATACCTAGTTTAGTCCTCAAATGCCACTAGGTAATGTTTCTTTAAATAAGTGTCTATATATATTCTTAATGAACATTTTATGGTATTAGAAACTAAGGTATAGTAAAATAGTAACCAAAAGTTTTATATATATAAAAAGCAACACAGGATTAGATCCATGTGATAAATAATTAAAACACAATGAGAAAGTCTTTGTATAGTATGTGAATGACCTGACTGCCTTCTGGGAAATTTATCCTATGAAAAGTGTGACAACAGAAGTACTGTGCTTATGCAGTATATAATTTAACTTAATCCTAATGAATATTTCATAATAGTAATTGTGGTGTATGAATTGTAAAGCCTGTATATTGATACAAAAGGTCTTTTGCAATACTTCTGTTTAGAATAAGAACTTAGAAACCATACCTTTAGAAGAAAATTGCATTTCTTTTGAGAAATATGATTTATTCATCTTTAGATAAAGAGAATAAACATTAATTGTCTAGAACTCCTAATCAATAGCTGTTTGGATTTCAGTTGTTAAAGAAATGACTACAAGTAATGAGGCTAATTATCTTGAATGATATAATACCATTTTAGATTTTTCTCAGTATTCACATTACAAATCAATTTGTTGGACTCGGCTCTACACAAAACAATTTGATACCTAAAGCGTCTTTTGATAACTTTCTAATATTTTCTCCAATTCTGAAATACTTAGTGCTAGACATATATTAGCAAATTATTAGATACTTATAGAGTTTTAAACCTATTTTGAGTGCACATAGCTACAAACACTAGAAGGAATTATGCAATATACAAAGCATCATGGTAAATCCTTCTGAACTTTAGTTTTGGAACATGGTTTATTAATTTTGGAACATGGTTTTTTAATTTCATTTCTCTCTCTTTAATACATTGCAATTAAATACACTTGGTAAGAATAGGGTGTGCTCTTAAAAGTTTTTTGAGCTTTCTGGACCATTCATTTACAAACATGTATGAATCAACCTAAAAATTTGACACAGTGAGGTTGACACACACACCATCCAGCGTTCTGACTCTGACAAGATGCTGGGACAGAAAACAGTGAAGACTGGCCTTTCCAGGTCAGACCCCAAGGGTTAGAAAGCCAGTTCCTCCACCTACTAGACCACCGTCTTCTTAAGCAACAATTATTCATGGAGTGCTACTAGGCGCCAAGCAACTCATCATTACACCTTCCACACAAATTTATTGGGGGCATTAAATATCATAAAGGTTACTGATCAAGCAATCCCCATGGTGTCTGGCTTTCAGGCAGCATTCTATACATGGTTGCTACTGTAATTTTATTATAGAAAAAGATTTCATCCTTCTTGCAATTGATTTGAACTATTCTATATGGCTCCAAAATACATCTTCCTTTCCTTTACCAATAATCTAACATAGACCTCTTGGGCCTAAATATATCAAAACATTTTCAAGTTATTCTATGTTCAGCCCATAGTGTCTCTTTAAGCAATGAATCTAAGTTTCTTACTCACTATACAGGGCTCTTTTCTCTTAGTTCCCCATGATCCACCAAAGAGTGCTACTGTATGTTTAGAATAATTGAATTCAAGGTCAATACACAGTTCTTATTGACTAATACTCATCAAGTACAACATGCCTCTCTGAATGCTTGGACTTGTTATACACTATGTTTGAAAGACTTGAAACTCTCTGTGTAAATGGGGCAAAAACTGAGACAATGGGGACTGTTGGGTCAATAAAGTGGCATCATCTAACACTCTTGATGAGTTTTCTTATTATATTGATCCCAAAATATACTTTGTCGCACTTTGAAAGTAGTTGTAAACCTGAGCCAAAGCCATGATGGTAACAACAGCATTACAGAATGGCGAATACTTGTGTTACCAAGAATAAACTTGTGGCAGGGTCCTAACCAGGAGATCAGATCATCATATTAAAAATCATTGCAATGTTTCTTTGGAAATGGATTGGATGTCAAGAGATCTGGGTTCTAGTTCTCTCTGGTACGGACCAGCCATGCTCTTTTCTACCTGATCAAGATGTTACATCTATGAAACGCGAGGTTTGGACTAACTGAATTTGAAGATCTCAGCCAGATAAAAGATCTTCAGATCCTTATGGTTAGGCAGAGCTGTTCTCTGGATGCTTTAGCAAGCAGCTAAAACAACCTATAGACCTGGATTATTGAACCTGTACCTATGCTGCTTCAAGGATTTCTAAATAGATGCAGAACTATGGTTTGACCCAAAGCTACCAATTATCGATAGGCCATAATGCAATGATTAAAAATGAAGTATTTATTAAATACAGAGGTCTTACTAAGTGCCAGATACTCTTCTAAGTACTTTAATAATTCTTAATTTATTGAATCCCCATAACAACTCTATGAAGTCAGTATTACCATAATCTCCATTTTATAGATGAGAAGACTGAAGTAAGTAACTCTCCCAAGACCAATACAACCAATAAGCCACAGAGCAGAGATTCAAATTAAGGCAGGGCAGTTCTGCATATGTACTCTTAACCACTATGCAAAGAAGTCTTCTCAGGCTCATAAACAAATAATTCCCCTTCCTTTAGCCATTGTATTAAACTAGAATCCAAATCTATGGATTTTGGTGGTTACAAAAATCTTTTGCATTCCCCAGAAATTTTGCAACCATCTTCAGACCACTAAGAAAGAAAAGCAGAGAGAAAAGATTATACAGACTATCGAGATGAAGCCTTCAGCAGTGGAAAAATATTTTCAGGGCCAATGTTTTTGCAGGTAAAACTCATCAGAATTGTTAGCAAGCCATTTTTGGTATAGGGAAACTGATTTTTTTCTAACATCACTAGGTATGGTAACATCACACTCTCAAAAAAATGTGGTCATGTATTTGGCCACATGCTGGTCAGTTAAGAAGGCCCAGTCTATTGAGATTATGATTCATTCAAGGAAGGTGAATTTCAAATAAGTTGAAATGTATAACGTTTCTTTTAGGGGGAAAAGGGTTGGATAGAAAGAGGAAAAAATGTAGTAAGTTAAATTACATTGGCTATTTGCTATTTTTTTTTCCTGGTGTATTGATGAGAATAAAAAAATTAAGGACTTAATTTCCTTCCACACAACCATTTTCAGCTACCTTCATTTATGTGATCAGAGGGAAAACACAATTGCTGACCCTCTGCTCATGCTTCTTCTATTCATACAAGTGCAAATAACAACCATCGAACAAACTTGCCTTCATGATGCCAAAAGGGCTAAAATTATTTTTAATTGTCATCATTACTTTAAAAGTCATTTAAGTGGTGGTTTACAACTTAAAAGACTTTCCTACAGGTATTCCCTTTCATTTGGGAATAAGTAAGGATCATTGTAGCATCTTAATTCCTGTGCTCAGCCTGGAATTCTAGTTTACTGGGCAGTGCAGCAGGCATCCTGTTGTTTAAAGGTGACTCTATGCCTCCCAATCATGGGAGAAATTGTAACAGAAAAATAACTTTTGAAAGGAGGATCTGACATTCAGGGTATTAAGTTTAATTTTCTTTCAATGAATGGAGATTTTGAAAACTTTCCCAATGAGAGAGAGGGAGTCAAAGGAAAGTAAAACACTGTGGTTAAATCTGAGTCTGGAGTCTGAGTGGCTTGATTCAAATCTTGGCCACTTACTAGCTGTTGTGACCCTAGTTAACCCACTTACTCTCAATAACCCTTAGTCTCCTCATCTGTAAAATAGAGATGAGTGCCATTAATGAACTAAGGAACGTAAGTTACCCATTCCGTCCCAAACCACTGGTTAGGTATAATATAAGTCATCCTTTAGCTATCATCAGTTCAGGTCTTCTCCTCCAAATCCAATTTCTACTCTATACATTAGAGTTTGTTCTTGTTAATACTCACTGCTCCAACATGCATAGTATTTAAGGAGGAGCAGAGGTTTAGTACCTCCATTCATTTCCTTAAGGTACAGATTTCTATTGATTAGTATCATGGAACAATATCACAAAATAAAAATTGATTAAACTATAAAATATTTTACTGACTGGTTTGTTTCTGTGTAGATAAAATGTCTCCTCACATCTCATGTTATAATTTATCTAACACTATACGTATTCTCTGAAGTTGAGCCAGGAGGAAAGTGGTAGAGAAAGACTCACTGCTCATGACTGGGGAGCCTACCATTATAATTATGAAAGAATGGACTACAGCTTCCCTGTTGTTATACTCACAGTGGAAACAAGAAGGCGTACACACAAAAACTAATGTAGGTTTAACTGAAAAGGAGGGTCTGGACTGGGTCAGATTAAAGGAAATAGCCAGGTGGTGGGCGGAAGGGGGGATAAATTAGGAGTTTTGGATTAACATATCCACACTACTACATATAAAATAGATAAACAACAAACAAGGACCTATGGTATAGCACAGGGAACTATAGTCAATGTCTTTTAATAACCTATAATGGAAAAGAATCTGAAAAAGACTGTATATATATGTATAACTGAATCAATTTGCTGTACACCTGAAGCTAACACAACATTGTAAATTAGCTATACTTCAATTTGTTAAAAATGGTTAAGAAAACAATTCTTCCCATGAAACAAAGCTATACATAAATAGTTATATGTATGTAACTGGATTCCAGAAGTTCTGGAAAGATTCACACCAAAATAATAACACCAGTTACATTTACAGGGAGTACTAGAATTAAGATGGGCTTTGATTTTCCATTCTGAGAATATATATCCATATTTTACTTGCATAATAAGAATAAATAAAATATAAAAGAAAGTCTATATTTATCCTCAAAATGCTCATTACTTTGCTTTTCATGATGGCATAAATTTTGCAAAAAACTTAAACGTTCATTAATAGGACAGTAGCTAAGTAGATTATGCTCTACCCCTATCATTTAATCACATGGTGCTATTACAGAGAATAAGGTGGCTCCCTCCATAATTACATATATGCTCAAATATACTGAATATAAACTGGCTACATACCAACATATTGGCAATTTTACCTTGAGGGAGGGGAATAGGAATAAATTTAAGAGTAAATTAGTAATGGAATATTACTCAGCCATAAAAAAGAATGAAATAATGACATTTGCAACAACATGGATGGACCTAGAGATTGTCATACTGAGTGAAGTAAGTCAGACAGAAAAAGACAAATATCATATGATATTGCTTATATGTGGAATCTAAAAAAGGGATACAAATGAACTTATTTACAAAACAGAAATAGAATTACAGATGTAGAAAACAAACTTATGGTTACCAGGGGGTAAGTGGGGGAGGGATAAATTGGAAGATTGGGATTGACATGTACACACTACTATATATAAAATAGATAACTAATAAGAATCTACTGTATAACACAGGGAATTCTACTCAATACTCTGTAATGACCTATATGGGAAAAGAATCTTAAAAAGAGTGGATATATATACATATATATAAAACTGATTCACTTTTCTGCACAGCAGAAACTAATACAGTATTTTAAATCAACTATATTACAATAAAACTTTTTTGAAAAGCAAAAAAAATTTTTTAAGAGTAAATTAGGACTGAATCATTTGTTTCTAATATGTACATGTGCTTATAGTGTTCAAATCTTTCAATAATAATGTTTTTATGTATTACTGTGTTATTAAAATTATCAAAAGAAAAAAATATGTAGCTTGGGGAAAATGAACTTGTAAAGACATTTGTTGGACATCACTTTGGGGATCTTCTAGTTCCCAATAAGGAAGGCAAGGTTTTGCCTCCCTTTGACTTTTCAGAGGTTTAAAGGACAGTCTTGAACTGATGAATAGTATTGTTGTGAGGCCTGAAATGTAGCTTATTGTCCTGTCACAGGTGGAAGATAAAACATGGTCACTTGGGAAGGCAATAAAGAGGACTCTAGAATAAGCAGACTAGGCTAGAGACCCCGCTCCAATATATGCTAACCGTGTACATCTAAACAAGCTAAAGCACATCTCTGAAATTCAATTTTCTCATCTATAAAATAGGGATAATTACTGTATCATATAGGGTTGATGTGAAAATAAGTAAAATATTGTTTATAAAATGCTTACCACAATACTCAGGAACCAGGGTGTGTTCAATAAATGCCAGTTATTATTATTATAAAGTTATTGTGAAGGGTACTCTAACATGCTTATTTAAATATTTCCATTTAAATAAAATAAAAATTCTATTTTTATCCACATCCGTTCTAAACCACATCACCATCAACTTCATCTGAATTATTGAAATCTATGTCTGACTAGTTCTCATGTTTCCAACCTCGTCTTTTTCCTAAGTCCATCCTCCACATAGGTTTTTTGTGTGTGTGTGTGTGGTACGTGGGCCTCTCACTGCCGTGGCCTCTCCCGTTGTGGAGCACAGGCTCCGGACACGCAGGCTCAGCGGCCATGGCTCACGGGCCCACCCGCTCCGCGGCACGTGGGATCTTCCCGGACCGGGGCACGAACCCGTGTCCCCTGCATCGGTGGGCGGACTCTCAACCACTGCGCCACCAGGGAAGCCGCCCTCCACATAGTTTTAAAACCCTGCAATGCCTTCTCATTGCTCTTAGAGTACCATGTAAATGCCTTCCACTAACCTCCCTGATGCTTCATTTTGTGCATTGAAAGCCAAACTGCCTTAGGGTCTTCAAGCTTAGCAAAGCCCCTTGCGCAGAGCATTCCTATCCCAGATAGTCATTATATAACTGGTTCCTTCCAGTCAAATACATCTCAGTAAAAATGATCGTTCTTCATCCCTTCACTTTTGTGATCACAGCATCTTGTTTTACTTGCATCATAGCACCTGATCATTTCCTCAGTTATTTAGCTGTTAGATTATTATACCCCATATCTTTCATGATAGGAAGGATGGTGTCTCTCAAATTTTCTGCCTCTACTGGATCTACCACATCAATCTACAAATACTGTATATTCTTTTTTTCCAAACTTGAAAAAAAAAATCCTCTCTTGATCTTTTGCTCTCTTCTACTTTATGGCAAAACTCCTTGAAAGAAAACTCCAAACTTACTGTCTTAAGTATCTCTCTTCCCATTTAATTTTCTCTTTAACCTATATGAATGGGAGTTTTTCTCCCATAATTCTACTGATATTGTTTCATTGAGGTCACTAATGATACCCACATCTTAAAATCCAGTGATTGATTCTCAGTTTTCATGTTACTTGACTTAGCATTCAACACAGTTGATCATTCCCTCATCCTTGAAATAATTCTTCACTTGACTTGTAGGATAATACACTACTCACCTGATTTTCTTTGTTTCTCACCGAAATAACCTCTCTCAGCTTCATTTGCTGGCCCCTTCTCATCACCCTAACCTCTCAATGTTGCAGTTCCCCATGGAGCAGTTAGTATACCTCTTCTATTTCCTATCTACTTTCACAACCTCAGTGATCTCATCCAAACACCTGGCATTAAATATCATTCTGATGCTCATGATAAGGACATTTTTATTCTCTAGCCCAGACAATCTCTCTGAATTCCATAGTCATACCCAGCCACTTCAATTCAAAATTAACATGCCAAAGTTGAGCTCATGATCTTTATGTCAGACTTGTTCCTCTCATATTCTTCCTCATGTAAGAAAATGATAAATTCATGTATTCAGTTGCTCAGGCCAAGATATTTGGAATCATTTCTCTCTCCTCTGTTTTCTATAAAATTCCATAGCCCAGTGGTCATCAAGTTCAGTTGATGCTTTACCTTCTAAATATATCTTGAACTCAACCTCTTCTCTCCCCTCTGGTCTACTCCACCAACATTTCTCCATGAATTATTTAAATAACCTCCTAAATGGACTTCCTGCTTTCACCATTCTCTTTTCAATCTATCCTTTACCCTGTAGCCAGAATGATTCCATTAAAATAAAACTTAGACCCTGTCCTTCCACCACTCAGAGCCCTTCCACGTCTTTTTATTTCCCTCTGAGTAAAAGCTAAGTCCTTATAATGTCTACAAAGTTCCAAGGAATCAGCTGCCCCACCATTTGCCCCCATCCCTCTCTGATTAGCCCCTAAGACGTTCAGCAATGCTCATTCTCCTTTGTCGTATCAGTATCAACTAGATGCCTGTTTGGGGGCCCTTGCTTTTGCTGTTTCCTCTTCCTGAATACACTTCCCTCATGCAGCTCCATGGCTCACTCTTCACCACTTCTCTTCTCAGGCCTTTACTCAAATGTCAAATCCTCCATGGCGACTTCCCTAAGCCCCTTGCCCAAAATTGGAAACCATGTCACTACAACCACCACATATTTCCCATACCCTTTCCCTGTTTTATTTCCCTCCTTAGCACTGATTACCATCTAACTCCTTTATATTTTACTTATTATCCTGTCTATTTAAAAAATTTTTCCTCCTTACATCACACACAAACCATTACTGTTGAGACTTCTGCCTTTTCCCCCACTGCTATACCTTCAGGGCCTAAAACAATGTCAGACATAAAATAGGTGCTTCATAAATATTTTTGTTTGTTTGCTTATTTTGGCCTCCTCATGTGGCATGCAGGATCTTCCCCAACCAGGGATCGAACCTGTGCCCCCTGTAGTGGAAGCATAGAGTCTTAACCACTGTACCGCCAAGGAAGTTCCATAAATATTTTTGAATAAATAAAGGTTGTGTTCAACACTATATAACTAGTACCTAGAATAGAACTTACTATTTGGGAGGCAATAAATAAATTCCTGTTGAATAATTATAGTGATCCATTATCGGATATATGCTGAAAACAAACATAGAAATGTAAACCCTGATTCAAAGTGCAAAATCAAAATAGTCAGAAGTACTGATTTTCCACAAACCTAAATACCAAGTTTAATTAGAATATTAGATAAATTTCTATTATGTGTGAGCTCAGTTTTAATTTGGTATGGTATATTACCATTTGGTAACAAACTGTAAATGTTTTAAAGGTCTGTGTAATTATTTTTAAGTTTGCTTTAGGTTTTATTTTCTATTTACAGGTAAATTTTATTTTACCACATCAACATTACATTTCTTATAGATAGTATATCTTAATGGAAAAAGAAAAATCTCTTTATAGCATATATATTTAAGGAATAATTTTAAATGAATGCATTCTGCCTAACGAAAGAATTCCAGGAAATCTAATGTGTGTGTCAATTTTAATTACTCCCAGGTTGAGTTGAAACCTAGAAGTGAGTAGACAATACCTAAGCCTATTTTATTTTCCTAACATCACCTTCTATCTCCATTTTAGTGCACTTTCCAACTTGAACTAGACAGACGGAGGAGAAATACATGCTTTTTTACGGTATATTTTAATTGCCGACATTTACGCTTTAGACATGGGCAATGAATAGACTACTCTTCAAAATACTCTAGTCTAACAAAGTATTTTAAGACCCTCTAACTATATTCATGACAACTGAATCCTTTTAGATATTAAGTACCCTCACACCACCCGGACAGAGAGGAACCTCCATTTTAAAGTATTTAACAGGGAATCAAATATCACAAAACAAATAGAGTATTACTTTCATAGATGAGACAGCTATAATGCAACTTAGGTAAACTTGATTTACTACCTCAAGGCTCATGCCTGAAAGCTTTTAAAGGAGACTCATATATTTTTAAAAAAATCAAAATACTCAGGACAAGGACAACTAGAGTGATATTCTCCTGAACACAGAGCTAAGTTATACAATTAGAAATATATGGCTCCATGACCACACAATTTTCCAGGCTGCAAAGATACAACTCATACTTAATCTACTTGTCCACCTTCTATAGAACAATTATGATTTTGAGAGCCCACATAAATTATTCTTTGTTTTATTAAGTTATACAGCTTTTCTTATTTACAATGTTAATAGATTATAGAAATTATTCTGTGACATGCATTTCAACTAATGAAGGACATTTTCTAGAAACAAGCAGAGTTTTGGAGAAAACTACAAATATCAGCAGATTTTCTTATAGCTATGTAAATCTATAAAATTAGAAGATATGCTTCAATGCTTTCAACTTTTATAATGAATAGAAATCATAATTTTATGTATATTTAGAATATGCACTGGCTACATCAAATCTTTTTTCACTTGTCAATTCAATCATTCAGAAAATATTTAAGATTTATATCTTTCCCACCGCCACCATTGAATTTTAGCTGTTTTGGAAGTGAGGAATAAATTATATATTAATTAATTGAATGTTCATCAGTAACCTCTACTAGCAAGATTTAAATGTAGACACACTTTTTTCCATTTAATGGGACAGAAAAAAGAGATTTGGTAGCTTTAAATAACTCACCCAAGTGAAACACATTGAATTAGTTATTATTATGGGACTATAACTTATTATTGATTCTATTGATTTTGTGATATTAGAAGCTTCCCACTCAAGGTGAGTTTATTTGTTTCTATCAGAATTTTTACCTATGGACATTGGCAAATGTAAGATTGCATTAAGTTATTCACGTTTACAACAATAAATTTTAGGTTTTAGGGTAAGCAAATTTAAGTATGAAGTAGTTATGTTGCTCTTTTACTTCTTTATGTGTTCATCAATATAGTTTCTACTAGCAAAAAACAGTGCAAGGCACTTGTAACTAGTATAACATTAATTTATAGACATAAAGTGTATTATTTTCCATCTTCAAAATTCCTCTTAACAACTTGCTCAAAGCCCATCATAAAATACATAAGTGTAACTAGATTTAAGTTGGCTCTTTACATAAAAACAACACAACCCTTTATAAAGAATGCAAAATCCTATTTTTCCTGAATTACATTTTCTCCTCATTCTCCTAAAGGAAAAATGGCTATTTATATAATTATCACCTCTACCTAATAAGCTCTGTAAGATATATTTCATTTACATTATAAAATATCATCTTGAAATAAGATAGATTGCCTAGTGGAAACTGTCAAAACACAGTGGAAAGTTAGAAAACACAAAGCAGAGTAAAAAACAGGAAGGGTGGACCTAAGTTCTGAAACTAGTGTCTATGTACCAACCGGAATCAGTGACGCAGGGCAAGGGGAATACATCTGTCCTCATTCCTGTAGGTCGGAGTTTATTATAAAAGTAGTCTACCCAAGGCACTAATCAATGAGGCTGAGGTACCAAAATAACAAAAGGAACAAATTATAGGAGAGTTTCAACTATACGTGGTTCCTATGGGATGGATGGTGAAGATATAGTATTTTAGACTCTAAAAATGTATCACCACGTCTATGATGAAATTATGGTTTTTAAAAACGTACTATTTGAGATTTTGACTTAAACTGGAACAATAATGCCAATCAATTAACAGATTCTTAACAAAAGCCTGTGATGTGCACTGTGTACAGAACATTTAAGAGG